>NC_134876.1:54104937-54107437 GCF_041734735.1 Babylonia areolata | reverse complement strand
ATAAACCCGAACACCTGCATATTTGTGGGGGTGTGCGTGCGTGCGTGTGTCGGACTGGAGTTGTGTGTGTGTGTGTGTGTGTGTGTATGTGAGGGTTTTTGGGTTGTTTTTTTTTGTTTGTTTGTTTTTTGTTGTTGTTTTTTGTTGGACACAAAAGAATATAAAACGCCAATAAAACAAACGTACTAACCAACACAAAAGAGAAACACACCCCCTTTACACAAAAGAGAAGAAGAAGAAGAAAGACGGAAAGAAAGAAAGAAAGAAAGAAAGAAAGAAACATTCACAAACACAGTTACGCGACCCAACGACTGTACCCCCAAACAAAAGAATAAACTGAATGCCTGCCCTGCTGTAAAACGAAACCAAATACCATTTGATCTCCAAACAGTGTTAACCAACACACACACACACACACACACACACACACACACACACACACACACACACACATAGTGTTGGCAAATGAGTAGTTGTGCGGTCTGAAACAGCGCTAAGTTCAACACGGGCTCTAATGGCTGCCTGCCTGCACCTTTCGTGGCGGCTAAAAGGTCTCAAAGAAAACAAGGCAGGTATTATAGTGGCCAGGGATCGGCAAGGCGAGTAAGCGTCCCCTTGCTCGTTACGTTCTCCCTGTTTTTGTTCTCGGATCGATAGATCGATCAATCGATCAATATCCTTCGCCGAAAGTGATTCATTTCGTCACGTAGGCCTATATTCGTACCTCTCATATCCTCTCCCTTCCACTTCACTTAAAATGACCCGTCCTCCTCCCCCCCCCCCCCCCCCACCCACCCACCCCCCTCACTCCCCCACTCTTCTCCTTTTTTGCTCCTTCCTCCTTTTCTTGCTCTGTACGTTTCGCAAGGGTTGCGAGTAAAGTGTGGCGTTATGTGTGATAATTCAGTCGCCACTGGACACCTCTGAAATATTGATTCAGTCGTTGTTTGTGTCGTTTTTAAGCATATCGTATCGTATAGTATCGTATTGTGTCGTACAGTGTACGTGTCGTGTCGTGTTGTATCATATTATGCCGTATCTTATTGTGTTGTATCTTATTACATCGATCTTATTGTGTTGTATTTTATTGTATCGAATAGTATTGCACTGTACTGTATTGTACTTCAGCCACAGCCACAAGTCTATACGTAGAATCCAGGCTGCTGTCCTTCCGTCTCAGGCTGTCTGTCTCTCTGCCCGCCTCTCTCTCTCTCTCTCTCTCTCTCTCTCTCTCTCTCTCTCTCTCTCCAGAGCTATCAACAATTAAAAATAAAAAAAACTTTTTTCGATCCAGTCTCACGCATGCATACGATTCTTTCAAGTACATATCCAATCACTTCTAGATTACGCCTCCGTAACAATGTAGGCTGGACCGAAGCAACTGGTCAGGCACCTTTTACCACATTATATACACCCATGCCCCCACAAAAACGCATAAGCTCGCAAGCCAAGTTCATTAACCCCCTTGGATAAATCAGTGTTTATGCTTGCACTGAACCTAGCATTGGAGTACAATGAGCTGAACTGATGCAAAAATAATACAGATGATATTTTGATACGTGTCTGTCTGTTTTTGCGTCTGAATCGACTGTTTGCGACATTTGATAAACAATGATCTCCTGGTGTTGCGTATCATATTCACCTGTTCCAGTCTATTTCTCCTTAGCATGCTCTTCTTTTGGAAAATGGCTCATCGTAAAAAAGCAACACATACAACTGCATATATATATATATATATATATATATATATATATATCATTTTAGATTATAAAGATTCTGTGTGTGTGTGTGTGTGTGTGTGTGTGTGTGACGGACATATATTAATATGCTGTCTTCCTATTTGCCCTAATATTTACTAAAATATCACAGTTCATCTCTCTTTTTTTTTCTTCCTCTTCTTCTTCTTCTTGTGCGTGGTGTGCATACTAGTTATCCCCCTTTAATTATTGAGCCAGAGAACACATTCTGATTATCTGGGGCGGGGGGGTGTGGGGGGGGTGGAGGGGGAATAATGTTCATATTCAGCTTCCTTACTTGGAAGACAAAAATATTCGCCCTATGCATGTCCTTCTAGTCCCCCCCCCCCCCACCCACCCACCCACCCCCTCTGATATTACATACCTTCAAATTCCCAGTCGTCGTGACCGAGTCCTATTCATGGTCAACAAGAACCTTCAGTTGGAAACTTAAAAACGACTCAAGTACTTTGCTGTGTTTTTTGCTAATGTACAGTTTATCAGTATCAAACATATGTAGCCATTACCAAGTGGTTCGTTATACCAAATGCCTGCGTCGACTTGAGGAATGCCTGGCTGGTGGTAGCCGGTGGCAGGCTGTTAAACAGAGATCATGTTTCTGGTCTACACTGGGCTGCTTCCATTCCGTTCTGTTCCTCTGCTTCTGTTGTCTGTGGTCGTTGTTGGTGTCACCCAGAAAGAGTGGCCCCCTTCTTTCTTAAATTACCACTGGGAAAATAATTCAGCGGCCAGGTGTCACAGAC
>NC_134876.1:54097437-54099937 GCF_041734735.1 Babylonia areolata | reverse complement strand
AAAAAGCCTGTGGGCTCCTTATCCATTGACAAGCTGAGAACCAGGACAGGTATCATTGTGACTTGATCGATGCCCGCAGCCTATTGTGATCAGTCCGTTTAATGTGTGAATGCAAATCATTGGATTCGACAGAAAGACGAGATCGTTATTGTTCGCTTCTGGGATATGAAACGGCTTTGTATACAATGGATAGGGGGTGGGCGATGGGGAACGGGAAAAGGAGGGAAGGGGGAAGAAGGTGGTTGGTGGAACAAACAAAAAATGGTTATTTGAGGGCTTTATTTGTTCATTTGTTGTTGGTGGTGGTGGCGGTGGTGGCAGTTTACGAGAAGGGGAAAGAGAGTGCGGTTGTGGTGGTAACTCTTTTGTACTTATCATCTTATAGTCAATATCACATCTATATGATAAACACTTGATAGCAGGAAAATAACATTCCAGTGTATTATTCTGTGGGTTTTGTTTGTTTGTTTGTTGTTGTTGTTGTTGTTTTGGTGTGTGTGTGTGTGTGTGTGTGCGCGGGCGTGTGTGTGTGTGTGTGTGTGTGTTTTATTTGTTTTTTGTTTTTTTTGTCTTCTTCCAGAATATATGATTTCTTGATTTGCTTCTCTTTGGTACTTTTTTTTTCTTTTTTTGGGGGATGGGGGGTAACGGGCACACGCACGCACTCGCGTACACACGCACACACACACACACACACACAGGCACACAGGCACACGCGCACACACACATGCGCACGCACACACACGCGCGCGCGCGCGTGCGCACGCATACAGACACACATATATACATATATTGCAGGCTCAGTATCCTGATCCCGGCTACCCCCCCCCCCCCCTCCTCTCTCTCTCTCTCTCGCTTTCTCTCTTTCTGCCAGTCTGTCTGTCTGTCTGTCGCCCTCTCTCTCTCTCCGTCTCTCTCTCTCTCTCTCTCTCTCTCTCTCTCTCTCTCTCTCTCCGTCTCTCTCTCTCTCTCTCCCCTATCACCATTCTGTAGAGTGTACAGTGGGTACAGTTTCAGTGCTCACGTCTCCAATGTGGTGTGTGCGATCAAATGCCTTTACACATTCAGACGTCTCCTTTTCCACACTTATTGTCAGACCTTCAGAGTCCCCTCAACCACCCCTACCCCTCTCTTACTACCACCCCCACACCCCCACCCCACACCTCCCCTCCGCCCACCCCCCCACCTCCTCCCTCTCCTTCTGCACCCCTTCAGCCTGGACTGTCATATGAACTCGTTAAGTTCTTTGTAGCATTCCAGCCAATGGTTTCCTCACTCCTCCTCCCTCCTCCTCTCCCCCCCCCCCCCCCCCCCCCCCCCCCCCCCCCCCCCCCACCTCCCTGCCCCCTTTCAAATTGTGAGGACACCACCTTACCTGTCTAGTTCTGGTTTTGTTTTTGTTTTTGTTTATGTTTCTTCTTCTTCTTCTTCTTCTTCTTCTTCTTCTTCTTCTTCTTCTTCTTCTTCTTCTTCTTCGTTGTCGTCGTCGTCTTCTTCTTCTTCTTCAAAGTTCTTTTTATTTTGTTTTGTTTTGTTTCGTTTCGTTTCGTTGCTGTTGTGGTTGTTTATTTCTTCTAATTTCCAGCCATTGCAATCGAGTTAAACAGAATCCATTCGTGATCCCATTCTACATTACTTCCGAACATTTTCATATACACCCCTCCTCACCTCCAACAGACCCCCTTCCGTCCTCACTCTCGTCTTTTTCTCCGCCCTCCTCACCCAGCCCCCGCCCACCCACCCCCGCCTCCCACCTCCCATCCCACCTTCTTCTCTCATGCTTATCTTACTTACTGACTGTGACAATCACCCATCCATTCACCCCCAACCATACTTCTCCGCCACCGCCACCACCACCACTACCCACCCACCCACCCACCCATCCCTCACTCCTGTGTCTTTTCTTTTTCCAGCACCACCACCCCCACTATCCGACCTTCCCGCACCCCTCCAACCCCCCACACACACCCCCTCCGCACCCCGCCACCTGCCTCAACCCTCTAACCATGGCAGTCGAGCCAGCCGACACACACCACCGCCGACCTCGTCACAACAACGAAGCCAGGGCCCCGGCAGCCGCTGCCAGAGAGAACTCATACACTCTGAGGTCAGGACTCCTTCCGGGAGACAGAGAGAGGGCCACCACCACCACCACCAACTCCCAAAAGACACCCACTACCACTACCACCACCACCACCAACAACAACAACAACATCATCAACAACAAGGGACAGCAGAAACCAGCCTTTATCACCACCACCACCACCAGAACCACCGCGAGCGCTTCCCAGAAGAAGACGACGAATGCCAACACTCCACAGCACCAAAAGACCGACACAGACCACAACCCGAACCCGAACTTGAACCTGAACCTGAACCTGAACGCAGCAGGAGGAGGTAATAATAAAGGGGAAGGAGAAGGTCAAGGTCAAGGTCACGGTCAAGGTGAGGAGCAAGGTGCTGGGGATGAGGAGGAGGTGGTCCCCGGGGAGAGGGCCAA
>NC_134876.1:54054937-54092437 GCF_041734735.1 Babylonia areolata | reverse complement strand
CGGGGCAAGCCCAACGCTCAGGGGCTGGACCTGTGCGTGTCCAGCGCCCCGGGCCACCAGAGAAGGCGCATCGACTACGTGACGGAGGAGCGCAAGAAGGGCAGCCAGGACCTCATCGACATGTTCCGCTCCAAGGACATCAAGTCCCTGGCTCGCAGTCTCACCACGGACGCCGCAGGGATGAGGGGTATGGGGGGTGTAGGAACGGGAGGAGGAGGGGGAGGGAGGGCGGAGGAGACGGACAGGTCGACGAGCAAGCCACGTCATCACAACATCTTTGTGCCGGTGGTGGACGTTTTCTACAAGGTGAAGACGGGTAGTTGATTGGGGGGAGGGGTGGGGGGGTCGTAGGTATGTGGGGGATGTGTAGGACTGGTGGGTGGGTGGATATGACTGAACATAACTGATTAACCTCTTTGCTGAGGCTTCAAGCATGACAAGAGTGGTATTCGATTTACAGCGAAAATCATAATAACTAAAATCACACGCTACACGGTATCGGGTTACCGGTAGCTGCTGTGCACGGACATACCGGACGGCTTAACCTTCAGGACGATCTTCCTCAGCCATAACGGTTCGTGTGTCTGTACCATTAGATCCTCTTTATACTTGCAACGTCACATCAGAATGTGCTGTTGACAATGTGGGATGAATGTGGTAGATCCCTACAGACCCAAGATTCAAGAAAGAATCTTAACTGGCTTCAAGTAGAAGAATTCAGTGTGCGGATACAAGTCATAATATGACGCTGACTTCATCTGTGTAGCAGAGGAGGGGGAGGGCCCTACCACTGTTTGTACGCTGATGTTCAAATGGAAATAAATGCTCTAAAAAAAATGGACTTAGTGGTGTGGAACACAATCAAGAGAGAGAGAGGTGGAGAAAATGCAAGTAGAGTTAAAACAATGATTGCTAAAACAAACATTTTGAAGGTCAGTCTGTCTGCAATCCCAAACAAACCATACGTTGAGGGAAGACCGGGTCAACACTTTATTACGCGCGCGCGAGTGTGTGTGTGTGTGTGTGTGTGTGTGTGTGTGTGTGTGTGTGTGTGTACGTGTGTGTGTGTGTGTGTGTGTGTGTGTGTGTGTGTGTGTGTGTGTGTGTGTGTACGTGTGTGTGTGTGTGTGTGTGTGTGTGTCTGTGTCTGTGTCTGTGTCTGTGTGTGCAACACGTTCATCCATTTCTATACAGGTCGGTAAACTAACATGAATATTTCTTATTTCTGTGTTCTCTCTGTGTCTCCGTGACTGTGCGGCGATATGAATTATTCTGTAGGCACGTGCACACACACACACACACACACACACATACATACACACGCGCGCGCGCACACACACACACGCACGCACATACACACACATAAACACACACACACATAAACGCGCGCGCACACACACATACACACACACATACACGCGCGCGCGCGCACGCACACACACACACACAAACACACACACACACACACAGATCTCCCTTATGTCTTCTCCTCTTTCTTTTTCGATACACGCACGCGCACACACACACACACACACACACACACACACACACACACACACACACACACACACATAAACACATACACGCACGCACGCACACACAGAGAGAAAGTTAGAGAGAGAGAGAAATCTCCTTAATGCATTCTCTTTTTGCTGTCTTTTCACACACACACACACACACACACACACACACACACACACATATATATATATATATAGAGAGAGAGAGAGAGAGAGAGATATGGGGCGGGGGGACAGCCGGGTTTAGGATACTGAGCCTGCAGTATATGTATGTGTGTGTGTGTTTGCGTGTGCCTCTGTGTGTGTGTGTGTGTGCGTGTGTGTGTGCGTGTGTGTGTGTGTGTGTGTGTGTGTGTGTGTGTGTGTGTGTGTGTGTGTGTGTGTGTGTTTGAACCCGCACCCTGGTTTCTCCTCCTGGGATTGGATCAGTTCCTCAACACGGTCCTTGTTCTCCTCCGAACATGCAGTCTTGGGTCTCCCACTGCCAATTTTACGTGCTACTGGCCCTGTAGTGCGTATTTTAGCGATAAGTCTATTCACAGTGACATGACTCCACCCCATGCCTGGAAATTCCTTTACGACCCTTCTTCCACCCCAGCCTTTCTCCTTGAAACAGTTTTCAATGGTAACCTTATCACTTTCACTGAAAGGCATGATTGATCTTCCAAACTGAAACTTTGGACAGAACTGATTTTGGATTCAGACGACACTGAAAAAAATCAATAGACCTGATACCCAGACAGGCTATTTTTAGACTGACACTGATTGACAGATGCCAACATCTGGCAGCTGACATGAACATGATGAAGGTCACATTGCGCAGCTCTGATATTGGATTTTTTGACATGTTGTTTTAAATTTGACAATTCTCGCATAATTTGTAACCAAACTTTTAGATATTTTGCAGACTTGTTGATGATACCCTAAGGTTACTTTGTGAAAATTTTCAATGAATTCGGTTTCTCTATCACTGACAAAATGCGGTTTACTTTTTGGGGGACACCCGATATATATATATATATATATATATATATATATATATATATATATATATATATATATATGTGTGTGTGTGTGTGTGTGTGTGTGTGTGTGTCCTGGACAATGCTGGCACAATTCCTGGAAATTCTGGAAAGAGAACAACAAAAATGCTAAAACAAAAACAAAAAATAAAATAAAATAACAGAGAAAAGAATGTTCCTGCTTTTTTCTACTCTATTCAAAAGACGTTCATGACAAATACTTTGTTTCGAAATCTGGGAGTGAAATAGCAAATATGCACACACATGCCCAACAAACTCTTCGCGCGAGCGTGTGTGTGTGTGTGTGTGAAACTACATTCTTTCTACAAAGTATGAAAAGACGTCAAGACAATAACCTTTGACGTCACAGGCGTTGCGGACTCCACACAATGACGTCATATTGTTTGTCGCGTCCACCCATAAATTCTTCTCGCGGTGGAAAATAGGGATATGTCTCCTTTTCTTTGTCAGCTTAACGACATCACGTTCGTGGGCAGAGGACATCAGCCTGCTTTTGGACTCTCAGTTTGAAAGCAATGGAGTCTTCTGAACACCATCGTATGATTTGTTTGATGAAAAAGATATGTGTTTTTTCGACAGGAACTGCATGTACTGAATGACCCAACCGGACCTCGTGATATTTTCAGCCAAGAGAATGTGAAACATGTGAAGGAAAAGGAGGGCTTGACCCCATTCTTTGTTCCTATCATCTCCAGAGAACAAAACATTTTTATCACTGACGCCTCGGACGACGCTGAATTAGTTCTTGACTTTCTACTGGATCTCTGTAGCGTTGGAATTCGCTGAATAGGACAGTGACTTTTCTGTGCAAAGGACTTTCGACAGATTACTTCGGGGTGAAATGCTCACTGAGTATTGCGAACTTCGCACACCGAGTAGACTTCGTGGCATTCGACACCGATCAAGGGCATTGGTCTGGCAGTAAATGATGCCAGATCATGAGTCGTGGATCACGTTCTCGTTACTGTTCTTGGCTCTCCTCTCCTCACCCTCATGCGCTCAGCACTCTCCGTGTGGTGATGGATCAACGTCTTCACTGGTCTTCAAACCCTCCAAGATGGTCCTGAACAGAGACACGCCCTCGGTCAAGTTAGCGGTCACTTGTCGACACCCAGAAGTCACGGGTTTGAATCCCCGGAACCTGGCCCTGAACCGGTCCGCAGACAAGGGGGTCGCCTCCAAACCGCTGACGTTTGCGGAGGCGACTGGCATCCAGGACCTCAGCGGGCTAAAGGGAGCCAATGCCGGTGGCAATTTCCGCACCGCCATCAACTTCACCCTGCCCGAAGCCACCTGTCTGGACGCCGAACAGACCTACACCTGTGAGACCACCTCCGCATTCAGTACCAGTTCCACCACCCGGGTCAGCTGTCTACAGGCCGGGAGGGTTGTCGCCGAATCGGAACCCACTGACGTGCGTCTGTCGGCTGATCCTGACGATGACGTCCACACCGTGGGGGAAACCCTGACCGTCACCTGCAGCGCCACGGTGGGTCTGAGGGCGGAGAAGGAAAGGTCGACGTGGATGTGGGAGGTGAAGAAGAAGAGCGGAGGGTGGACCACCCTGACTAAAAACGTGTACCTCAGCAGTCTGGTGACCGAGTCGGAATGCCTCAAGATCAGATACACCAAGTTCAAAATCAACCTGCGCGGGTCCCACGATGGGACGACCTACCGCTGCTACCTGGTGAAAGCCGAAAAGTCCTATAAGGAGGCCGCCGCCAGCTACGTGGTCAAAGTAGACTCCTTCATCTTCGGTCTGAACACCGCGAACGGGGCCGTGGTGCTGGCGGGCATCTTCATCATCATCGTGGCCCTGGGCGTGGCGGTGTTCATGATAGTGCGCCACTACATGCGTTACCACGTCAACAAGGAGCGATCCATGTACCGGGAGCGGGTGATGAACCGTCTGGACAAGCTCTTCCGCTTCGAGGCGGAGCTGATCGGGGGCGTCATGAAGAAGAGGAAGTCTAAGGTCTCTGTCCAATCACCCTCTCCAGTCACACCGCTTCCAGAACCAACACCAACATCAACACCAACACAACCAAAGAAGCGACTGGAGGAGGGGGACGCGGTAAGGATAGGGAGTGGGGGGTGAGGGGACAAATGGTAGACCAATCCAAAGGCTGAGAGGGAAGATGGGTGTGCTCGGATGAAGTCCGACAATGTTACTCAGTGATAAGTATCGAGTCAGTTGTGCAGCGCTGTGTTTTCTGTTTACTATCATTGTATGCGGTGTGTGTGTGTGTGTGTGTGACTGCGCGCTTGTGATGTGCGCATTTGTTGAATGCTGCAAGAATCAACTGTTTAACGCTGAAGCCTAACTGATGCATCAGAACTACGAAAAGAAGAAGCCAAAAAGTTGGGGGGGGGGGGGGGGGGGGGGGGGGGGGGGGGGGGTTATGTGAAAGGGAAGGCTTACATGTGGAGTGATGGCCTAGAGGAAATGCATCCGCCTTGGAAGCAAGAGGATCTGAGCGCACTGGTTCGAATCACGGCTCCAATATTTTCTCCCCCTCCACTAGACCTGAGTGGTGGTCTGGAAGCTAGTCATTCGGATGAGACGATAAACCGAGGTCCCGTGTGCAGTATGCACTTAGCGCACATAAAAGAACCCACGGCAACAAAGGGGTTGTCCCTGACAAAATTATGTAGAAAAATCCACTTCGATAGAAAAACAAATTTTAAAAAAACTGCATGCAAGATAAAATGCCTCCCTGGGGAGAGCAGCCCGAATTTCACAGAGTGAAATCTTTTGCGACAATAAAGAGAAATACAATTACATGAGAAAATGGATATGAATTTTTAAAAAGACAAAAAATGAAGTATAAACAAATGAATTAAAGATATTTTCAGTCTATATGTAAATATTTTTTAAACTTCTGAATGAGACTTCCACACTGTATGGAAGAACAAATACTGGCCTATAACCTATATATGGCCGATTAGGTACAGATTAGAATGAAAGAGAGAGAACAGACGACCGTGTGAACGAACCAAGGGAAATGTTTTATTTAACTTTGGCCATAGACCGCAAGTCAAGACCAGGGCGCTGGAAGGTGGGCATGGGAGGGGGTATGATGATACTTGTTTTGCGTCACACAACATGAGACTGTACAACGACATGACCTTCGTTTACTTGATTACGTCAAAGCAAATGGTTTCACCTTTTAACCGCATTGGGAAAAAATAGATATTTGATAATTTGTGTGTTCGTTGTTTGATCGAAGAAGTGTACTAAGAGACATACGTAAGCAGTTTCGGAGAAATTTTGTCCGGATATCACTGTATACAGAACGGTATACATTGTCCAGTTCACCATGGCAAAAAAGGACACTGTATTAAAACATCATTGTCATTATGTCTATTTTTTAAATGTAATATTAAATGATCTGTAGCAAAAATACCTGTCTCTGTCATTAAATTATTAATAATACCCGACCATGATTGAATGAACAGGTTTGCTTGCAAATGATAAGAAATTCTCTCAGTTCAACAACACCTTGTAACCACACAAAATTAAAGCCTTGTGAACATACAATTTCTCCAACTGGGTAAGCCCAACACTGTTTTCCATTTACGTCTAACCCAAGCAACACCTGATAAGCTAAGTATGGCTGTCTGTTTTGATTCATCTGTTGTGTGCTAAACCAGTACGTTTACAACACTTAAAGATGATTTTACAAATAGCGGGTATCTACCAAGATCATCATAAACCATTCTGTTTTGTGATCTGACTGCACTCCCAAGAATCGCTTACATGCTAATTAATTAATTTTTGCTATGTTCTCCAGTCTGTTCATACCACAAACTTCAGATGCATACAACAGAACAGGCTGTGTACCTTTGCATTAAATATTTAGGAAAATACATCAGTTGACATTTCTTTATACTTTTGAAAAGAGGAAGTATTCAGTTCACTTTTATTACTCATACCCAGGTTTTCGTTGCTAACTTGCCTTTTGTTATTTTATATTGCATCGATGTTTTGATTTCTTATGGTGTTGTTTCTTTCGTTTCTTCTTTGTTTTCTTCTTCTGCTCCTTTTTATTCATCAGTTTATTTATTTTACTCACGTTTGTACACAGAATGATTCAGTCTACAAAACGTTTTACGCGTGTGTGTGTTGTGTGTGTGTGTGTCCATGGTAAACTTTAACATTGGTATTTTCTCAGCATCCGCAAATCGCAAAAAAACACAAAACCGGGCAAGTTGATTGGTATCCATTACCCCCAAGAGCAGAAGACGAAAACACGTAATCAAAGTTATCATCATTATTCCTAGAGCACCATTCCGCTGGTTCTGGGCACACACACACACACACACACACACACACACACACACACACACACACATACACGCGCGCGGGCTGTCATGAATCACAGGATCTTTAACGTGCGTATTTGATCTTCTGCTCACTCACAAAAAACAACAGCAACAACACATACACACACACGCGAGCGCGCGCGCGACATTCAGCCAAATAAGTTAGATGTTCCGAAAATTGATTAACTTAATAGACCATGTAATGATTGATAGTTGTAGTGGAAAGCTTGAGCCACAGCATAAAAAGACCTTGGCGTGGCGTTTCATCACTTAACAGTATGATCTGTAGACAGGTACGTTACTGACAGCCACGAAAATGTCTGTTTCAAATGCTTGCCACTTGCGGAAAGGGAAAGATGGATTTCTGCCGATGACCCGTGTGTTGTACTGTGTTTGCCAGGACATGGACCCCACGCATATCACCATTCAGCTGCAGGCGCCCAGAAACGTCCAAAAGCCTCCATCAGACGATCAATTAACCATTGAATCTGAGGAATCTAACGTAAGCCTGGAATCCGATGTGGACACAGAACTGGAATCTGATATTTACGACCCAACAGGCCCCATGCATAAAGTGTAGATGTTGTTCCAGCATCACTCGGGACGCTTGAGTACAGTGTATCCTGTGTTCTGACTTCATGAAAGTAGGAGTCGTGTGCTAACTCTTGAAACGTTTTTGAATTAACACTCATTATATGAAGGATGAAATACTGTGTCTGTGAAGTTGGTGTTTTGTGAGCTGACTGTTGTGTGGTCATAATGTGAACAGGTTTACGCACCAAATGATGATGATGGTGCCAATATTAAGTTGTTTACGTAGACTGGACGGTAAATGTAATGTTGTTGGTTTTTCTTTTCTTTTAATGTAAAGAGCTCGGGAACTGTACAAAACTGACAGCGGACAGGCTGCTTTTCAAAATATCATTTCCAGTGAGAGTAGGGTTTGCTGCTGATAAGTAGTTGAGTGTTACCAATGACAACTTAAGTGGGTGATTTAGTGTGTGTGTGCGCGCGCGCGTGTGTGTCTACGTACGTACGTAGGTATTTGTCATGAAGCTCTGTGCATGTGCGAGTGCATGTGTGCGTGTGTGTCGTGGGAGCTGCGATATGTAGGATTAAGTGTGCGCGCGTGTGTGTGTTGGATGTGTGTATGTATATCTGTATTGTGGGTATGTGGGAGCCACGGAATGAAGAGGTGTGCGTATGTGTGAATGTGTGTGTGCGCGCGCGTGTGTGTGTTTATTCATTTATTTATCCATAGTATCATTATTGTTATTCATGATATCATTCATATTAATTTTTTTCCTATATTTATTTACCTGTTCATTTATCTTTATTGATTTGACTTTGTTATTGTTTCTGCTTTTATCTGTTATTTAATTCATTAATTCATTAACTTAATTACTTACCTATTTATCTATTTATCTTTAGCTTTCTTACTTCATGTTATTCATTTTTTCCCCTCAAGGCCTGACCAAGCGCATTGGGTTACGCTGCTGGTCAGGCATCTGCTTAGCAGATGTGGTGTAGCGTATGTGGATTTGTCCGAACGTAGTAACGCCTCCTTGAGTTACATAGCTGAACTGAACTATAAGTAATATGATGGGATTGTACTTATGTTGTGTACGTGGCTCATTAGCACTGCTTTTAGAACGGAACGTCTGTAGAGAATGACCGGGATTTGTATAGTATATAGTACACATTCACTGTGTTGATGTATGACAAGGCGTTAGGTCCTGTAATACAGTGTTTGGCGCTGTATTGGAGTGATGTATGAGTTCCATTTACTGTGTTCGGTTCTGTACATGTGACAGGGGTGAGGTAGAGTGTTTTTTTTTATAAATGTACGGCCGGCTATGGAGTGCGAATTCAATGTGTCACGTTTGGAACAGGAGTAACAGTCAATGGTATAACCGAGTTTTATTGTGTCATGCTTGGAACTGGAGTAAGTCGTCGTACACCTGAGCTTTATTGTGTCATGCTTGGAAATGTGGTGGTGTGGTGTATGTAACAGATTTTAGGTGCTTTGCGTCAAACTGTTCGTGTGAGGTGTATTGGGGAGATCCATGCACTTGTGGATAGGACTAAAGCAAGTGATCTGGTGTGTTATGTGACGGGAGGAGTTGTAATGCACTTAGTGTGATCACGGACAAAGCTAAGACAGAACTACATTGATTTTTTTTTTTTTTTTTTTTTTTTTTTTTTTTTTTTTTACGAGTATGCTAGTCAGCAACAGTCACGGAGTTAAAGCAGTCCGTGTCACTTCAGCGATTTGGGAATGCCGAGGACAGGTCTACTCCTTTGGATCCATGGCCACTGTGGGAAAGCAGTAACACAGCCATCAGTGTGGTAGGTTTTTTTTTCTGACAGCACCCTGTGTGGAAATACACTCAAGTCTATGGAGTTCATGCTGACGTAACATCAATCAGAGAACATTGGCTTGTGACGTCAGTTAAATGTTGAACGGAAGTTCCTGTTGTTGCCGTTCCTTAGTGTGACCTCAACACTGGAGAAGTGGAAGAGGGAGAGTGGAGGTAAGGAGAGAGAGAGAGAGATGGGAGCGGGATAGAGAGAGAGAAAGAGACGAGAGAAAGGGGAAGAGAGAGAGTATTTCCATCATGACACCCTTCGAATAATATTTCAAGAAACACCGACATTTTTTTTTAATTAATTGATTATCTTGCTGCTTGTTGAATGGCTTTCTTCTACATGCAAGTAACGATAGTGCCGTGTTGAGTACACAGGCATTAAGTGAAACTGTAACTCACAAAGATTCAAAACAACAACAAAAAGATTTTTTTTTAAAGTCCCAACAGTGCATTCTGTCACAGCGTCTTCTAGCGGATCACACCAGTCTCGCCCTCACCTACCATAAGGAGTTGGTTTTACGCCGTAACGCATGAGGCCTACGTGTCCAGAATCGGAACCCATCCGAAGAAATAATTCCACAGGGTGAGCCACACTGCAGCGTTGAGCAATGTACCGGGAACGTTGTGTATTGCTTGGAATGGTAAATATGGAACCAGTCGACTTGAACGACTGGCATCCAATCCTGGGAATGGACGTGTGGGTGGGGAGTTGCCAGGTGTAACTCCTATGCCTCGGCTCTTCGGGGTGGAGCTGTGAGTGCCGAATGGCGTGGATCGAAGAAGGGTGTGGATTCTTGAGGTGTGCTGGGGTTCCGTGGGGCGACAGCGGTTCTGTCTGAAGCAGAAAGTGTTGGCCATGCTGCAAGGAATCCTGTGGCACTCCTCCCTGAGTATCTCACCTGCAAGAGAATCACACCACTTTTTGTGTGTGTGTGTGTGTTTCTTTTTTTTCTTTTTTGTTTGTTTATTTGTTTTTTTGGGGGGTTGTTGTTGTTGTTTTTTTTATCGCATTCCGATGTGTGTTGAGTTGTGTTTTTAGTGTGTGAACAAAATATACGATGATGGAATAAATGTAGTGTATATGGATTTGCCCGAATACAGTGACGCCACCTTGAGAAACTGAAACTGTCATGCATTTGAAATACTTAAAAAGAAAGGTTCCAGTTTTATAATCTGTTAGAATAGAATAGAAAACGTCTTTATTGCCAAGTGTACCGGGGTCACAATGAATATTGGTGGGGGGCGGGGTGGGGGTGGAGGGGTAGTACACAACAAGATACGAACATAAATCGAAAATCATACTTAAACACAGATACAGTAGAAATTAGGATACATACATGTGCATATCAATACAAAAACTTGTACAGTGGCATTATCTTCTTCTTCTTCTGCGTTCACTCGTATGCACACGAGTGGGCTTTTACGTGTATGACCGTTTTTACCCCGCCATGTAGGCAGCCATACTCCGTTTTCGGGGGTGTGCATGCTGGGTATGTTCTTGTTTCCATAACCCACCGAACGCTGACATGGATTACAGGATCTTTAACGTGCGTATTTGATCTTCTGTTTGCATATACACACGAAGGGGGTTCAGGCACTAGCAGGTCTGCACATATGTTGACCTGGGAGATCGTAAAAATCTCCACCCTTTACCCACCAGGCGCCGTCACCGTGTTTCGAACCCGGGACCCTCAGATTGACAGTCCAATGCTTTAACCACTCGGCTATTGCGCCCGTCTGTGTGGCATTATAAAACTTAAGCTTTGACGATTTATCTGTTTTTACTTTTTCCAGTATATTCTGAACTCTTCGTTTTGTTTTCTTTTTAGTTTTGTAACGTCACAAACTGAAGTCTGCGAATGGTGGATATAGAGATTATTTTGGTTTTGTCCTTTTTTAATGTTGTCCAGGCCCATGATTGCAAGTATCTTTTTGACAAACACTAACCAGGAAGAGGTATCAATCATAGATTGATATACTTCATTGGTTTAGAGGATAGAACCAGCTACATTGCATCATCCAGTGAAGCCCAAAATACCCCCAACAAAACTCATTTCTGCCCACAGCCATCAAAAACTGAAATACTGAAGTTCTTGGAAGAAACTGCGGCTGTTTCCCTCTTCCAAATGCTTTCCAATCAACAGTCATGACATACGATATTATGTTACTACGAGTCTTGTTTATTTGTCAAACTATACAGTAGGCTTCTTTAAAATCAAAGTGTTCATTGTGGATGCGCCACAGAAGCAGAACGGAAAAACAGACCGAAACAGAAAACACTGAATATAGAACACTGAAATTTTTGTTCATTTTGTCAAGAACCCAAACCAGCAGGCGTTGATAGGTCTTGTGTCCAGAACTTTGTACATTATCACTGTGAAGAAGAGAGAGAAGGCGAATCCATCCTGTGAAGGTTAATCAATCAGCCAAAAGCAACTCACCAGAAATAAATCCACCTGCCGCATCAGGGGGAGTTAACTCATGAACAGTCACGGCTGACACCACCATCCATATCGCCACTGTTAGCCAGTGGACAGCGAGCCACAACTTTTTCCATACCACACCGCGCATGTTTCGTAACTGGTCGTTTTCACACACCACGACCAGGAAATCCCGGAAAACAAACATCAGTCACTAATCGATGCTTGGCTGTCAACTTTCACGACAGTGTGTGTAATTTAATGAATTGCCGTGTGTGTCCTTTCCAGTAAGCTGTTTCTAAATGGAGAAAGCGTGTTGTGAGCCTATGCTGAACTACTTTTGGATCTAGTGTGTAAACAGAGTGAATCAGTGTAATAACCCTGTTGCAGGTGTGTGTGTGAATGTGTGTGTGTTTGCGCGCATGTGTCCATGGTAGGCCTAAACCTTACCAATTTCATTTTCTCTGGAAATATTTTGTCCTTCAACATCAAATTTGGCTTCAAATTAAAACTATGTTTAAAAAAGTAGTCTTCTCCCCACATTCTAGTTACAAGGTTGCGAATGTTCCAAACTGGACCAGAGTTATGGATCATGTAGTTTTTATTTCGTTTGCCTCCAAGTCAACTAGATTTTCACGGGGTTGTTTCCGGATTGTTGCCGGATTAGCGTTTCGTTTAAGCTTCGGTTTTAAAGTAGTGTAACATTTCGTATAGTCTTATACATAATCATGTAACATACATATGTAATGACTTCATCACACACACACACACATACACACACACACACACACACACACACACACACACACACACAGAGGCTGGGGGGAGGGAGAGAGAATCTATCCCGCTAAGATTGATAAACCAGCTGAAAACGACTCACCAGGTCCCGCCCCAGCCCCATGATTTAGGCGACGATGTGTGATCCAGATCCGTCATGACTTGTCAAAGAACGGGAAGTTAAAACATGAACAGTCACGGCTGACACCATCACCCCTGTCGCCGCTATTAGCCAGAGGACAACTTCTCCCATACCACACAGAACATACTTCATAACTGACCGTTTTCACATACCATGAACAGGAAACAAACGGACGACAGACATCAATCAGTGATTGTCGATATGACTGTCAGCGTTTATGATGGTGTGAGAAATTTAATGAACTGCGGTATGTGTCCTTTCCAGTATGCTGTTCCTAAAGGTGTTCTAAGCCGAAGCAGATCTATTTTGGGATTCAGTGTGTAAACAATTTCAACCTATGTAACAACCCTGTGTCAGTCGTGTGTGTGTATGTGTCTGTGTGTAAGTGTCCATGGTAGGCCTAAATCTTACCAAGTCTATTTTCCCTGGATATATTTTGTCAACACCAAACATAGCTTAATGATATAAATGTAGATATAATCAGTCCTTACAATGCATTCTAGTTACTAGGTTGCAAACTTTACTGACTGAACCAGATACACCGATCATGAAGTTTTTATTTTGTTTGTGTCCAGGTCAGCAAGATTTTCATTAGGTCTTTTCTGGACTATTGCCGGATTAGCGAAAATCGCGTTTCGTGAAGTTATAGTTTTAACAGAATAGAAAAGAATAGAATAGAATATGTCTTTATTACCAAGTGTAACGGGGTCACAAGGAATATTGGGGGATGAGGGAGGGGATGTAGTACATAAAAGGTACAAACATAAATCTAAAATCATACACAAACACAGATACAGTAAAAGTTAGGACATATACATGTGCATATCAAAATGAGAACTTGCGTGCGCACGCACACACACACACACATGCACACAAACACACACACACACACACACACACACACATTTAAACATAAGCTGCATATCACATGTGGATGGGGCTGATGACTGGGTCTTCAGGTAAGTGGCTGTTGATTGCACAACTCTCTTTAATCATACTGGATTTGTTGACTGCTTTGGGGAAAAAATCTACAGGCGAAGTGATTGGTTTTTGTCCTTATATTTCTGTACCGACGACCAGAGGGGAGCATCTCGAAAATCCCAAAAACTAGATGTCATTCGTCCTGGCTGATTCATTTTGCTTTTTGAGTAGCCGCTTATAATATATGTCGTCTAGAGATGGTAGATCAGCCTCGGTAATCTTGGTGGCAGTTTTTACGATTCTGTTCAGGGAATGTAGCGTAACATCCCATTTCTCGATCGCTGTCGAAAAAACAACGAATATTGGTACAGTCATGCAAAGAACTTTGTACTTATTCACTGAAACACATACATTTGCCTTGAATTTCGTATAAACAGGGAGACTGAGAGAGAGACGGGGGGTGGGGGCGGGAGGGGGGGGTTGTGGAGAAAGAATCCTGCAAAGGTTTATCAAGCAGCCAAAGCATTTCACCAAATATTGATGCACTCTCACCTTTGACGATAAAGTCAGGAAGAAATCGGTCACGAATCGTCGAAGCACGGGAAGCTAAGTCACGATCAGTCACGGAAGACACCACCACCCATATCGTCGCTGTGAGACAGACGACAGCGTACCGCAATTTTTTCCATTCCACACCGTGCATACTCCGTCACTGACCGTATTCACACACCACGGACAGCGAAAACAGGACGACTATCAGGCATCCGTCGGCGATGGAGGCATTAACTGTCAACGAGCACGTGGTTGTGTGTGATTTATTTGATGACCAGCCGCGGGTGTCCTTTCCTGTAATCTGTTCCTTAAGGAGTGTTGTGAGGTCTCGTGTGCAAACATAGTCTATGAAATAACCTTGTTTCAGTTGTTGTTGGTGTTGTGTGTGTGTGTGTGTGTGTGTGTGTGTGTGTGTGTACATTTATATGCGTGTTTTCTTATCATTTAAGCAATCCATGATTTTATATCTAGTGTAACTGTAATTGTTACATTCGTCTCGCATGTTCTTCATTCAGTGACATCACGACACGTAATTTATGTTGTTGGTTTTTTTGTTGTTGCTGTTGTTGTTGTTTTATAATTTGTTGTGGTTGTTGTTCTTGTTGATTTTTTTTTTCTTTTTAGTGTGTGTCTTTTGTTTAAATTATCCGAGTGTTCAACGTAGTGTGAAACCAGAAAGGCATACTATACTGTGTTGGTTCAAACAACTGCGAACGTTCTAGGCATTAGTTACTATCTGTCAGTAGAAATTGAAATATAGAATCATTTTTGTGGAACGATTTCTGTGGCGTGGGCTGAAAGGATGGCGGCGGATGCGTGCATTGCGCGCACATGCTTGCTTGCATCCGTGTCATCGGACGATGAGCTTCATCTGCACACCCTGGCATACGAGCTTTCAAGCTGAGGGTCGGATTACACGAGCCAGCACTGGCTGTTGTATACTGACGGTACAAGTGCTACATAGTGTGATCCTGCCCTTAAGGGTGTCAGTAATGCCTTGACACATTTCTGCATGTTTGTTTGTTTCCTGTTTGTTTTTCCTTTTCTTTTTTTTTCTTTTTTTCTTTTTTTTTAAATAGATGTGATAACTCTGCACTGAGACCTGTCTTTTGAAATATACTATTGTGGCCACTTTCACACAGAGCAGTGGACTTAAATGAATACATCGTCTGAATCTCTCTCGCTCGCTCTCTCATTCTCTTTTTCTCTGTGTGTCTCTGTTTCTGTCTGTCTGTCTGTCTGGGTCTCTCTCTCTCTCTCTCTCTCTCTCTCTCTCTCTCTCTCTCATCACACAACACAAAACGCACACAAGACACTCGAAACCCGTCTCGATCCTCGAACATGCACATACACACATGCGCACCCACACAGCAACATAAGCGCACACTCAAGCACGCACATTGACAAGTAAGACCTACTAAATCGGAATGGTATTCTAAATATACCTCTCTCTCTCTCTCTCTCTATATATATATATATATATATATATATATATATATATAAATCACTCATCAATATATATATATATAACACCAATATAACAAAACAAAAAGTCAGGAAACAGTTGTGCTAATATATCGAAGTTTATTCGAATATGAATTATCACAAGATATGGATCAATATAAACATGTGAAATCTGCATCTCATCACTAGTGGACGGATATACGAATGAATATATTAATGGTTCATATCACATTATGTCACACCTAATCGCATCATAATCGATTGTTTAACTTGATCGCTTCCAAAGTAAACGCCCTGTCTTGGTCTGTCCGAGTTTGAAAACCGAATGAGTTGCGGAAGTTGGTGGGGGTTATGAGGGACAGTAACAAGGAGGAGATAAACATACAAATCAGATGATGATAAAATCAATACTCCAAATCAAATTTCCATCCTTGAGTCAGTGGTGCTGCCATAAGAAAGGCACTTGTTGATATCAAAAACAGAAAAAAAGAGCGAATATGAGCTCTAGAAACAGTCGGGCACAGGCAAAGAAAAAGGATGCAGACGATCTATCCACATCTAACATAATCAATCAAGCATAATTCTAATCTAATAGCGGTTGTTGTTATTGTTTTTACCATAAAATACGTCTTCTCTAGAGCATTACATAGATGACAATGGAAAGAAAACATTGTACTAACAAAAACGACAGAAAAAAATCCAAAACAACTAAATACTATCGCATGTAAATGACGAACATAACTGGTGATTATATTCTATAGTAGTATTGACTGTATATATGAATTAACATCAATACATGAGAACAGAAAACTAAAGTAAACCCAGCCAAAATAAAGCAAAAGACATACATTTTTAATGGAGACTGAAATCAAAAATGCTGTTTCAATATAATTTTAAGTACAAGCATGACAGTGCGCTGATTTTTGCTACTTATAATCCTTTATCACAGACAAAGCACGATACGCATCCAATAGGTATTCAATATGAACATAAAACGAAAGTAGAAAAAAAAAACATTAAAAAACGGAGTCTAATTAACACACAAGTCACATCTACCCTTTACTGACCACTATCGAAGTGACTCAACAGCAGTGCAGGTGTGTTTTCATGGCTGCCTAACAAGATTAGTTCCCTGCGCGAAATAAAGAGCCTGATGTGTGGCTGCATTCAGAGGAGGGGCGGTGGAATTGGGATGAGACTTCAGTTAGGGAAGTGGGGAAGTGGTTGAGGGGGGGGGGCGGAGTGGGGGTGTGGGGGGGGGACGTTTTAAAAGACAAGTCCTGTTTTGAAGAAATGTGCAGACTGCACTACTATTCATTCACAACAGCAAGATACCACTTTGTCTCTTATGTTTGTATCAGCAACATAGGAAGGAGATACAAACAATGGATGTTGGACGGATGGAGAGGAGTGGGGGTGGGGTGGAGATGGGTGGATGGAGAGACTGGACAGAGACTGATGGAAGGACAGTCTGACAGTTTCAGTTTCAAGTAAGCGCCAAAGCGTGCGGACTGATCCATATAGACAGACAGACAATTAACAGACAGACTGACTGATAGGCGGATGGAGGGGAGGAGGGATAGGCATACAATTTTCGAAGACATATACCAAAACAAACGCACGCAAACACACACACACACACACACACACACACACACACACACACACACACACCGCCCTCCAAGAAAAGACGACCAAAAATAATTCAGTCGATCATTATAAAAAATATGATAAAATAAACCACAAAAACTCCCACCATGATGATTGTTATGATAATGATGATAAAAGAATAAATAAATAAGTAAATAAAGTAGACGGATACCAAAAACATGAAAATTTGAGGAGTTAACAGAAGCTACCCGGGATTAAAATAGACCATTGAGGACACTTCATGCAGTCACGTAACGACTGTACTCTACTTCCTGTGTGTACACTGACTGTTCCAACTTGGAATATCATAAATCACATGACGAGTGGGGGAGGTACGGGCACGAGTGGTGGTGGTAATGGGGTGTGTGTGTGTGTGTGTGTGTGTGTGTGTGTGTGTGTGTGTGTGTGTGTGTGTGCGGGCGCGTGCGCGCGCGCGTGTGTTGAAGGGGGTGGGGTGGGGGCTGGTAGTGAAAACTAACCAACCGTTAACTCCCCAGGACCCCCAACTCGCCCAGCACAATTCACAAGCTCCAGATCACTCAGGGAAACCCCCTATACTTCTTGTTGATTGGCTAAACACCAGCCAATGCATGGCCACAACCCGAATCACGTGGATAAAACTTCTACCATTTTCTCCGGATTTATGAGCCAGCTAACAGGATCACACAACCCTTTCACGGAGAAAGACCACAGCCATGAACAACTTGACCATACTGAGCAGATTGCCAATAGATCGTTAAACCCACCACTTCAGCTAGCTGATCGGTACACGGCAGTATCGCATAAGGGAAAACAATACAGGTTTGCTTCCTGACTGGACAACAGTACATTGCCATGCCCCTTTTTACAACCATGACAAAGACTCTCTTTGAAGTAAAGGTGTCTGCCAGGCAGTTACAAACGTAAGGTTAAAGGTCCCATTAGCTTTTTATGGCCACATCGGGGCAGTGGCGTCATATCAACTGTGTCTTGAGCTCGGCATAGGAAGGCGGGGCCTGATCTCCTTCCGCTATTTCTTTCTTTTTTTTCTTCTTCTTCTTTTTTTTTCTTAGCCTTCCCCAACCGAAATCAGGTACCATCCCCATTCACACCTGGCTGGAGTGAAGAAAATCGGAGTAAAGCGCCTTTCCCAAGGACACAACGCCATGCCGAATCACTCGTGAACGCTTGAGCAGAACGCAAGTCCAACGCAAAACCAATTCTGCCACAGCGTTTCTGAACGTGAGTTATATACGTTGACTGTGGAAGTTGTTTCTTGCGTCGCCAATATAACGAGGGTCGAACTTTCACGAAAACACGAAAATGGGCAGAGCAGACATTCGCTTTTTTTTTGTTTGTTTGTTTTTTTGGTGGGGGGTGCGGGGGGTATATATAAAAAAACAGTCTGCATGTCAACAGAATGCCACGACCCATCTCTATACATATCACAGAACACAGGAGCACAGTATATGCCCAGAGAAAAATACTGTTATCTTTCTGCTTGGTGGTTGGTGGTTGCCTGACTTGTACGGAGCTTCCAAGTCAGATTTTTAAAAAGTCAACTTCATTAAAAGGAAATACTTTCACACACACACACACACACACACACACACACACACACACATATATATATATATATATGTACAGAAAGAAATATGTGTGTGTATGTGTGTGTGTGCTTGTGTGTGTGTGTGTGTGTGTGTGTGTGTGTGTGTGTGTGTGTGTGTGTGTGTGCGTGTGTGTGTATGTGGTGTGTGTGAAAACTAGGCATTTTTATCAAGTGGATTTCTTTCAAAAAGAGGCCCGGAAAAAGAAAACTAATGAACATAGAAACAAATATTCCTTTGGACGGGTTGGTGGAAAATGTTTTGTGATCTACAACAGCCGATCACGAAACATCGTTGCACAAGGCGATGATGAGCCACTGACACAATGACGCAAACAGAAATATACGCGAATGAATAAACGCTGTAAAAAGAAGGATTGCCCTTCAGTATCCATGTCATATGCTAATATATATATACTAGCAAACAAACATCCAAATGACCTACATGCTATGATTTAAGTAAATGTGCCTGTCATAATATTGTGTGCTCAACAAATCAGCGTATAGATGCATACATATTACTGTGCATATCGCGTTAACTACTGTGAATATCATACAACAGAATATACAGTCTACCTGACAGATACATTTCATACAATGTGAAACATAGCAGAAGATAACATCGCAAGAATGCTATCTATCAATACGTCTATCAGACAGTGTTTTCTTTTGCACATTCTAAGTTTTGATTTTTCAATGCTGCTGTTAGATTGTCATACATTATATCGCTGGTTCCATTGTACTAAGCATAAATCTGCACATAGTATATCATATACAGTGTACATAAATTATGATGATGAGAGTTAACTCGAACCCGATGAAAATTGGGTCGTATGGGAATAATAGTATCACATACAATTACACGTGTATAGTAAACACATTTCGAATGCAGACCTCAACATGCAGAATGCATCCAGACACAATGTGAGACACAGTGCTTGAGAGTATACAAAACAATGTACCCTGTGCATTTCTATGCACTCATACCACAGTAAATAAAACTATGTGCTACTGTACGCGCAAACTCATGGATCGTACGCTTGTGTATTCACATAAAATGCAGCAGGTGCACATATCAATTCAGATACACGGTTTCACATACTATACGTAATACGTGTTAAAGAAAAAAGTACCTATTAAAAAACGTTCATAATATGATTACTGATAAGAGCGCACATGCAAAGTAACATAATTACATCATGAAAAGTGTCCATGTGGCCAAGTAAGAAAACATATAAAAACATGTTAATACATATTCTCGTACCCGCAAACTTAACTTGGACAAAAGCAAGCGATTGTACGTAGCTACGTAGCTGTTTTATACTGAAAGCTAAATACAAAACGCAGTACTTTGTAACAATTAGATATATCTCTGTGGCTGCGGAGTATGAATTTGAAACAGTCGTGAATATCATTTTAACATACTAACACGCTCTGAAAACCCTTCCCCCCCCCCCTTTATATATATATGTGTGTGTGTGTGTGTGTGTGTGTGTGTGTGTGCGTGCGCGAGCACGCACGCGCACTGATGCATGCAATCACATCTGCCTGTTGCTCATAACATTTTGGTTTTGCAAGGCGTCAGGAAGCGAAGTGGAAAAATACACACTGACACTTATGTGATACCTTCCATGGTTTTTTTTCTTCTCTTGAACTGAAAGAACTAGATTCCAAATATCTTCACCAACACCAACACTACCATTATCGTCATCATCATCATAAAACATCACCCAAAACAGCTGTTATCAGTAGCAGACGTTATAACAGTCTGTTACTGGTATAACTCCTATTATATTCCGGCTGTTGTTATTGTTGTTGTTGTTGGTCTTATTTGTGTTGTTGTTGCTGTTGTCATCAAAAACGATGATAATAGTGATGATGATGATAATGATGATGATGATGATGATATTACAGGGGAGATATTTTCACAACTGATAATGAATTACGTTCACAAAAAAACAAGACAACATAAGCACAGACGATGTTCACTCTCTGGATGCTCATCGTGACCCAAACCATCGAAGCTGTAACAGAAAAAAAAAGTTCACAAATGAACAGTCACTGAGAATCCGTAATCTTTTACCAAATAAAATCATTGATATTCAAAATGCATTTTTTTTTTTGGCCTCCCTTCGCTAAACTTGGGCTTTAAAATTATCGAAAACGTAACTCGTGTAAACAAGATATAATGACACAGCATGTCGTTCACATAACTAAACTTTGGCTTTGATCGATAATGGCTGGCTCGCAGAATAAGGCGATATGGATATTCTGCCATAATTAGAAACAAACAAACAGGAGAACAAATATCAAGGAAGAACGAATGTAAAGAAAGAAAAAAAGAGGGGAGGGGGAATAAATCCGAGGTTCCGTGTGAAGTATGCACATTACGCACATTTAAAAAAAAATAATAAAAAGAGGGGCAACAAAGGGGGTGTCCCTGGCAAATACAAATAGAAAACCCGCTATGAAACAAATGCACTTATTGTTGGAGTAAAAAATAATTTTAAAATTATAAAAAAGAGTGGCACTGCTTTGTGGCGACGTTCTCTCTCCGGGGAGAGTACCCTAAATCTGCTGTGACAAAAAGTAATGTGATGTAATGCAATGCAATACAATGCAATACAATACTCTATCGAAGATCTGGTAACAGCCAAGAGCAAAAGTACGCTTCAAACAACAGTCTAATAATAATAATAATTAATAATAATTCCTAACTTTTCTATGGCGCGATATCCAGTACTGATGCTGCTCAAAGGGCCTTACATCATCGAGCCAGATATAAACATAACATAAAACAATACAACAGCTCAATCCAATCTAACAAAGAAAGGATTACGAACAGGAAAATTTGCTTTCTCAAAGTCCCACCTAGCCAGCAGGGACATGTGTGGGGTGAGGCGAGGTGAGGCGGGCAGAGTCAGCTGTCAGGGGTTGATGCCCGTGTACTTCCTGATCAGGGTGTTGGCGTACTGGCGCTGCTCTTCGGATAGCAGCAGGTGCTCGTCCCGAGAAAACAGCCTGTCAGCATCACAACACCCTCCTTCACACGCAGGTACTGAACCGCCAATAATAGTCATGATGGTGGTGGTGGTGGTGGTGGTGGTGGTGGTGGTGGTGATCATGATGATCATGATGATAGTAGTAGTAGTAGTAGTAGTAGTAGTAGTAGTAGTAGGAGGAGGAGGAGGAGGAGGAGGAGGAGAAATGATGAGGCAAAGTATGAAGAGGAGGAGGATACAAAGTAGAAGAAGACTGATGATGATGATGATGGGAAATTATTCGCATACACGCCTTTTCCAGGTTGGTCGAAAATGCTACAAAAGAGTCACAACAGACATAATATATTGTGGTTTTTCTTGTGTTTTTCTTTCATAACAAGCCAATAATCATGCAAAAAAAGATCAAACCCTGCTACACGATTGACGACATAGATGGTGCCCCACTAACAGGATATAAAAAACAGACAATACTCAAATGGAAACAAAACAAAAAAAAGAAGAAGAAAGGAAATACCATACTCATCAGACGCATTACTCAAGGAATATAAGACAGATAGATAACACAATACCCAAAGGTTACATGCAAGACATGGATGTACTTCCCTTCAAGATTACAAGACTTAGATCATACTATAAGTATAAGACAGAGATGTATGTCATACACGAATCCCTCTTAAACCAAAATCTTACGACATAGACAACACAGTTCTTAGAGATTACAACACAAAACAACCACTCAAAGATTATGAAATGGTATTCTATGGCATAACTCAGATGGTGCTTTACCCACAGATCCAAGACACAGATGATACCTTACTCAAAGGTCATAAAAAACAGACGATGCCTTACTCAAACTTCACAATGCATATATGATGCCTCGCTTAGAAGGCATAAAGTCACATTATTATGATGCCTTACCATTTACAAAAAGAATATATATATATATATATATATATATGTGTGTGTGTGTGTGTGTGTGTGTGTGTGTGTGTGTGTGTGTGTGATTTTATTTACTTGGTGATACAGATAGATATAGAGATATATAGATAGTTGGAATTATAAGTCATTGCAATGATAGCATTGAAAAACATATCAGGTACCTTTTTTTCCCCACGCAAAGCAATAAGAGTAAGCTCCAGCCAAAACTCAATTCTATCGTGTTTGCTTCTGTCAGGGATTAGCAGATTCAAAACCCAATTCCAAATAAGGAGCAGCGCTGAAGAACTACCCGGCACCTCCACACACACACACACACACACACACACACACACACACACTCTGGTGTTCACCACCGTCACTTTCACTTTCAACGGTTGCGGACTGATCCATGTTCACTACACCACATCTGTTTTTAAAAGAAGTGTGAGAAAGGGGTATGGGGGGGGGGGGACATGGCGGAAGCGGATGCATGACCTAAAGCGCTGGTCAGGTCTTGAGAGCACAGCAAAAACAAAAACACGTCAATCATACATTAATAAATAAGAGGGACAGACAGAATGGCATGTGAAGACGGAGAAACATATTTCATGGTGTACTTTGTGAATATGAATAAGAGACAGACAGACAGGTAAAGACAGGGAGATATATTTCATGGTGAACTTTGTGAATATGAATAA
The DNA here is from genome assembly GCF_041734735.1 of Babylonia areolata. NCBI lineage: Eukaryota > Metazoa > Mollusca > Gastropoda > Neogastropoda > Buccinidae > Babylonia > Babylonia areolata. Next base: position 54,069,050 of record NC_134876.1, on the reverse strand, counting down.
GACAGACAGGTAAAGAGAGAGATATATTTCATGGTGTACTTTGTGAATATGAATAAGACAGACAAGTAAAGACAGTGTACTTTGTGACTATAAATAAGACAGGTAAAGACAGAGAGATATATTTCATGGTGAACTTTGTGAATATGAATAAGACAGACAGACAGGCAAAGACAGAGAGATATATATTTTATGGTGTACTTTGTGAACAGAACGTATTTCATTCTTTTCTCCAATCGGCGACAAATCGGAGGACGTCTGTTAATAGCTGATTTGGCGTCGGTCTGCTGATGCTGCGGCTAAAACAACAGCCGCGAACTTGTCGCTGTCGAGACTTTGGCGAGGGCGACAAATGAGCGGTGAAAGCATCAAAGGGGGATTAATTAACACGGAACAGGGCACGGCAGAAAGGGACGAAGGTGTGGACAGAACGGGAAGCTGCATGACGCAATACGACCCCGGGAGCATGTTAGAAATAGGATGTAGGTCTAACGTGATTTATCATTTACTGAACAGGAAGAGGCACTCGAGACATGTTCAACCACTGTGTGTGTGTGTGTGTGTGTGTGTGTGTGTGTGTGTCTGTCTGCCTGTGTGTGTGTTTGTGCGTTCGTACGTGCGTGTGCGTGTGTGTGTGTGTGTGTGTGCGTGTGTGTGCGTGTGTGTGTGTGTGTGTGTGTATGTGCATGTCCGTGTGTGTGTATGTTTATGAGTGCGTATCCCTGTTTGTGTTTCTGTGTGTATGTGTGTGTGTCTGTGTCTCTGTGTATGTGTTGATCTTTTTTTTAGGTAAAACGTTAAGAGATTCTATAACCCTTGACGGCTATCGAGGAAGTGAATTTACCTTCTCTGTGCCTGGGGCATAGGATGGCGGGGCCCAATCCTCCCCATCCTTCGTTTTAAATTTCCCCAACTGGACAGTCAGTTTCTCATTCACACCTGGGTAGAGCGAGGATATTTGAGTAACGTGCCTCACCAAAGGACACAGTGATTAGAAACTCTAGGGAGAGCTGGACAGTACAAGGTCTTCAGAGAAGAAGCCCCCCCTCAGTCAAGTGTTTCGGCCCTTAACTCCTTACACTCTAAGGGGGATGGGCCGCACCCAGATCATGACTCCTGGATGCCCATGTAAATCGTGGGTGGAGCGAGGATATCTGGGTACCGTGCCTCACCCAAGGACACAAACACCAAGGCGAAACAAGGCCTCGATCCCTGATCCCTGATCAACGCCCAACCATTTCTGCGACCGCAGAAGACTAATAAACTGTCCGGCTACTTGACAAATATTTTCCATACCGGTTGTGTGTGTGTGTGTGTGTGTGTGTGTGTGTGTGTGTGTGTGTGTGTGTGTGTGTGTGTGTGTGTGTGTGTGTGTGTGAGTGTGTGTGTGTTTATCTATTTTGATGTGTCTAACGTTGATGTAATACGGAATCTTACCTCGAAATATTTGTCCTCGGGTGAACGCACAAAACATATACTCTTTCTCTGTCTCTCTCTGTCTCTGTCTCCCCCCCCCATACACCCCCCATCCCCCCTCCAATACACACACACATTCACTCACGCATGTGCACATTTTCAAACACAAACGCGAACCCACGAACATATGCGTGCGCATGCATACACACGCACCCAAGATATTTTTTTTAAATATATACGACGGGAAAACAAAAAAATCTACCAGATTCGGAAACATTCATAAATAGGCCCAGATAACGTTTATGGAATGAAAAGAGTATACACGTTTGAAGCACACGGAAACTGGAATGTGCTAGAACATTACCAAGATGAGAAATAAAAGTAGATATATGATAAAACACACACACACACACACACACACACACACACACACACACACACGCGCGCGCGCGCACACACACACACACAAACGAATGCAAAATTAAATGAAACAGCATCAGCTTAAGATACACAGCTAAGACACACATCCAAACAGAATACATTCCCAAGATTAAAAAAGCGTGTAAGACAAGTGGATAAAGCTTGTAAGAGAAGCAAAATAAGAAAGAAAAATAAACACACAACGCGTTTGACACACATAAAATGCAGTAAACATATATAAAGATATAGATAAATAAGTACTGTTTGACAGTCATGATAGAAGCAAAACAAGAAAGAAAAATACACATACACACAACACGTTTAGTTAACACACATAAAATGCAGTAAACAGATGTAAACATATAGACAAATAAGCAACTGTTTGACAGTCATGATAGCGTCTTAATCCCTTGACTGCTTAATCCTTGTGACATTCGAGATCAGTGTGGCACGAGATACTACTCTTTGTCAATGGTCCTTCATTCATTTTACAGGGAGAAAGTAACGCGGTGTTCTTCTTCCTCTCGACTCCTGTGGACTCTTTCGCTGCATACTGACGAACGAGGAGGAAGGAGAGAAAACATCGGTGGTTTGTCCATTTCTTCTCTAATGGGTTAAAGCGATTACAACAATGGATTGATTGAAACATACATGAGGAAGAAGGAGAGAGGTGGGGAAAAAAACCGCATGTGTACACCTGTAGCCTCTAACTGTTTGCTTTTTTTTTTATAAGCACGCTAAAGAAACAGAAATGGAAAAGGCTACGATACAATGAAAGGGTGATGCTATTTTTGGTAAATTTTGTTGGATGTGGTTTGTTTGTTTTTTCAATGAGGATGGTATCGTTGTTATTTTAATCAAGGTCCTGTATTTTTTTAACCAGCTGGGACATCAAAAAAAGATAATCAGACAATGTAAGAAACACAGCAGCAAATAACATTTTGAAATGAAATGAAAGCGCTCAGAAGTCAGCGGTAGATAGTTCCATTGTTAAACACGCAGACCTGTAGCCAACAAGCAGGAGGGAAAAGGTCAGTGTGTGTGTGTTCAGGAATACCCATACATACTCACCCCGGGTGGGGAGGGCCAACTGTCTGCAGCCCTGCAGGCCTGTCTGTAGGTGTGGTGGGTGGGGGGCTGCCAGTGATCAAGCCACATCAAACACGTCAACACGCTTTGCAACAACACACGCTAACAACAGGACAACGAGGCAAGGCAATCGCATAACACTCAGCTTTCTTGCCTACGATTTACACTTGCCACTAGCCACACAGCTGCCTCTCTCTCTCTCTCTCTCTCTCTCTCTCTCTCTCTCTCTCTCTCTCTCTCTCTCTTACACGCACAAGCACACACAAGCACACTTATACACGCACGCGTGTGCGCACAGACACACACACACACGCACACACACACGCACACACACGGACCCGCGCGCGTGCGCGCATATACACACAAACTCGTTGCGAAAACAAGGAGTCCTTCTCTGAATCCTTTTCTACTATGATTAATTTTCAGTAAAAATCCTAATTATAGAAAGGACATTACATTACTAAGTTCAAACATTCATATTAAACCAAACTTCACAATATGGCAACTTCCTGATTAATTGTTTGGAAATATGTGAACAAAGGGAACAATGCCATATTGCCACAAAAAAAGGAATAGTGATCTTCTTTTTTCTTTTCTTTTTTTTTTCTTTTTTTATGCTGAACCGAAATAACCAGAACACGAAATAATGCTCCATATTACGTGTGAACATAACTCACCTAATGCTCAGTATTCCCGAACCGTAAAACAAAAACAACCTGACATTTAGACATCAGCCGATTTTGCCATATAAATATAACGAAATTGCATGTGAAAACAGAAACAAACCCGCAGCTGATAAATCACCATCCGAAACTACACAAATACAAACCCTGTCATTCGCCACGTGCATATTAGCTGGTGCCAACAACAGTTATATACTCTGTGCCAGTTAATATTGATTGCATTCATGCAGGTGTCTTTTCAAACCTCAAGTAAGTGGTGTGTGATTCAGAAACAAGCATCCACCCTAACTTCCATGCGACCGTCTTTTTGTGTAATCAGAAATCATAGAGTTATCTTTTCTCACTGATTTTGTGTACTCCTCAGCTAGTCTAAACCTCTCTCATGCATTCTCATTCAAATCATACGAAAGAAAACATGGTGCAAGAAATTTCCTATCGATAATTATTATAAAGAACATTTCAGAACATCTGTATTCATTCTTGAGCAGTCTGGAAAACAAACATTTGAATGTCTAAAAAGATTAAATACACTTTCACTTAATCACTGGAGAAAATGCACTTCTTACAAGGCCTTCTGAAAGTATTATAAATGAATCAGTTCATGATATATGCAAATGATATTGACCAAGGCTCAAAACAAAAACCAGCGCATTATGTAGGAAAATTGTCTTGCAATAGCCAAATAGCCTAGTGAAAACACAAACTATTTCACATGTACAGAGCTCACAGAATATCATGAGTTCACACCTGGCGATAGTCTCATCACGTGTGTGTTGCATGTGAAGTGCGACCTGCTGTCTGTATATCTGTCTCTCTCAAACACACACACACACACACACACACACAGATATATATATATATATATATATATATATATATCTGTGTGTGTGTGTGTGTGTGTGTGTGTGTGTGTGTGTGTGTTCACACAAAGGACTCAAAACACAACAATAATGGCTGTAACAAAAAAGTTATTAAAACTAAACTCACTTTTAACGGAAACTCACTTTTAATATCCTAAATCGGACAGATAACTCCTTGAAACCATTATCGAAGTCTTAGAACAAAGAGGAGAGAAGAAGTAAACAAGAAATTGTGCACTTTAACACACAAAACTATTTTGGTTTAAAAAAAAATTAAATTATAAAAAAAAACACCTGCACATCTCAAAACAAGAAAAACCACCACAAGAGACCGGAGTAGCAGCCTTTTAGCACCCCCCTTATCTTTTACTCTGGTGTTAAATCTGGCTAACACAGACAGCGGGGAGGGGAGTGAGGGTGGGGGTCATTCGAGACTAGCCAAGAATAATCCCGGGGTAAAACCCAGCAGGGGGACCGGAAGGGGTGTGGGGGGGTTGAGGCTGTTACACCGGGAAGGCTCAGCGATGGTTTTCATCATCATCATTATTACTTACAACTGCAGGTGCAGCCAGGACATGGAGCTGTGCTTCTGCCTCAGTTCCTCCCCCAGACCCGGTCTGTCCTGGTGGTAACTCAAGCCCCCCCTCGTCACCCCTCTCTTCTCCGACGCAGGGGTGAAGGTCAGTAGCTTCTTTCTGATGGGCTCTGGAGACAGGCGCGTGGGAGGGGAATGGCTCCTGGACCCGAAACAGCGGGGGCTGGGGGTGCCCTCCCTACTGCTGCTGCCCCCCTTCTTCAGGATGCCTCTCCTCCCCCAGTCCTCCCCCCTTCCGGGACTGCAGCTGGCACTTCGAGGGGGGCCTCCGCGGTGGTGGTACAGAAGGGGGGAGAAGTCCTGGCCGCCGCGGGCCAGCAGTCTGTCGCCGGAGGGCCCGGGACTGGAGCTGGCCGAGCGGCTGCCCTTGACGGTCGGCGGGGGCGTTCTCACGGGCGACATCCCCAGAGGAGTAGAGCGGGGCCCGCGGTGGTTCTCCTTGGCCGTCATCGTGGTGGTGGTGTCCTCCTTGGGGTATAGGGACGAGGAGGACGACGTGTAGGGATCGCTGGGGTAGGGGCGATAGGGGATGGGCTTGTAGATGGGGGAGGTGTCCCTGGAGGAAGAGGTGGTGGTGTAGGGGTGGCGGTGGTGATGGTGGTGGTGGTGGGTGTGGGGAGCGGGGCCGAGGGGGTCCAGCCTGGTGGGGTAGTGCTGGAGGTCTGGGTAGTCAATGAAGGTGACGGGGGAGTCGTGCCTCTCTGGACTGCTGTAGGTGTCCCAGGATGGGCCCTGCTGCCTGTCAGGGGGGACAAAACATCATCACAGTGTGGTTGGTGTGGTGGTGGCCTAATGGTAATGCGTCCGCCAAAGAAGCGAGAGCATCTGTGCGCGCGGGATCAGGATCGATTTCCATACCTGCCTAAATTCTCTCCTCCCTCAACTAGACCTTGAGTGGTGGTCTGGATGCTAGACATTCGAATGAGACAATAAATCGAGGCCCCGTATATAACATGCACTTTTGCGCACGTAAAAGAGCCTACGGCAAGCAGAGAGTTGTCCCTGTCTTAATTTCTGACCTGATCACTTAGTGGGTTTTTTTTGTTGTTGTTGCTGCTTGTATCGTAAAATCTTACCAGTGTCACATTTCTTGATTACAACCCTTACAGTGATGTTCTTATAATACTCATTCTGTTTTATCACCTTGTTTTTTTTTTCTTCTTCTTTTGATATCAAAGCAAGTTGTTATATATGTCTGTTTTGTTATGAGTTAACATGAACTATGCTTAATTCACTCTTGTGAGTATGCTACTATATGCCCAATTGTTATTTGCAAATGGTAAATATTAGTCCCTTAGCATTCTACGGCCATCGGGACATTGAATATTCACATCCACTGTGTCTAGGGCTCGTTCACGCCCAGTCCTCTCCTTTTTGCCGTTTTAACCTTCCCAAACCTCAATCAGGTACCCGTTCACGCCTGCAGAGTGGAATGAGGAGAATCTGAATATAGTGACTTTCCCCAGCACACACAAAAAAACCACCATGCCGAAACGAGGTACTCGGTCCCTGATCACTGGTGAACACTGGATCGTAAGTCCAATACCGAACCGAATAATTATGCCACGGCACCTCCGCCTATTATCTTACATACTAAAGGAATGAAGAATAAAATAAAATGAAATGAAATCTTCTTCTTCTACGTTCGTGGGCTACAACTCCCACGTTCACTCGTACCTACGCTTTTACGTGCATGACCGTTTTTTACCTCGCCATTTTGGCAGCCATACAATAAAATAAAACAAAATAGAAAGAAGGGGAAGAAAAAGCATTACCTAGGCTTCCTATGCGGGTAGATTTCACGGTAGGTGGAAGGCAGGACGGGGGACACGTCACAATAGCGGTAGCTAAGGCCTCGCGGGGGGCTGGCCGCTCTGGGGTGGAACGTTGTCGCTGACACGTCGTTAGGGGTGGCGGAAGCATGGATTATGGATCGGGTGGATGCTGATGCTGACTCCGATACCTCCGTCAGGCTGGAAGAACAGTACGTGGGAATTATCATTGTCTGGTTTGTTTGTTTGTTGTTGTTTCTTCTTTTTTCTTTTTCTTTTTTTTTTGGGGGGGGGGGGGGGGCGGGGGGGGGGGTGCGGGGGGTCGGGGGCTAGGGGGGGGTGGAGGGAGGTGGGGAAGATGAATAGTTTCTCATTCGTTTATTATAACTGTGTCCATTGTCAGTGTTTCATTTTTCATTGATTGTTATAGTGATTCCGTGCGTTTCTTTGTCTGTCTATCTGTCTGTCTGTCTGTCTGTCTCACTCTCTCTCACTCTCTCACTATCTGTCTATCTATCTATCTATCTGTGCCGCTTTCCTTGTTGCAAATGTGTGTTTATATATGATAATATTTTTTAAATAAAATAAATAAAACAGTAATAATAACAATCATGACAGGTGCTCCGATTACAACAACACAACTAAACATAAACAAACAACAAACTAACAGCAACAACACCCAATCCCCCACCCCTTCCAACCCCCGAAAAAGAAAAAAGAAAAAAAAAACTCAACCAACCTGCGAGAACGACGCGTCACCGAAAGATGCGAAAGCGATTTCTGTGAAGAATAAGAAGCAGAAGAAGTAGCAGAATAACCCCCATCACCAACAGTGTTGGGGACGGTCTCCTTCTCCGCCTCATCCCTAGCGCCTTTCTCCTGGTAGTGGGAGCTGCTGGGGGTGGTACGGACCTGGACCTGGACCTTGCTGCTGCTTTCGCTCTGAGTCCTTTGCAGTCTGCTCTGCTGCTGCTGCTGCTGTTGCAGGGAATCCCGCTCCCCGCGAGCCTGCTCCAACAGGTGTCGGAGTTCTCGGATAGTGTTGGCTGACCGGGACTGGCTCTTTCTCAGCTCCTCCACCTCCTGGGGTAGGGGAGGGGGCGGGTAGGTGTGAGGAGAGGGGAAGGAGGTAGGAGGAAGGAAGTTTTGGTTAGTATGTCATGGAGGTTGTTTTTTTTTAGGACTCTGCTTGCTTCTTTGTCTGTGTCTTCTTGTGTGTGTGTGTGTGTGTGTTTGTGTATTGGTTCTAAACGTTGAATATTTAGTTCCGATGACAAAAACAACCATAATGAATGACAAATTTCAGGTACCAGTTTGCACGATTTGCCACAGATTCAAACACAATGAATGTGGTGGTCGGTTTTGCCTTTGCCACATACTCTCAGATACACAACACAAAGACAATACATGTTCTGTATTTCACACTGAGTGTCATTTTCTCGACAATTGTGATAGAGATTATCATTTACGGTTTACGAGCTTTGTTGAACGACTTAAGTCTGAATGACAAGTTTTGATGATGCTACTGATAAAGTCACTCATACACGTGTGTACATACGACCCCGTACAACGTCGACAAGTACAATTCATATACGAATGTACACGTCAGTTTTGAGTCACGCATCTAAAGCTCAATTTGGTTGCTTGCTTGCTTGCGTATCTTAACTTTTATTTGTGCTTTGGTGTGTGAGGGGGGTGGGGAGGCGGGGGGGGTGGGGGGGGGGCTCGTCTTGGACCTGTGCGCTTTTGTTTGTGCTTCCATGTCTGTGAAACTGCGTGTTTGTTGCATATCTGGTGTGTGTGTGCGCGCGTGTATGTGTGTGTGTGTGTGTGTGTGTGAATGTGTACGTGTACGTGAGTACGTGTGTGTGCGTGCGTGTCTGTATGTCAATTTATATTTATTTGTTTATTATCATTTTAATGCAATCCGTGTGTTTATTCATGTATGTATTTATCTATTTATTTATTTATTTATTCATTTCTTCATACATGTATTTATTTATTTATTTATCCATTTGTGTATTTACTCATACATTAATTGAACGATGTATCCATTATGCACCTTTTCTTTTCTCAAGGTCTGACTAAGCGCTTTGGGTTACGCTCCTAGTCAGGCATTTGCTTTGTGGATGTGGTATAGCGTACATGGTTTAGTCCGGAGGCAGTGACACCTTCTTGAGTAACTGAACTGAACTGTGTTTTTCATTATGATTCTGATTCCGATATCACACACGCCCAACCTTCTTGAGAGAAGAGTTCTGGCTCTGGACGAAGGTGGCCTGGCCCCTCAGCTTGTGGTTGTGGTTCTGAAGGGCCTCCAGACCTGGCTTGGACTGGTCCAGCCTGTTCAGCGTACTCTGCAGCTCCTCCTCCACCTCCTGCTTGTCCGCACGTGCCTGTTGGCGGGGGAGGGTGTTGTTAGCATCATCATCACAACCATCATCATCATCATCGTCATCATCACCACCATCCATCATCACAATCATCATCATCATCAACATCATCATCTTCATCATCGTTCATAGCAGTAGTTGTTGTTGTATTGTTGTTGTTGTCGTTGTTGACAATTATATAGCACCCATGCCCATCTTCGATCAGATACCAAGCTGTAAGCTCTTTACAAACACAGGGTCACGCACGCACGCACACACACACACACACACACACACACACACACACACACACACACACACACACACACATATCAAAGTGGATTTTTCATATGAAATTTGCCAGGACCCCCTAACCCCCACCACCCACCACCCCCCAACCCTCACCTTTTTGTTGCCGTGAGTTCTTTAACGTGTCGTAACTGATCATTGTGACGTGATCGCCATGAACGAAGAAGCAGACCACAGACATGCGGACCGACCAACTGACCACACACACACACACACACACACACACACACACACACACCTGTTGAGCCATCTGACGCAGATCCTGCACATAAGCCTCGCTCTTGTTCGCTCTGTCCCTCTCCCGCTCCAGGGCAGTGCGCAGCTCCATGTTCTCCGCCTGAGACCTCGCCAGGTGTCTTCGACAGTCGTCCAACACCTGTGTTCACGTGCGGAGTCATTAGTACTTTTGTTTGTGAGTGTGTGTGTGCGCGCGCGCGCGTGTGTGTGTGTGTGTATGTATGTGTGTGTGTGTGTGTGAGTGTGTGTGTGAATGTGTGTGTGTGTGTGTGTATGTGTGTGTGTGTGTGTTTGCAAGTGTGTGTGTGGGGGGGCGGGGTGTGTGTGTGTATGTATGTGTGTGCGTGTTTGTGTGTGTGTGCGTGTGCGTGTGTGATTTTTCAACTTTTCTAGACAGAGGTTTACAGATAAAAAAATTAAAATACTTTCTGTATTAGAAAGAATATATAAAAGAAATGGCGCTAGTGAGGCAGTACGATACATATTCATGAGCACTGATTCCATGATAATGTATAACTTAATGCTGTTGTCGTGATTTGTTTGCTGCTTTGGGTTTTGTTTGTATTTGGTTGTGTTGTATTTCTTATTTTGTGGTTTGTTGTGCAATATATTGTATTGTTTTCTGTTACTCTTCGATACAATAGGTTTCTCTGTGTGAAATTCGGACTGCTCTTCCCATGGAGAGCGCGTCGCTACAGTGCAGCGCCACCCATTTTTGACTCACTTGTGTAAACAAAGTGAGTCTATGTTTTAATTCGGTGTTCGGTTGTCTGTGTGTGTGTGTGTGTGTGTGTGTCTGTGTGTCCGTGGTAAACTTTAACATTGACATTTTCTCTGCAAATACTTTGTCAGTTGACACCAAATTAGGCATAAAAATAGGAAAAATTCAGTTCTTTCCAGTCATCTTGTTTAAAACAATATTGCACCTCTGGGATGGGCACAAAAAAAAAAATATATAAAATGAAGCCTAATTATATGCAAACTGCGTTTACTGTTATATTTATATTTTTTGTATTCTCTAAACTTGGCACTTTGATCTGATATTCTGACCCAACAACAAGAGCAGTCATTATTATCATTTTTTGTTCAAACAGGAACTTCTTTTGCTAAGCATGGAAGTTTTGTTTATTTTGCAAACGTTTTGGTGCAGAGAGTAAAGAAGGGAAATTACTCTGTAATTAATGCTAGGGGACTTAATTTGCTTTAAACTGATCTTTTTCATCTTAAACATTACATTTTGAAATTATACTCAATACATAAAAAGCTTGGATTTTTTTTAAAGTGTATCACAAGTGAGTCTTGAAGGCCTTGCCTCTCTTGTTTTTTCTTCTTTTTAAGCGTGTACATATATTCTTCTTCTTCTTCTTCTGCGTTCGTTGGCTGCAACTCACTCGTATATACGCGAGTGGGCTTTTACGTGTATGGCCGTTTTTAACCCGCCTTGTAGGCAGCCATACTCCGCTTTCGGGGGTGTGCATGCTGGGTATGTTCTTGTTTCCATAACCCACCCAACGCTGACATGGATTACAGGATCTTTAACGTGCGTATGTGGTCTTCTGCTTGCGTGTACACACGAAGGGTTTCAGGTACTAGCAGGTCTGCACATATGTTGACCTGGGAGATCGTAAAAATCTCCACCCTTTACCCACCAGGCGCCGTCACCGTGATTCGAACCCGGGACCCTCAGATTGAAAATCCAACGCTTTAACCATTCGGCTGTTGCGCCCGTCAAATATATTCGTTTCACTTTCTATGTCAGACAGCATTTTTCTTCGAAATTTGCCGGCGACAACCCTTTTGGTGCCGTGGGTTCTTTTACGTGCGATAGGTACATGTTACACATGGCACCTCGGTTTATCCGTCTAACCCGAATGACTAGCACTCGGACCACCACTCAAGTCTAGAGGGTGAAAATACTGGTGAGTGTGGTATTCGAACCTTTGCCATCAGATTCTATCGCTTCCTACGCGGATGCGTTTGTCGTTGGCCTCCATTGCACTATTTTGTTTCAGATCTCGTTGCTGTTTTTGTTGTTGCTGCTGCTGATGATGATGATGATGTTGTTGTTGTTGTTTGGTCATGGGAAGAGCTCTACTGCTGCCGCAGGAATAGAATAATAAGCATGTAAGTGCTGATCTGACCCATTTCTATGATTCATGTTGTTTTGATTAATACACAAAACTATGACTCTGTATCTTGTTGGGTGTAGAGAAACAGCCGATGAAATATACAATTGCTGCCAGAATAGATAAAATGATAGAGATATGAAACGTTATTGAGGTAAATGTGAATCGTCACATATTGCGCAAGCAAATTAGTAGACAATGGCAAGAACGACAACAACATCAGCATCAATAACACTGATGCATAATCAACATAAAACACATCGACAGTCCCAAGCCCATACAACAAGAGGACGGTAACGCCAACCCCGCGCTCACCTCATTGGTTTTGTTCAGTTTGTCCTGTATCTCGTAGCGGGCGTTCCGGAGCTTGGCCTGAAGAATGTCGTTCTCCACCACGGACGAGGCCAGGGCCTGCTTCAGTTCTATCACCTCCTTTTCTGACAGCGAGGTCTGCGAGATGAGCTTCCTGTACTTGTCCCTGTGGTCTGCCTGGGGGTTGTCCCCGTCACCGAGGTCCTGGCCCCAGATCTCCTGGGTCACGCTGCGGATGGGGCTGGTGTAGCCCAGGGCGATGGGGCCGGGCCTGGGGGACACGACACTGGTGCCACATCTGCGAGGGGAGGGCGACTGTCGGTGTGGGGAGGTGCCCAGGGTGGTGGTGAAGGAAGAGGGATTTGTGTAGGAACGGTTGGGGGACAGGGAGGTGTGTACAGGGCGGAAGCGGGGGGAGTAACGCCGAGGGCTGGAGGTGTACCGTGATGTGTCCCAGTGGCGGGGAGACTGCCAGGACCTGTGTGCCGCTGACCCTGGGGAGGTGGCGTCTTTCCGTGCTAGCACCATCCTGCTGTCTGTCTCCCGGATCTCGCTCTGGGACGTGAAGAAGGTGTCGTTCTTACCCGTGGACGTCGGTGTGGCGGTCCTCCAGCCTCGTTTGAGGCTGCCCCGTTCTAAACTAGAATCTGCCTGTGAATCCTCCATGACCTCGATCTTCTGCTTCAGCTCCTCTATTTCTTTGCTGAGAACCTGTATGAACCTGGTCTGTGCCGTGGATTCAGTCCCGCCGTTGTCCAAGGCTTGAGATTCTCTCTTCCTCAGCTGACGTTCCCACGCTTCCTTCCTCGGCACCCTCCCCAGACCCCCTGCTCTGGGTCTGGGGGACACAAGATCTGCGGGCAGCTCCAGTGGGGGAGGTCGCTCCACCGTCCTGACCACTCCCGGACTGTGTCTAGGCGAGACTGGACGTCGCGGGCTTAGGGCATGGTGACCTATTGGTCTGTATGGAGACGTGTATAGACTGCTTTTCTGGGCTGCCTGCCTGAAGCCGTTGCTTCCTTGAAGAGAGCCTCTGTTATTGACATCTTCCACACTGTCTGCCAAACGCAAGCTGACAGGTGTTTGGGATGTTTCATTTGCGTCCAAGGGGGATCGGTTTGAGCTCTCTCTGTTGTCAGAAGGGGAAGTCACGCTTTGTTCCCTCCGAGGTGACAGAGATTGAAACCTGGAGGAAGCCGAGGCAGCTGCCAGTGGGGACAGGGATTTTCTTTCCGTCAGGGACTGGGTTCTTCTCACATCTCTGGACTTGCCGGAGCGGAGGTCTGCCACGCGGATGTCAAGTGGTTTGGGAACTCGGTGCTTGTGAGCTGTGGGTCTGGGGAGACTGCAGACCGTGTCCTCGCCCTCCTCCCCTTCCCGTGACCCTGCAGACCCCGTGCTGCTGCTGTCCGCCTTCTGCCCAGCATCCTTCACCTCCGTGTCCTCAGACTGCTGGGTGGGCGACGTCCTTACCGGACTTTTCCTGCCGTTGGTGTCGTTAGTCGTTTCTCCTGCCGCGGCCCCCTGCCTCAAGGCATCAAACAGCAGCAGCACGTCCTTGCCCTGGGCGGGGACCATCACCACCGGAGTGTCCTGGCCCAGCTCTGGCAAGATGACTTTCTTGGCTTTCCCGCTTCTTTGCAGCTCCTCCAGGGTGTTCATGAAGTCACTCCTGAAACTGTTAGCCTGGGCGGACAGTTCTTGTCGGTTGTTGTCTTGTGAGTTCAGCGTGGAATCTTTCGGTCTGCTGTGCCCACGTTGTCTGTTTCTGTTGTCCTCCGCTATTCCGCCGCTCCTTGCTTTCTGCCTGCTCTCTGAACTACGGCTGAGGTACGTGCGTGAGTTCACGGCCCGGGTGGGTGCGCTGATGCTCCGGGCCAGACGGTTCAGACCTCGGCTGTCGGAAGTGGAGGTGCCCGGCCTCT
>NC_134876.1:54034937-54044937 GCF_041734735.1 Babylonia areolata | reverse complement strand
AAATGTAACAGAATTGTAGTAACGAAACTGGCAGCACCAATACTTTTACAGCAACAGTAACAGTTCAGCAACTATAAAAACAAGCAAGTAGCAGCAGTAACAGCAGCAGCAGTAACTTTAACAGCAACCAAGTGGAATCTAGACCTAGATAAATAGTTTAACATGTAACAGCATAATCGTAACGAAAATGGCAGCACCAATACTTTAACAACAGTAACAATTCAGCAGTTATGAAAACAAGCAAGTAGCAGCAGTAGCAGCGGCAGCAGTATCTTTAACAGCAACCATGTGGAATCCACAACCATGTGGAATCTAAACGTAGTCACCGCCATAAATAAATAGTTTTAAAAAATGTAGCAGAATTGTAGTAACGAAACTGGCAGCACCAATACTTTTTACAGCAACAGTAACAATTCAGCAGCTATGAAAACAAGCAAACAGCAGCAGTAGCAGCAGCAGCAGTAGCTTTAACAGAAACCATGTGGAATCCACAACCATGTGGAATCTAGTGACCGCCATAAATAAACCTAGTGACCGCCATAAATAAATAGTTTAAAATATATAACAGAATTGTAGTAACGAAACTGGCAGCACCAATACTTTTTACAGGAACAGTAACAATTCAGCAGCTATGAAAACAAGCGGCTTCCCCCGATAAGACGTAACGATAACAACATGGTTTGCTCTGCTCATTGCACAAGTATAGATATCTCTTTGTCAGTCCTGGACAATATCTTTACTTCTTCAATCCTGTACATTACACTATCATTTCACACCGAGTACTGACATACCATCGTGTCTCACATCCAAACTGTTGCATTTTTGCCACAATACCTAATTGGGGAATAATCCGTAAAAAAATAAATTAATAAAGAATGGACCTGATACTGATAATTTCATTATCGATCATCACCAAAATCTACCCGATTTGTTTCTCGAACCATACCCAATACCTTCACCAATTACCAGAAAAACTGATTCACAACTTCAAGCACAATCCTGACGACAGTGAAGTGGTGGGCAAAACTCATAATAACGCGAGTATCTAGGAAGCGAGAGAAGCTGAGCACAAAGATTCGAATCCCTCTCTTGCCAGTTTTCTGCTACTCCACTAGACCTTGAGCGGTGGTCTTGACGCTAGTCATTTGGACGAGAAGTTCCGCGCACGTAAAAGAACCTACGGTAACAAAAGGGTTGACCCTGGCAAATTCTGTAGAAAAGTCCACTTTGATAAGAAAACAAGTACACTTGCAGACAGAAAAAGATGGGTGATGCTGAACTGTAGCGACGCGCGCATGCGCAGACCGACTTTCACCCGGAGAAATCTGTTGCGACAAAATATAACACAATACACTAAAGACAGACAGACAAACAAGCCTCTTGGAGGGAAGGACCAGCAGCCACAGTATGGATGATGGTGCTTCACTGAGGTGTAACCCCTGTGGTTTCTGTCTCTTGTTCTTTTTCATGCCATGAGCATTTCAAGCGACAGCAGCCATATTCTTGCAGTTACCAACTTAAAGTCTTAACTCCCGAGAGCAAGGTTTCGGTTGCGCCCCATTTCTCTGCATTCAAATTTTGTATTACGTGTAGCTGACACATTTTGTACTTTCCAAAGTCAATTCAGGTCTAGATTGGAAGCTGCTAGGCAAATCTCGCTCTCTGCCATAAATGAAGCCAAACCGTAGCTTTATTAGGCTTTTATTTTGAATAAACCTTCACCGACGTCACAGTGTCAGACTCTGGTGAGAAACTGGCTTGATTCAAACCGCCCGCCATTTATAGTCCGGTTCAGGCTTTAAGCCTTCAGGCAAATTGTTTTGTGTTCTGAAATTCCAAACAAACAGAGCTAAATGTAGCTTCATTGCGAAATCAATTAAGCTATTAACAAACCTTGATTTATGAGGAGTAGAATGAGTGCGTGATATTGCACTTAAAATATTGTATATTACTATTGAAAAGCGTACTGCTATAATAATATGTTTATTTCAATTACAGAGTGATACTTTACGCATATAGTGTGTTCGGAAAGGAAAGATAAACAGGCAGGATTTTTGGTGGCGCTTCACCAGAGGTAGCCGCTGTAGTGAACGCTCTGTGATACTTGTATATACATACATACATACATACATACATACATACATACATTTGTATAAGTATTTGTATTTGTATTTCTTTTTATCACAACAGATTTCTCTGTGTGAAATTCGGGCTGCTCTCCCCAGGGAGAGTGCGTCGCTACACTACAGCGCCACCCATTTTTTGTATTTTTTCCTGCGTGCAGTTTTATTTGTTTTTCCTATTGAAGTGGAGTTCTACAGAGTTTTGCCAGGAACAACCTTTTTGTTGCCGTGGGTTCTTTTACGTGCGCTAACTGCATGCTGCACACGGGACCTCGGTTTATCGTCTCAAGCGAATGACTAGCGTCCAGACCACCACTCAAGGTCTAGTGGAGGGGGAGAAAATATCGGCGGCGGAGCCGTGATTCGAACCAGCGCGCTCAGACTCTCTCGCTTCCTGGGCGGACGCGTTACCTCTGGGCCATCACTCCACTCTACTACATGTGTGTGTGTGTGTGTGTGTGTGTGTGTGTGTGTGTGTGTGTGTGTGTGTGTGTGTGTGTGTGTGTGTGTGTGTGTGTGTGACAGAGAGAGACAGACAGACAGACAGACAGACAGACTTCGCCACAGTTAATTTCTCTTGATAACTGGTTCCTCAGAATCCGAGGACCATTGAGAAGAATGTCCTTGGCGACAAACCCTCTGGTGACTGAGATAATACACTGATTCTGATTCTGTGGAGAGAAATCAAATCAAATTATGGTGCTTAGAGCCTCGCCGACCACTAAGACCATCTCAAGGCTATCGCCATGTTAGCATCTGCTTCGAGTCCTGAGGCGAGAGGACCACTAAGGCCATCTCAAGGCTACAGCCACGTTAGCATCTACTTCGAGTCCTGAGGCGGGAGGACCACTAAGGCCATCTCAAGGCTATAGCCACGTTAGCATCTACTTCACATCCTGAAGAGGGAGGACCACTAAGGCCATCTCAAGGCTATAGCCACGTTAGCATCTACTTCACGTCCTGAAGAGGGATGATTACTAAGGCCATCTCAAGGCTATAGCCACGTTAGCATCTACTTCACGTCCTGAAGAGGGATGATCACTAAGGCCATCTCAAGGATATAGCCACGTTAGCATCTACTTCACGTCCTGAAGAGGGATGATCACTAAGGCCATCTCAAGGATATAGCCACGTTAGCATCTACTTCACGTCCTGAAGAGGGATGATCACTAAGTCATCTCAAGGCTACGTTAGCATCTACTTCACGTCCTGAAGAGGGATGATCACTAAGGCCATCTCAAGACTATCACCACGTTAGCATCTACTTCAAGTCCTGAGGAGAGGGTATGGGGGGCGGGGGGTGGGGTGTGAGGGAGGAGTGGACTGACCGATGAAGTGGATGCTGTAGTTGAGGATGAGGAGCCACATCACATCCAGCAGAGACTTGATGTCACCGTCCATGATGTCTGCAACACACAAGAGTCCAATTTCCAAGTCTTTATCAACCTTTAACTCTCACTGGGGTGTCGGAGAGGACTCAAGACCCTGAAGCACACCTGGAGAATCATTCAGAGACTGACTGACTCTAAACAGACACGAGTGGTGTTTCTACGTTACTGTCCTACATGCCACAGGGCATAGTGGGCAGTTGGTAAGCACGCATGCAGGGTTAACTGACATACCTAACACTTGAATATAAATCATGTAAATAACAATCTTAGAAAAATATTGTCGAACTAAATTAAATATCTCACAATTTTATATACTTTCTTGATTTCAACTGTAATTTCACTACCATCTAGTAAACTGCTGAAATTGAAAACAAATTTTGGAGCAACATACTTGTTTCGGGCAGATATGTTTTCACGTCATTCAGCATACGGCGTGATATATGTTTCCAATCACTGACAAATCACAAGTGTTGCGTGTTATTCGTTAATCACATGACGTAACATTTTGCCTCCAAGTTCAATCTGCAAACTGTGGTCAGTGCATCTGAACTTAAAGAAATTAATATATATATATATATATATATATATATATATCTGTAACATTTATCACTCTGCTCTCAAGTGTTTTCTCTCATTACATGTTGAAAAATTGTCATTCTAAGCCTTCTGGCTTCCCATGAATGAATGACAGTCCCAGACACAATTGTAACCAGTTACTATTAAAAACCTGTTTGATGGTCTAAACCCGTTGCGAAGACTACTGACACGAGTATTTTTTCTATGTCACCTAACACAAAACCAGTTCAAAGGCGATTCATTATGATTTTAATCAGAAAATGGACAGGATAAATTTCGGTGTCGTGGTGCCGTGCATGAGTATGTGCGTGTTCTTGTGTGTGCGCGCGTTTGCGTGTGAGACGGATAGACAGACAGGCAGGCAGGCAGGCAGACAGACAGACGGACAGGCAGGCAGACAGTGTAGTGTACCCTGTGTGGAGAAGACGATCTTGATGCCATGGCTCTTCATGTGGTCGAGAGCACAGTGGATGTAGGCCCTCTGTCTGCCCGGTCCTGTCGCCTGCACACATACACACACACACACACACACACACACACACACACACACACACACATACATACATCACACACACACACACACACACACACACACACACACATACACACACACATACGCACGCAAGCACACATACACACCCACACACATACGCACGCACGCACACACACACACACACACACACACACACACACACACACACACACACACACACACACACACACACACACACACACACACACACACCATACCACACTAAACCACTGCTGTCAAGGTTCAGAGGCTGCAAACAACACACAGGCCACAATCAATACTAAGGCCACGAACTGGTCTTCAATTAGCACAGACATTACGACGTTGCGACCTCTACTACAATCAACACTGCACCCATGATTCATACTACAACCAACGCTAATGCTACAATATATGTGGAGTGTTGGCCTGGAGATAACGCGTCCGCCTAGGAATCGAGAGAATCAGAGCGCGCTGGTTCGATTCCCATACTCGCCAGTGTTTTCTCCCCCTCCACTAGGCCTTGAGTGGTGATTCGGTTGCTTGTCGATAAACCGAGGTCCCGTGTGCAGCATGCACTTAGCTTACGCAAAGAACCGGTGGCAACAAAAGGGTCGTCGCTGGCAAAATTATGTAGAAATCTCCACATTGATAGGGGGAAAAAACACGCTTACAGGCAGAAAAAACAACAATTAAACAAAACAACAACAAAAATGGGCGGCGCTCTCATTGTAGCGACGCATTCTCCCTGGGGAGAGAAGCCCGAATTTCACACAGGGAAATTAGTTCTGACAAAAGAGTAAAACAATACAATACAATACAATACAATACAATAAGCACGCAGCAATGCCGCAATCAACGCTGAGTCTACGATCCATATTACAACTGACACTCAGGCAACGATTAACTACAATCGACACTCAGACTACATCAATTGCTGCTATCCACACTCGTGTTACAAAATATGCTACAGTCAACGCTCAGCTACAATTAATACTCAGGCTACAACCATGTCATATTCAACACTTAACTACAAGCAACACTAACCCTACGATCTGTGCTACAGTCAACACTCAACAACAAGCAACTCTCAACCTAAGATTTATGCTACAGTAACACTCATTACAAACACTCATCCTACGATTGGTGCTGCAGTCAACACAAAACAAAAGCAACACACGAGGCAGGATCGACACCCGTATTTAGCAAAGTACTATGAGCTACTGCCATCACGACGACACTGCAGAACTTTGAAATCCAGAGCTCTGAAGACTTTTATCGACGTTCAATTCACTTTCTCTCTGTCTCTGTCTCTGTCTCTGTCTCTCTCTCTCTCTCTCTCTCTCTCTCTCTCTCTCTCTCTCTGGGGGAGTGGGAGGGGGGGGGTGCGTGCACGCGCTTTCATGCGAGTACGTGTGACAGTCCGTGTATGATAGGTTGTAATTTGTTTTAGTTTTTAAAACAATCTATATTTGGCTTTAAAACACATGACAATACGTAATATGAATGTGCAATATGCAGGATATATCTACAATACAATATGCCTGTTGTTAACGTTCATATCTTTAGATATATTTTTTTATCAATTATTGCGATGTAATGATTATTAATTAGAATGTCTTAAAGCGAGTACGTGAAATGCTTTTATTTGAAAACATATGTTTATTCCTCCCGTTTAATCAAGTGATGTTTAATGTCGTTTCCGTGTGTGTGTGTGTGTGTGTGTGTGTGTGTGTGTGTGTGTTGGCTGATTATCTGGATGTGTTTTGCCGCACCTGGTGCAACTTCTCTTTGTGAGATAACATTTTTTTTTCTTTTCTTATCTTATCTATAACCAATATGCAATATAGTATGTTGTACTCATTAATTATCATCAAAAGAATGTTCACTTATTCTTTCTGTTTTTTACATTCAAAATGTTACCTGCAATGTGTGGAATGAATGTATGTATAAAACGGTGTATGTGATATTTTTACATTTGTATCTTCGTTATATTCATAATAGCTGTTGTTGTATGTGTGTTATTGTTCGCGTAGGTCGATATGAAGGTTTTAAAATTGGCATACGTTGCACAACGCCATGTGCCATATCATTGTTTTGAATAATTAGCTATATGTACCTTTTTTCTTCTACACACAAAAACACATACACGCACGCACGCACGCACGCAAACACACACACACACACACACACACACACACACACACACACACACACACAGAGTTGAAGTAAATCCACCTTGAATACCTGTGCAGCCGAATAGGACCCCCGATAATAAGCCTCACAATCCTCGTTGACTTCTTAGCTACCCGCTTATCTGCACCCCTACCCCTATCCTGGCATCCCTGCACTTGGGGGTGACCCGATCTGGGTATGGTCCCTAAGCCTCTCTAATCCCCTCATGTGTGCTCTCCAAAATCCCTCCGCAAAATCCCAGCGGTTAATAAGCAGTGTGGTAACGTTAGAGGGGTCACTTTTTGCGATGTGATTTCCTTATTGCTAATTTTCTCTGGGTTTGAAGTAGAATTGTTCATCACCCACTCCCCACCCCCACCACCCTCTCTCTCTCTCTCTTTCAATCTCTCCCTCTCTTGTCTGTCTCTGTCTCTCTTTAAAGTAGAAGGGTTCTCTCTCTCTCACTCTCACCCTCTCTCTCTCTCTCTGATTTTCTCTGGGTTTGAAGTAGAATTGTTCATCCCCCACCCCCCACCCCCCACCCCCTCTCTCTCTCTCTCTCTCTCTCTCTCTCTTGTCTGTCTCTGTCTCTCTTTAAAGTAGAAGGGTTCTGTGTGTGTGTGTGTGTGTGTGTGTGTGTGTGTGTGTGTGTGTGTGTGTGTGTGTCTTTGAAGTAGAAGAGTTCTCTCTCTGTCTCCGTCTCTGTCACACACACACACACACACACACACACACACACACACACACACACACACACACACACACACACACACACACACACAAGGCAGACAGACAAACAAACACAGGCAGAAAGATCAGTCAGTCTATCAATCAATCGATCAATCCATCGAATGATGTACGGATGAAGTGGTACCTACCTTAACTTTGTCCAGGAGTGCAGCCTCAGGAGCCAGGATGTCGATGAGCTCACACAGCACCCTGCCCTCCTGAATGTCCGCCACGCTGTCCACACCCCTGTTCACCTCGCACAGCAGCGAGTTGGCCCAGCTCAGGTACACCTGTCGTCATCAGCATCATCGTCATTATCATCATCACCATCACCATCACCATCATTATTATCACCTTCACCATCACCAACATCATCACCACCATCATTATCATCACCATCATCATTATCACCACCATCATTATCATCATCATCATCATCACCATCATCATCATCACTATCATCATAATCACCACTATCATTATCATCACCATCATCACCACCATTATCATCATCGTCACCATCATCATCGACGTCGTCTTCACCATTATCACCATCATCATTGTCGTTATCGTCATCGTCATTGCCGTCGTCGTTGTCGTCATTACCATTATCATCGTCGTTGTCGTCATTGTAATCATCATCAGCATCATCTTTATCCTCATACTATCATCACCATCGTCATCATCATCATCGTCGTCGTCGTTGTTGTCGTCATCGTCATTATCGTCGTCGTCGTCAGTACCAACATCGTCGTTGTCGTCATTGTAATAATCATCAGCATCATCTTTATCACCATACTATCATTACCATTGCCATTGTCATCGTTATTATTTTCAGTTCAACACTGATCACCATTACCATGGTGATGACAGTATCACCGAGCTGCGCCGGGTCAGACTGCACGTGAAACACCAACCCAGGATGTCATCATTTTCATCTTTTAATTCACAGGAACACTGAATATTGTGATGTGAGATCTAATCGTGTCCTGTCCTCGTGCATCGCTGATGAGGATGCTGCAATAAGTCACATGCTGCTGCTCTCTCAACAGCCGATAACCAAGCATGCCTGGCACTCTCGAATGCTATGGAAATCAAGAGTGCACATGCAAACGAAGAGGGGATGTTATGGAAACTTCGTGTTTTCATTGCCATCGACATAACGATGGATCGTGGTAGACTTACCCCGCCCCAAATTGGCGTGTGTTTGCTCTGTACCTTTTCCTATCAATAGAGAGGATTGATTGTTCCTTGGCGCGCGTTCTGGTTCGCTTAAAAGTGTTGGGGTTATGTGTGGGTCAGGGATCTGCTCTTTCTTTTGAAGCATATGCGGTATAGCGAATATGGAACGGTCCGCACGCTCTGACTCTGCCCCGAAACTGGTTCCCTGCACCACTGATGAATAGAGGTTTGTGCCTGGCGCTCGTGAAACATCAAAACTGATATTTACAATCAGTTTTATAACCCCAGCAGAGCCCCATAAGTTTGATGTCATGACACCTTACAACCAAACTGGATTCAACAGGGGTGGGGTTACACAACTCCGTTAATGGAAGATCCCATACTCCACAGCTTCGCGCAGAACTAAATAGGTAGGTTCCTATGAGCACAGGCACTGATATCTCATGGTTGTTAGGGTCTATGCTATGAGGCAGTGAATGCTGAAGCAAAGTTCCGTAACACAACGTTCCCACGCACCAGAATACCTCGGTCAAGCAATGTTTCAAAATATTCACAATTCTTTTTTTATGTCGTTCAAATTGAATCGAACCCTTTTCTGTTTTGTTTTGTTGTTGTCGTTGGTGTGATTGTTTCGACCACAACCAATCGCTTCGCTGATGTGGAATTACCATGCGTTTGACTACTTTGTTGGAGACCATTGTGCGAAACTGCATCGCTGTGATGTGTTTATATTGGTGCTTTTACAATATTTTGAACCACTGATAATTTTGTGCTACTTGTTCTTTTACATTAAATCCCGATCATCTCTAAAACGTTTGGTCATTATTATGTTCGGGATATTTATGTTTAAGTGGTGAAAATCTGCGATATTTTTTCCAGCTGTGTTTTTTATGCCATCCTGAGAAGTCTTTTGATTGGAGACTTTTGTGGTGGACTGTTTGGTAGACTTCCGATCAGTAAGGCAGGAGTCAGAGTGTGTTCTGGGGGCACTATGTGTACATTGAGTAAACCATTGAAAATTGTCTTCAAGTCTTTGGCCGTCCCACTCTATCAACCCTGACTGAAGTGCTCTTGGCTTTAACTGTAGGGGTAACAGCGTGTATGGCCCCTGAATGAGTGAAAGGCACACAGACAGACAGATGGGCAAACAGAGAATGTGTGTGTGTACGCGCTCCCAAGTGTAATTGTATGTGTATGCGTTAGTGGGAGTGGGTGCGCTGTCCCGTGTCTTGTTTGAAAATGAGATTCCACGTTTCTTTCTTTCTTTTCTCTGGTGGGGTTAAGATATATATATATATATATATATATATATA
>NC_134876.1:54022437-54029937 GCF_041734735.1 Babylonia areolata | reverse complement strand
GTGTGGATCCCACTAACAGTTATATAGCAACGCAATCTGGATTGGTACGATTCTCTCCTTTTAACGTAGATCATTACACTGACAGTACAAGTATCAATAGAAATGAAAGCAATATATACATATTTACACGCACACACACACACACACACACACACACACACACACACACACACACACACACACACACACACACACACACACACACACACACACACACACACACACACACACACACACACACACACACACGCATATATGTATATTATAACACCCTTGACTTCAGAATCTTGCTGGAATGAGATACGCGTGACATGAGTTTGAAGTATAGTTTCTACTTTCTGTGTACTTTTCAATGGAGTAATTAATTTTGCGAAACAAAAGTAATGCAACCAAAAGAGGAACAATAAAACAATATTTCCTGGCCGCGACTTAACACGAAAACACAAGACCCTGTGCTACTTCCCTGTCAACCTTCGGGAAAGGCAGTGAACCCCTGCATTCAGCACGAACTGAACTCCATGTCCCTACCTGACACCCACGCCTACTAACCCCGTCACCCTCCGCCTCGGATGAAAATCCTCAAGAACATGTCAATATCAATAGGGGGTTCAGGAAGTGCAGGCAGCACGCATTTACCGCTGATCGATCAAAACCTGATTGAAACCTAATCAAACGCAGCTCTTAAAAAGAAAGCCCGACAAACATTACGGGTACGGTGCAACCATTCTGTGGGTTACTCTCTCTTTTCCAAAGACTTGGCAAAAGCGTCCAAGCAATTATGTTCTTGAAAAAATAAACAAAACGTAATGGAACATAGAGAAAGACAAACAATGAAAAAGTACCAAAAGAACATAAAACATACAAAACGAAAGAAGAGATGAAACAAAAGGGGGAACGTTTGTCAAAGAATGAACAAAACAAACAAACAAACAAACAAAAAACCACAATAAATACCCTCAACCACGACACTCAACCCGCACAACACGCCTGCTCACACCCCCATCCAGCTCCCGCCCCCTCAGCATTAATTGCGTGATTATCTGTTCATGAACGATGAAAGTGAAGAATTCTTGATCCAGTATAAGGACCTCATTCATTTTCAACTTTTTTTCAGGTGACATGATGTGTTCAGGTGAAAAACCGCTCTGTGTGTGTGTGTGTGTGTGTGTGTGTGTGTGTGTGTGTGTGTGTGTGTGTGTGTGTGTGTAAAGAACATGGAGATAAAAAAAAAAACAACTAGAGAACGGAGAGACAGGGATCCAGACAACGTGGAAGTCATGTGAACCACACCATGTGCAATCACAGTGATCCACACAATGTGGTAGTCAGGCACGGCAAGTGAACTCAACTCCCTGTAGTGCGATCTTCCAGCGCTAATCCCTCCACTGAGCTTTACACGGGCTGGGAGCAGGGCGGATAGAAATCTGTGGGACTTAATCCTCACCCCCTCCAGCATGCCAGGGAGAGAAGGGGGGGGGGGTCAGAGGTGGTGTGGAGGTGGTTGGGGAGGGGTCGGAGGCGGGGGGATTGGAGAGGGGGGTACGTTTTTCCATTGGGTGGGCTGGCACAATGTCCTGCTTGTTTCCTGTGTTCTCATTATGTGGCACTGATTTCTTGTTTCTGTTCAAAACATTTCCTCTCTCTCTCTCTCTCTCTCTCTCTCTCTCTCTCTCTCTCTCTCTCTCTCTCGATCTATCTATCTATCTCTCTCCTCTCCCTCTCTCTCTCGCTCGCTCGCTCACTCTCTTTCTCTCTCTCTGTATTCATTATATTGAACTGATTTCTTGTTTCTGTTCAACCGATTCTCTCTCTCTCTCTCTCTCTCTCTCTCGTTTTGTTTCATCATTTTCACCATTATTGTTCTGATTTGTGCCCCCACCCCACCCCCCCCCCCACTCCCCCTCCCCCCACCCCCCGCCCCCCAAGAAGAAGAAGAAGATGAAGAATAATACATTCTTTTATTCTTGATGCTGTGTTTTTGTTGTTTAGTGATGACGATGATATCGTTGTTGTTGCCTCTGTTATTATTTTTGCTGCAGTAATTGGCTAGTTGTTGTTGCAACGTATCCTTTTTTATGTGCCTGACTGAAATTTGATTTTCTTGAATAGCAAAACTTTAAAATGATACATTCATACAACAATAGGACCGCGGGAAAAAATAACGATAATAACGATAAGAAAACTGACATACAATGCTTTATTAATAGGTCTTCTCGGCGTTCTCGGCGTGTCCACGTCCCCCATACACAGACAACCAGTGAGGCAAAAGAAAAAAAACCCACTAAAATAAAAATAAATAAATGCTAATGAGTCATGTCAAGACAATCCAAAAAGTAACATGAAACACATGCAGGCTAAAAATAAAGGCGGGATAAAGCAATGCATACTAGAAGTTAAAACAAATGGAGGATAACAAGTCATGTCAAGACAATAAAAAAAAATGAATAAATAAAACCAAATGAAATACAGGCTAACATTTCATATCAGGACAATGGGCACAAAAAAAAGAAAAGAAAATTAATGCAGCACGCGTTAGCAGTAAATTATCTACCCCTAAAAGAGAATCGAGGTCAGACACTCTTCAAAAGCTGTCACACTGAATGACTGTTTATAGAGCGGCTTCTCACTACCTTTGCTGACTGTGTGTGTGTTTTTCATTCGTTCACATCCACATAAAAAAGATTTTTTGAAAAAAAAAGTGGCACGTTCACTCTGAGTTTATAACTGTTTCACACATACACACGTCCGCACGCATCCACTATGCTCGACAAATAACACTAAGTCACACACACACACACACACACACACACACACACACACACACACACTCACACACACATATGTGTGTGTGTGTGAGTGTGTGTGTGTGTGTGTGTGTGTGTGTGTGTGTGTGTGTGTGTGTGTGTGTGTGTGTGTGTGTGTGTGTGTGTGACTATGTAATTTGTATAAAAAATATGTATATATATATATAATTATATATATATATATATATATATATATCTCTGTGTGTGTGTGTGTGTGTGTGTGTGTGTGTGTGTGTGTGTGTGTGTGTGTGTGTGTGTGTGTGTGCACGTGGGGTGTGGCTTAAATGATATCCAAGGTTCCAAATAATGTGTGACGGTCTATCAGTCAATAATTCAACTAAACTGTATTAATCCATTACGGAAATTAAACACTACATTCACATGCCTCACGTTATCTGTTCGATACATCGTATAAAAACCGCAAAGCATAAAATGAAACGTAGACAAATGTGGCATTCTGTTTTTTGTGTGCTGATTTTTTTTTCATCCCAAAATATGCAAAGACAGGATTTTGCCCTCCAGCAAACATAGTGATATCTTTAGTGATGTCAAAATCAGCAAGGGAAAAAACACCCAACTTTTTGTTAGCTTTTGCGAGTATTGCACACACAGTCGATTAAAAAGCAAACAATGCAAGCAATCACACACGCGCGAGTACGCACACAGGTGTAGGGTGTTATACCTCAGGTTTGCACAATGTGGTAGGCACACACACACACACACACACACACACACACACACACACACACACACACACACACACACACACACACACACACACACACACACACACACACACACACACACACACATGTGCAGAGTGTAGTACCTCGGGTTTTTCTCATGGTGGAGGGTACACACACACACACACACACACACACACACACACACACACACACACACACACACATGTGCAGAGTGTAGTACCTCGGGTTTTTCTCATGGTGGACGGTACACACACACACACACACACACACACACACACACACACACACACACACACACACACAGGTGCAGGGTGCAGTACCTCGGGTTTTCTCATGGTGGAGGGTACACACACACACACACACACACACACACACACACACACACACACACACACACACACACACACACACACAGGTGCAGGGTGCAGTACCTCGGGTTTTCTCATGGTGGAGGGCAGCTCCTTCGCCATGGCTGGGTCCTCCTCCTGTCAGCACCCACGCCAAGGCAACGTCAACAACAACAACAATAACAACAGCAACATCAACAACAACAACAGCAAGCAACCCCCTCCCCATGCGTCCACATTCATCTAGCCAGCCGATCACAGTTGCCACGTCAAGTTCGCACGAACTGCTAAAGACATGATCAGATATGGAGTGACCTTTTTTTTTCACCATCCAGTGGAATCATCAGACAAGGGTAGACTATTCGTTCATCACCTAAGGAAATAATCAGACAAGGCGTCGCCTTTTTTTTATCTTTTTTTTCCATCTCGGAAAATAATCAGACATGGAGCGACATTTATTTGCACCATCCAAGGACACAATAAGACAAGGGATGATCTTTTTGCGCTAAGGAAGGCACGGACAGTCAGGGAGGCAGGCAGGCAGGCACACACACACACACACACACACACACACACACACACACACACACACACACACACACATTCCAACCACAACATGAATCCATTCCTGGAAATCGTATTTACGAATCGTAGTAACATACTGGTAAGATACCTGTTCAAGCCCCTTGCCAAGAATTAGGGTATGGGACATTAGATTAAACACTAATCCAGTGAATAAGATAACATTCAAATGAAAATCGTGTTACGTTCATCAAGAGATAAGCGAGTAAGTAAGCAAATTAAGTGAATAGACCACTGAATCAAAACGCTTCAAATACTTCAATAGTTGAGGTAAGCGGGTGTTAGAAACCAGTTCTTCGGTCAATAGAGCAAAAACAAAACAAAAAAGAACATTTAACCCAGAGCAGTGAAAATAAACAGAATACTTCCACTTTAAGAATATTTACACAAAAACTTGCTTGTAAAAGTATGCTTGTAGAATTTGTACATACAGAGTTAAAGTGTGTATTTCTGATTTTCTCAGACGTTCAGGAAAAAAAAAATTCCAGGGATGGAACTACTTTTTTTTTTAAACGGTGTTGTGTCTATGATCTTTCATGAAGAAACCATGAATATCAAATTTAAAAAAGATTATGTTTATACTTCCTTTCTTTTTAACTGCTGATATTTATGTTCCACTTTGTTGCTTTGGTTTCGTTTTACCCTCTTCTCTCTCTCTCTCTCTCTCTCTCTGTCTGTCTCTGTCTCTATGTCTCTCTCTCTCTCCATGCGCTTTGACATATTGTTTGCACTATTTTATTCATTATGTAATATCTTTGTTAGTGGCCTACTCCTTTGTTATGTGCCGGAGGCCAAACAAATAAATCATTGTCTTGTCTTGTCTCTCTCTCTCTCTCTCTCTCTCTCTCTCTGTCTCTGTCTCTCTCTCTCCATGCGCATTGACATATTGTTTACACTATTTTATTCATTATGTAATATTTTTGTTAGTGGCCTACTCCTTTGTTATGTGCCGGAGGCCTAACAAATAAACCATTGTCTTGTCTTGTTTTGTCTTGTCTTGTCTTCTCTCTCTCTCTCTCTCTCTCTCTCTCTCTCTCTCTCTCTCTCTCCTCTCTCTCTTCATCGACCTTACCATCTCCACAAAATGAAGTTAAATATTGGCAAACACTCTTCTCCACTGTTTACTTTGTGCCATTAGCAGTGCTTCGTTGGTGGTCACCATTTAACTGGTTAACTTGTACTTGACACAGGGCGCGCGCGCGCGCGCGCGTGTGTGTATGTGTGTGTATGAGAGAGAGAGAGAGAGGGACCTGCATTTATAGACAGTGGAGGGAGAGAGAGTAGTTTATTATATAAGTGGATCAATCGTTTCTTTACGGACGTGTTTACACCTAAGTCTTTTCCGTCTACTGTCGGCAAATTAATGAGAGTGGGGAACAGAAAGTGTGGGGTGAGAGAAGATGCGATACTGAGAGAGAAGGGGGGGGGGCGAAAGGGGACTTAAAACAGGGCATTGAAAATACAAAGAAAAAGTGCACAATACATCGCGTTCATTAATTTCTCTTACTTAGATATTATCAAAGTATTCTGCGTCGGTACATGTGTTCGGCATTTTCAAGGAAAAAAGAAAAGGAGAGAAAGAACAGCGCACCTAGCATGTCCGCACTTTGAGTGTTGTTAGCCATAAGCAATTCACCATTAATCTTCTTTTAATGCAAGGAAGAGACAAGTGTCTAACGACAATAATAGCTGCTGGGTTGTATAGTTACTGCGTTTACGACTGTTCTTGCCCTTCTCCAAGACATTCCCAGCTTCAAAAGCTTTGACTGTCTAAACTGAAGCCTGAGCAGTCTTCTTTCGCTTTTCAATCTCAAACTACAAGCCCACCACCTCCCCTCCCGGTTGTATTTTACTCCGCAGTTATTTTGGACCAGCCTCGGATGACCTTCGGGGTCATTTTGGGGCTCGTCCAAATGGAACCCTACGTGTTTGTTTGGTGTATGGTGCAAACTCCTGTCTCAAAGGTCTTTATGTCAAGTCCTTCTTGTGCCTCAAACCCATACATGTACACACAGTCCACAAACGCTTAACAATCATCGTATTCATCACCATCATCATAATCATCATCATCGATATCATGATCTTCATGATCATTATCATTGCTGTTATCATATTCATCATGATTATCATCATCACTCTTATTTTTATTATAACTCTTATTCAGTATTGTTGTACTGAATTGCATTACTCTTTTGTCACAACAGTTTTCTCTGTGTGAAATTCGGGCTGCTCTCCCCATTGAGAGCACGTCGCTACACTGACAGCACCACCTTTTTTTTATGTGTGTGTGTGTGGTGTGTGTGTGTGTGTGTGTGTGTGTGTTGTTGTTGTTGTTGTTGTTGTTGTTGTGTGTGTTGTTGTTGTTGTTGTTGTTGTTATTGTTTTGTTTTTTCTACCTGCAATTTCATTTGGATTTTTTCGACATATATTTTTCATGAACAACCTTTTTGCTGCCATGGTTCTTTTACGTGCGCTAAGTGCATGCTCAACACTGGACCTCGTTTTATCGTCTCTTCGGAATGACTAGCGTCCAGACCACCACTCAAGGTCTAGTGGAGGAGGAGAAAATACTGGCGACTGTGGGATTCGAACCAGTGCGCTCAGATTCCCTTGCTTCCTAGGCGGACGTGTTACCACTAGACCAACACTCCACTTTAGTAGTAGTTGTCGTAGTAGTAGTCGTAGTTGTGTTTAATATATATTGTCATCAACATCGTTATCGTTACTATCGTTACCATTATCGTTATTATCATTGTCAGTATTATTATTATTGCTATCATTATCATCATCGTTATAATTACAGTATCATCCCGATCATCACCACCCCTCATTATCGTTATACCAAGAGGCACGTCTGATCACACAGGTGACCGCCCATGTGTGAGAATCAGTGATGATTGTACACATAACACAATACACAACGATCACACCCACAGATTACCGCACGCCCTGATTGCCCTGTAACCCAAACCCCCACGGTCTAAGGAAGGAACTATGCCAGGATTGACGGTACGCCGATCGCTATGGGCCTGACTGGCTTTCTTCCACCACTGCAATCAG
>NC_134876.1:53952437-54017437 GCF_041734735.1 Babylonia areolata | reverse complement strand
CAATCATGCGACCGATTAGCAGACGATAATTTGCCACAGCTCGGATCGAAGCCAAAATTAATCTGTCGATCGTTTACAGCAGGTCAGACGACTTCGTAGGGCAGGTGCAGTGTTCAGTATTTTATAGTTTGTAGAAGTCACTCCGAAAAGAAAAATATTTCAACTGTGTTAAAGCCCAAAACATTGCAATGCTTCGTCCATTCCCCGACACTCCGGCCCACTGTGCCACCAACGCTTCTGTTGAAGATCAGCTGTGTACGTCACAACAGAAGAAACTAGACAAGGCTAGGGATATCCACAGCTCGGAGTTTAAAGTTTTCTTTTTGAAGTTCTCTCTCTCTCTCTCTCTCTCTCTCTCTCTCTCTGTGGTGTGGCGTGTGTTGTGTGTGTTTGTTCGTCTTTCATTTTGTTATTTTTTCCTGTGCATTTTACTAACACCATGCTTGTGCCTGTATGTGCATCAGTGTATGTGTGTCTCTGTGTGTCTGTCTGTATTTGTGTATGTGTATGTGTCTGTCCGGTAGCTTAATTTTTATTTTATTCTTCACTAATTGTTTATTGTTTCCCTTCTGTTATGCATTTCTGCTAACTCGATCCATCCTTTATTTCTATCTAGTATTGTGCAGTGTAAACCCGATTCAGGGCGGGGACAAGATGTAAAAAAGCACACAATGCTTATCGATTATCCTCGAAATAAAGAATGTTGTCTTGTCTTGTCTTGTCGGCTTGTCTTGTCTTGTCTTCTCTCTCTCTCTCTCTCTCTCTCTCTCTCTCTCTCTCTCTCTCTGTCAGTGTGTGTGTCACGGTGTGCCGGCGCGCGCGCGCGCGTGTATATGTGTGTGTGTGTGCGCGTGCGTGTGTGTGTATGAGAGAGAGAGAGAGAGAGGGGGGGGGGTATCGATTGTAAATTTAATCCCTGAATAATTAAGCAAGCGGATTCGATTCCACAATCTCCATAACTTCGACCTTCCTGTCAGTTTTCTGTCGTGACAGTCAATGACAGCCATACAGCTCCGTGCTTAGTGACCGTTTTGAAATTTCAATGAAGTCCTTAGATCAGTATTACAAATCGCCTGAGGCTACATGTATCACCGGTAACTGTTTTCAGTTTGCCAACTGTTCGGGAGCTTTATCGGTTACAAATTTGCTGAGTAGAAGGCGGCGGTCAAAGCAGAAAAGGTTTTCTGTAAGATTTAAAGCGCTAGCAATAGTAGGGTTCAAGCCACTACAAAAAACAAACGCGTGGGAAAAAAAGCAAACACGAAAATGGAGTATGGCTGCCTAAATGGAGGTGTAAATAAACAAACTGGTCATACACGTAAAATGTATGTATATACATGTATGTGTGTATATATATATATATATATATATATATATATATATGTGTGTGTGTGTGTGTGTGTGTGTGTGTGTGTGTGTGTGTTGTGTTTGTCAGTGTCAGTGTGTGTGTGTGT
Organism: Babylonia areolata; assembly: GCF_041734735.1. Classification (NCBI taxonomy): domain Eukaryota; kingdom Metazoa; phylum Mollusca; class Gastropoda; order Neogastropoda; family Buccinidae; genus Babylonia; species Babylonia areolata. The sequence goes on along the minus strand of NC_134876.1, from coordinate 54,015,983 downwards.
GCGTACGTATGTATATATACATATATATATATATGTGTGTGTGTGTATGTGTGTGTGTGTGTGTGTGTGTGTGTGTGTGCGTGTGTGTGTTTGACTGGATAGCTGAGTGACTGACTGAATGAATCGGAATGACACGGCAGGAAACGAATGATGACGGAGCGCCCAAAGCCAGCTGTCAGGCGGTCCTACCTTGGTTTATAGGCAGCGTGTTGTACAAATGACTCCGCTGTTTTTGTAAAGCGCTTACAGCTTGGTTTCTGACAGAGGGTAGGCGCTATAATTACAAGTCTTTATATCACCCTTCGGTGGAAACAGATCACTGGCACCGTAACTATTGAAATGGTTCGGAGTATTGAACATCAATGAATCTCACATAAATTAATTGTATAGACCATAATACCATACAGTCAACACACACACACACACACACACACACACACACACACACACACACACACACACACACACACACACACACACACACACACACACACACACACGTGCGCGCGTGCGGTAAAGATCAAGAAAGATAACCGCGTGAAGAAAATGATAGTACCCGATTTACGATTTCCCTCCCATGTTTCCACTGGGATTTCCCTCCCATGTTTCCACTGGGATGGAAAGTTACACACACACACACACACACACACACACACACACACACACACACACACACACACACACACACACACACACACACACAGTGGTCGAAATAAGGAAGTTTTATCGTTTTAGCTATGATCAGTCTATGTTTGTCATGGCTTCTTTTGACTTTTCATCAAGAACGAGTCAAAAGTTGTTGTTTTTTTGTTTTGTTTTGCTTTGTTTTTGTGTGTGTGTGTGTGTGTGTGTGCGCGTGCGTGCGCGCGCGTGCGCGCGCGCGTCCGTGCATGTATGCGTGCGTGCGTGCGTACGTGCGTGTGTGCTAGTGCGTGCGACTCGTGGTGCGTGTGTGTGTGTCAGTTTTGTTTACTCAGTTTAAATGACCTCTTTTCACTGTTAAGTTATATATATATTTGACGTGTGTGTGTGTATGTGTATGTGTGCGTGTGTGTGTGTGCGTGCATGCGTGCGTGCCGGTGTGTGCGTGTGCTGCTGAGAGGTAAGTGTGGTTGCATACCCTGGATATTCAGGGTGAGTTGGCGCTCAGTCTGTCAGTCGCGGTGATGCCGCAAGAATGAAAAAAGAGTACAAAAAAGGGTCGTTTTCTTTTTCTTTCAAGGAAAATTAACCATTCTCTCATACAAGTGTTGCGCTGCTTTTCTGTGCATTATGATTCATGGAAGTGATAAGAGAATGGTATGAGTACATGACGCATTGTCAATTTGAAGCATTCTCGAATGGTACGTTCTTATTTTACACAAGCCTGCTGCAAGTTTACTTGCTCGCTTCATCGTAATCGATTTTCTATCCATCGTCAGGTAATGTCAACAAAAATAACACATTTTTTAAATTTGAAAGCTATAAATTTAGAGTTTTCTTCCATATTGATGGTCGGTTGATTAACGAGAAGACGAGTTTTGTGCACTAACGTTTATTTTGTTCTTTTCGACCGTGGATATCATTCTTTGACTGAGGTAGGTTTTGTGGTCAGACACTAACACCAAGATGTTCGGGACTAATCGAGTCTACCAGATCTTAATCGTCTTGTGATTTTGTCAAGCTTGCCAGAGATCTTCAGTACACTATAGTATAATCCTGTGTATCCTTTTGGAATTACCACTTTGTAAATGGAATGTGGTGGAAAGTTTGTGAAACCCCCTCCTTACCCTCGATATTTTCCCCTTTCTGTCCGTCAGTGTCACAGTCGAAACAGAAACAAAAGAAAGACCAGGGGAAATAAACGGAGAAAGATTAGGTCAATTATTAAAGCGGTGAGGTCGATGGAGGTGCGGGTGTGAACCAGTCATTGTATAGAACTCCCACATTTATTGGACACGACTTCAACTATTTCTCAAATCCAACCTCTGCCCTCTCTGTCTCTCTGCCTAGGGCTTGTGCGCCACACACTGTAGGCGTTTGTTACTTTGTATCTCCAACTCAAGAGTCTACAGTTATTCAAACTTGCTAGTGCCTGAACCCCCTTTGTGTGCTTATATCTCTATGCATGCAGAAGAGAAAATATGTTGCATGTCCAGTGAGTAATCAAAATCCTTGTCATTGTTTGTAGATTATGTCTGCATAGTCATATGTTACATGAAGGTTTACCTATTATGATTTGAAAGTGGATTTTTCAATACAGTTTTGCTAGGGACAACATTTTCTTTTTAATGATGGTTTTAGATCACATGTTTGTCCTAAATGCAAGCTTATTCATCTCATCTAAAAATTAACCATTGACACCCAAACCACCATTTAAATTTCAATGTTTCAAGGTTGGGTAGAGAAAATCAAAATTTCAGCCTTTATGTGGCATAATCATTGAATCAGTTGATTTTTTTTTTTTTTTTTAGTGTGTGTGTGTGTGTGTTGGTGTGCATTATTTATTATTATTGTGTGTGTGTGTGTGGCCTGTGTGAAGTTTTCATTTTCATACCTTTTTTAAGCTGTGGTCACTCAGTTGAAGAAATTAGACTATTATTTTTTAAAGTGTTTTGAAAAGTAATACTTTTTTTCTGTTTTCAGAACAGATCTCAGAAGTGTGACCATACTTCTGTGAGAGAGCGGAGGATATTGTTGTCAATATCAAAATTGTCAGCCTCACTCTGACACAGCAACAGTCTGCATAATGAAGGTGACACTACTAGACGCTCACTGAGGGGTTCTGTGCTGTTCACAGTGATGGTGATTGTGTGCACATTGTCTTGAGGCCAGCGATAAATGAACTGTCATTTGATCGGTGCCGGGAACCAACATAATGTCGTCCCGCGAACTCACGATGGATACTGTGCGACCCAAGATTCTGGCTGGGAGAGAACACCCAGCTTATAAACACCCACAGCATGCACAGAAAGGATTTGAAATTTTAAATCAGATGAGAAAGTAAGTCAAGCAACTAATTGTCTGAAGCTAGCAATCCACTGTCAGACATGCTCGTATTAGTTAAAACAATCTCATAGCATAGTACTTTTTTTTTAGGTATATATCCAGGGCAACTGACTGAAAATGACCTCGCCCGCGGGGGTGGGTGGTGGTGGGGGGGGGGTGGTTGTATATTTTACGGTGATCAAACCTATTAATACAGTTCTATCACCAATTAAAGTGGGCATTGCGTAACATTGGTCACATATTATATATTTTATTTTTTAATATTTTTCATTGTTAATCTATACTAACTGTGGAAACCTATGGCCTTCGCCTTGGCACTGATTTCTGTCCAAATGTGACTCACACTGAATGTGAATAGATGGACACTTTCAGGCACCTGTAATTAGTATACATTCAGTATTCATACTTTATGGTTATTTTAGCAGGTCCGATAGTTCAACAGTAGATTACTGCTGTAAAGAATGTAGCTAAGAATTGTTCTTTGATAGACTTAACAAATTAATCAGTTTTTCATGCTTGTCTTATGAAATGTATGCTGTTGCCGATCTTGAGTTATTTTCCAAAGTAATTCCTTCTCTCTTTTTTTTTCTTTTTTTTCCAAGAGTCTTTCTTTTAATTCAAGACTTTACCATGCATGTTCTTTTTTGTTGTTACCATGCATGTTCTTTTTTGTTGTAGGAAAAAAGGTGAATGGGTCAAGTTAAAAAAAAAAAAAGAGAGAGAGAGGAAAAAAAAGAGATGTCACAATTTTAAACAATTAAAACCAAGAGAGCAACCAGTTTTCATCAGTTGTCAAAAGATGTAACTAGTTAAAGGTGTGAAAAAGATGTAATTCAAACGTGTGTGTAACTTAGAGGTGTGTCCACATGATCTATACACCCCCTGAACCTTGCTGACTCTTGCTGTGTGCAGGTCAGGGTTACTGTGTGACGTGACACTGAAGGTAGGGGGAGTAGAGCTGGCTGCACACAGGAACATTCTGGCATCGTGCAGTCAGTACTTTTATGCCATGTTCACTGGGGATCTGGCTGAATCCAAGTCGGACTGCATCACTCTGCAGGAAATAGATCCGAAAGCTTTGTCGTTATTGATTGATTTCATCTACACATCTGAAATACATGTGACAGAGGAAAATGTACAGGTGAGCAGGGTAATCATGAGCATGTGTCACTGTGTGATCAGGGTGTTGGAATTGTTGAAGAACTCAACACTGCCCAGTTTAAGTTTCATCTAAGTTATCTGAAAAGGTCATTATTTGATTTTGGCAGTTTCTGTTACACATGTTAATGTTTCTGTTACTAAGCGAACATGTATGTGCACGTGAGCATCAGTGTGTGTGTATGTGTGTGCATGGAATTGCCTCTGTGTGTGTGTGTGTGTGTTTTAACATCCCCCTTCTCTCTCAAATAGTAAGTTTGATTTTTTACCACTTACAGGAAACAAGTTTCTTTTGTTCTTTCTGTTTCATTGCTTTATTTGTAAAGAATACACACATAGTATATTGTTTTAGTCTGCTTACTGAGTGAAAACAGCTGTCCTTATGATGTACGTGTGACTGAATCAGTGAAATGACAGTCAGACTTGTTTACTTCTTTGATTGTTATTTACTTATATGGGTTACTTTTTTTTTTCAGACTTTACTACCAGCAGCTAACATTCTGCAGATCACAGAAGTGCGTGAAGCATGTTGTGAATTCCTACAGTCTCAGCTGCACCCGTCCAATTGTCTTGGCATCTGTGACTTTGCAGACATACATGCCTGTACTGAGTTGCTCAACTTTGCTCAGACATACATCGAACAACATTTCACGTCAGTGTTTTTTGTTTTGTTCTTTACAGTTTTAGTAATTGTGGGGAAAAACCCACTTTGATAATAAACCAAGTGCACATGATTGTGAAACAAATACTGTTGCAGACAATATTTAAAATTAAAAAAAGAAGAAGAGGAGGAAACGGGTGGTGCTGCACAGGAAAGCAGCCTGACTTTTCCATTGATGTGATGAGAAGAGAAAGCTGTTATGACAATAAACTGAAGCAGTGCAAAACAACAGTCATTAAAGATGATTTCAGAAACGCATCCATCTGTCAGTTTTCGTGTGAAAAAAACTAATAAAGTTTATTTTACATTCATTGTCTTAGATACTTAATATTGATTATCACAGTATCTGAGACTCCTGTTAGAGCAAAAGTTTATTCCTCTTAAGTACTGTATTTTGCTTCTTTTCTTTTATAACTTTTCTGGGGATTTAAGAATTATGAATTTAACAACACATACCTCCGTGACCCACTAGTGCAGACTCCAGCAGGGGTCTGTTACAGAAGCTGATTACAGATTAGTCACTGTAACACTTTTGATAATTTTGGTTTAGACATGTTAATCCCTCCCTTGTGTGTTTTATACAGGAAAAGGGAAGAAAACTTATTTGTTTTGGATGCTGAAGAGAAGTATGAATGCTGAAAAGAAGTATGATTTGGATGCTGAAGAGAAATACACAAGCTCCCACTGGCATTGATCGTCACTTAGATTTTGGTAACTGTAATGTTTTTTGGCAAATAGTATGAAGACATTTGTCAGGCAGCTAAGGATTTAAGATAAGGACCTTATTTTATTAATCTAAGAAATACTTGATATTCATTGACACAGAAGGTAATTATGTTGTAGAGATGAATTCTTATTGCTGGTGTGCAACCATGTCTTTTTATAGTTAGTTTCTTATTTTTTATTTGTTTTGGTTTGCTTTAATTTTGAGGAAGAGAGGGGTATTCAGTTCATTATTTCCTTCTTTGAAATTAACTTTTATATTGTCTTGTCGTCGATCAGGGAGGTTGTGCATTACGACGAGTTCCTATCGCTGAGTGCCGAACGGGTCTCCCGGTTGATATCCAGTGACAGAGTGACTGTAACAAGTGAAGAACAGGTATCTTGCTTTTTGAAACCGTGTATGTTTTCATATTTGTGCACCCTAATGATCCACTTGACGTCTTGGCAAGGGTACCGTAAAGTTCGGTCTATTGAACGCACTGGTATGTAAGCCGCACCCACTAAATTTTGGAAAAAATTGAACTTTATACATACATAAGCCGCACTTATTTCTGGTACCGGAACACATGCTGATACTACAGAAAAGCTGTCAATACTGTAGGTTATGAAATAAACACAAGCGGGAACAACACAAAGAAAAGCAAGCGAAAATACTGCTAGTGCCACAAAAAATAATAAATAAACACAACGAAAATAAGATCCATAATTTTGGGATAGTCACATTTATTCAACGTCATCCTGCTCACTGAATCCACTGAAATCTTCATCTTCAGTGTCCGAGTTGAAGAGAACCAGCACAGCTTCCTCCGCCATCTTGTCACTGACTTCAGCCTCGCTTTCACTTCATGAACATGAAGGTGGAGGTCGCTGCTGGTTCGTCGCTTGCACTGTCGTCTGTTAGGTCGATCACCTTCAATTTGAAGGCTGCATAACGTCGCGTTTTTGGCATGATGAGGGTGTACGCTTGAGCAGAGTAGAACTGAATGCTGCTGATCTGAAGGCTTTAATGTGTGCGGATTTGATTTATAAAACGTGAACAGTTAGCACACTATCCTGAAGCTCATCCAAAATTTCATGAACAGAAATCATGATTTGGGTGAGTTGAAGGGCAGCTAAGAATAGACGAGAATGTGACACTCCCGGGATCGTTAAAATCCTCAAATAAGCTGCATCATTGTATAAGCCGCAGAGGTTGAAGCTGGAGTAAAAAGTTGCGGCTTATAGACCGAACTTTACGGTAATTCTGGAATGAGGTGTTACTTAAGACTCAGCTGTTTTGATGTATTTCTCTTTCACTGCCCAAAAAATAACAAGTCATGTAAGTGCCTTGAAGCAGTTTTGTCAGGACGGACTCTTTTTACTTCTTAGAGGAAAAAAGCATTATGGAAAATTGAATTCATATAATTTAGGTCATGTAGCACCAATAAACAAACAAAATAAGCAAGAGCAGGAAATGTTACTACTTTTGTCTGCAGCTGTTTTACCCTCCTTTATGCAATAAAGTCAATCAGTTTGCCCACTGTACAGCTTCTTCTTGAAACCATCCTTGCCTCAGTAAAAAGTCTGTTACAGACAACACTGTCTCCCTTGAATTACATTCATCAACTCCTTGCTTTCAACACTGCTAACAACTTCAGCTGCTTATGCCTTTGAACGCGCCCACATAAAAAAAGAAAGATTAAATTAATATAAGGCTTACATGAACCCCAGAATAAACAGCGCTAGTTCATGATTTACATATGGATAATTTTTGTGATGCTGAGGAGGGGATGCTGAGGCAGAATCAGTAAAGTGATAGGGTTCTAGGCCCTGTTTTGGCATGGTGTTGTATCCTTGGGAAAGGCACTTTACTTGGATTTCCTTAATATATCCAGGTGTAAATTTTCACCTGACTTTGGTTGGGGAAGGTTAAAATGGTGAAAGGAGAGGACTGAGCACTGCCTTCCTATCCTGAGCCCAAGACACAGTAAACTTGAAGATCTTAGAATTTGGTCTTCGACTGAGGATAGGCGCTATATGTATTCATATCATCATCATCATCATCATGATCATCACTGCCCCTATGGCCATAGAAGACCTGAATCTTTAGCCTTAAACTTAATTTTTGTGACACAGGAATATGAGGTTGTGACACAGGTATATGAGGCGGTGATGTCGTGGGTGAACCACGACCTGCACGATCGTGAAGACCAGCTGGAGAGTCTGCTGGAGTATGTTCGCCTGCCGTTGATCTCCCAGGACTACATTGTGCAGCGGGTGGAGGAGGAGCCCTTGATCAAGGGCAACTCGCGCTGCAAGGACTTCCTCATTGAGGCCATGAAGTACCACCTGCTGAAACCAGAGCAGAAGGCCATGTACAAAACACCACGCACCCAACCCCGCAATCCCATTGGTCTTCCCAAGGTAAATATACTGGTGTAAACATGGGTGTGACTGAAGTCTGACTGAGATGAATGATGAGTGCTTAAACTTAAAGGCAGGCAGCTGTCAGATGGCTCTACCCAGGTAGACAGCCTGTTGTGCAAATCAGTGTTTCATTAGAGCTTAGAGTTTGGTCTCTGACCAAATGTAAGTGCTGTGTAAATACAAATTAACAGGTTGTGGCATGCAGGCTGCTGTAAGGTGTCACTGCAGGGGCACTTTTGCAGCTGTTTCTGTTCAGAATGTATTCTTATATTGGATGGATTTCTGTAATGAAAAAATTACTTTTCTTCTTCACCTTGCTTTTCTGCAAGTGCAACTCTTGCGTTCACTGGTATGTGACCATTTTTACTCCACCATACTTCATTTTCAGGGTGGGCAGGGTTGGTAATGGTATGTTTTTGCTTCCTTAACCCACCAAACACTGATGCATACTTCATGATCTTTAATTTGCACATTTGTCATTCTGCTTGCAAAGGGAGTCCAGGCACTAGCAGTACTGCACTTCTGCCTGCTTACCTGAGAGGTCTGGAAAATCTCCAACCTCAATCCACCAGGCACCATGACCAGGATTTAAACCCAGGATCCTCAGATTGAAAGTCATACACTTCAAGTTTAACCACTCAGCATTGCCCCCATCAAAAGATGGCCATTGTTTCTGAAATTCTGTGGTTGCTTCCTTTACTTATATATATATATATATATATCCTCTTTTTCTTCAACTTGGTTTATACATTTTGTTTACACATCTGTAGAATTTTTTGTGTTCCGACTTCAATTCAAGTTGTTCATAAATACTGAGCTGAAAACTGATGACATGATTAAAAGATGAAAGCACAAAAAATAAGAAAGCACAAGCCATGGAATGTTGGTTCATTGATGATTTCCCCTCCCCACAGATGTTGCTGGTGGTGGGGGGTCAGGCCCCAAAGGCGATACGCAGTGTAGAGTGTTACGACTTCGCAGAGAATAAGTGGCACCAACTGGCGGAAATGCCCTCGCGCCGATGCAGATGTGGTGAGGACTCAGAACTAAAGCTGCCTAACTGTGCTACTTTGCCTTCTTTTTTTTTTTTTTTTTTTTTTTTTGTTTGTTTGTTTTTACTCTTCTTCATGTTTTTCTAACTTCAATTTTCTTTGATAAAATTGTGTTATGGTTTTCAAACAGTTTAGAACTGAGAATAACTGGCATTGGGTTAAAGGGGAAATGACTTTTTATGGGATGTTTAAGATTTTTGGCTGTTAGCTTTTGCCTATTTTCATCAGAGGTCTTTCATAGTTTGTTTTTGTTGTTGTTTTTATATGCTAAAAAGTGTTCACCTAAAGTGGGGCCAAACTGTTTAGCTTATCAAACCATTGTTGTTGTTTGTTTTTTTTCTTAGTATTACTAAGTTAGTCTAGTGATGGCAAAATTGTACAGTACTGCCAAATACTTAATGTTCTTGATTCACCAGTTGTAGTTGTGGTACAAGTTAGAAGCTAATGATTCAGTGCTAATCATGAGCAGTTTCTCAGTAACAACTTTGGTTTGACAGGTTTAGCTGTGCTGAATGGTCTGGTGTATGCAGTGGGAGGCTTCAACGGATCACTACGTGTACGCAGCATTGATGTGTATGACCCTGTCGCAGACACCTGGAACTCCTGTCCTAGTATGGAAGCACGAAGAAGCACACTAGGTGTCGCTGTCCTCAATGGACTGATTTTTGCAGTCGGAGGATTTGATGGCACAACAGGTTTGTTGTTCACTTGTGAGAGTTGTTCTTTTGAGATTTTTAGGTAACTAGGGACTTGTTTCTCACTTGTGTTTAGTATACAATTTTTACTTGTGAGAAAAGATATATAGTAAAATATAGATTTGCATCACAAGGTTTTGTACATTCAAAAGACAACACACTGCAAAAGAAAAATAGATATTTTATCTTGTACACATGGAGAGGGTCAAGGCACAATCATCAATCAGTTTTCATGTCTCAATTCAATTCCAAGAAAATGAGTGAAAGTTGATGTATCTGATTTAAAGTTATACCATTTTTTTACGAATAGGGAGCATACTTCAGTTGTAATTGGAAGTTTTCAAGACAATACCAGAGCTTCATGGAGGCTTACAGCCAGGTTTCTTGTGATCATAAGATTATTTCCTCAGCTTTCAGTTTGAATCATTTGCCAGTCTGTATATTGATGGTGATGTGTGATGGGCAGGTTTGGACACGGCTGAATACTTTGATCCCAAGACCGGGGAATGGAAGACCATCGCCTCTATGAGTGTACGACGCAGCAGTGTAGGGGTGGGGGTTGTTGGAGGTGAGGGTAATTTGTTTATCAGGGTAACTTGCTTGTACCTGTCATGTCCTTTGTATGCATTTCTGCATGAGTACAGGTCATCTGTGCAATCTGCTGACAATTCTTTAATTGATCTGGTCAAACTCAAATGAATTGAACAGAACTATTTTTTTTTTATATTTTGATCACCTGTATCCATGTTTGATTGCTAGTAGTGCTTATCACTGAGTGAACGTCTTTTTTGTTTCTCAGTTATGTTGCTTTCTGAGCAGAGTAGACTGTATTTCAGGTCCCAACCAACACACTGGTGTGCCTTTTATACAGTTTCACTCAGACATGTGCATCATGAGATTAGGATAAAACAGCAGCATTGCATACAGAATAACTATCTTGGTATGCAATAGAACTATCACTGATTGTAAAACGTAATCAGGTTGTGTAGTTCTGTTTAGTAAAGAGGGGTTTTAGACTTTCACCCCTTGATTGCTGCTAACAAGTACGCTCATCAGCGAAGGGTTGTCACCTCTGAGATGAGACAGAGCTTGCAGGCCAGGGTTCCAGTCACCATTCTCTGTCTGGACCTTCCTCTTTGGATTGCATTACTTTTGTTCTGCAGAATTATTTATACCTTTGAAATGTACACAGAAACTAGTGTCTGTACTTAACACTCATGCCACATTGATCTCATTTCACCATGGTTCAGCAGTCAAGGGGTTAAGATGGTTCTTTGTATCTGGTCATACAAAGAGGTTAATGGTGGTATTTTGTTAGTGTTGCTGTGACTGTGTTCAGGGTTGCTGTGTTAAGGTGTTGCTGTGGCTGTGTTCAGCGTTGCTGTGTTAAGGTGTTACTGTGGCTGTGTTCAGCGTTGCTGTGTTAAGGTGTTACTGTGGCTGTGTTCAGCGTTGCTGTGTTAAGGTGTTGCTGTGGCTGTGTTCAGCGTTGTTGTGTGAAGGTGTTGCTGTGGCTGTGTTCAGCGTTGCTGTGTTTAGGTGTTGCTGTGGCTGTGTTCAGGGTTGTTGTGTTAAGGTGTTGCTGTTTTGTTGCTGTGGCTGTGTTCAGGGTTGCTGTGTTTAAGGTGTTGCTGTTTTGTTGTTGTGGCTGTGTTGAGGGTTGCTGTGTTAAGGTGTTCCAGTGGCTGTGTTGAGGGTTGCTGTGTTAAGGTGTTCCAGTGGCTGTGTTCAGGGTTGTGTTAAGGTGTTCCAGTGGCTGTGTTCAGGGTTGTTGTGTTAAGGTGTTACTGTGGCTGTGTTCAGGGTTGTTGTGTTAAGGTGTTCCAGTGGCTGTGTTGAGGGTTGTGTTAAGGTGTTCCAGTGGCTGTGTTGAGGGTTGTTGTGTTAAGGTGTTCCAGTGGCTGTGTTCAGGGTTGTTGTGTTAAGGTGTTACAGTGGTTGTGTTCAGGGTTGCTGTGTTAAGGTGTTACTGTGGCTGTGTTGAGGGTTGCTGTGTTAAGGTGTTCCAGTGGCTGTGTTCAGGGTTGTGTTAAGGTGTTCCAGTGGCTGTGTTCAGGGTTGTGTTAAGGTGTTCCAGTGGCTGTGTTCAGGGTTGTGTTAAGGTGTTCCAGTGGCTGTGTTCAGGGTTGTTGTGTTAAGGTGTTCCAGTGGCTGTGTTCAGGGTTGTTGTGTTAAGGTGTTACAGTGGTTGTGTTCAGGGTTGCTGTGTTAAGGTGTTACTGTGGCTGTGTTCAGGGTTGTTGTGTTAAGGTGTTCCAGTGGCTGTGTTGAGGGTTGTGTTAAGGTGTTCCAGTGGCTGTGTTCAGGGTTGTGTTAAGGTGTTCCAGTGGTTGTGTTCAGGGTTGTTGTGTTAAGGTGTTACTGTGGCTGTGTTCAGGGTTGCTGTGTTAAGGTGTTACTGTGGCTGTGTTGAGGGTTGCTGTGTCAAGGTGTTACTGTGGCTGTGTTCAGGGTTGTTGTGTTAAGGTGTTACTGTGGCTGTGTTCAGGACTGCTGTGTTAAAGTGTTTCAGTGGCTGTGTTGAGGGTTGCTGTGTTAAGGTGTTGCAGTGGCTGTGTTGAGGGTTGCTGTGTTAAGGTGTTGCAGTGGCTGTGTTCAGGGTTGTTGTGTTTAAGGTGTTGCTGTAGGATTGCTTTAGCTGTGTTCAGGGTTGCTGTGTTTAAGGTGTTGCTGTAGCTGTTTTCAGGGTTGCTGTGGCTGTGTTCAGGGTTGCTGTGTTAAGGTGTTGCCATGACTGTGTTCAGGGTTGCTGTGTTAAGAAGTTGCTGCGACCGTTTTCAGGGTTGCTGTACGCGGTGGGGGGTTACGATGGAGCGTCCAGACAGTGCCTGAGCTCCGTGGAGTCATACAACCCTCTCTGTGATACTTGGATGACCGTTGCTGAAATGTCATGTCGCCGCAGTGGTGCAGGTACAACTGCTGTTTTCTTGTCTGTTTCTCTTCATTGCCTTTTTGTTTGTTTGTTTGGTATATCTGTAGAATGATAGGAAGAAGTGTTACATGTTTTTATGTATGTCTTGTCAGTTGTCTGCTGCTGTGCATGATTGCTTGTGACACAGACTGGTGGTGATAACTGTTCAGCAGAGTTAACAAGAGGTTGTCTTTTCCCTAGCATAAAATTATCATTGTTGAGAGTGAATATGTGTGAAGTCTTTTCCCCTGTTTTGAACAATCATTGTTGTAAACGACCATGTGTTTACAGAAACAAAACAGACAAGCAGACAAATGATTCAAAGTGTTAGATAAGTGCAGTAAAAAATTACAGCTCTTTTTATTAAAAGCAAGAAAACCAGTGTGTGTTATGTCAGCTGATGATGGTTCTTTCAGGCAACAGTGCCATGTACAATCTTCTGGTAATGGAAGATATCAGTACAGAAACAATGACATACAGTGTGTGTTATATCAACATTTCCATGTAGTTGTGGTAATGATAACAGGTATGTGACTGTGGTGGAGGAAGGAGGATAGTGAGGGCCCAGAAAGTGCATGAAGAAATTTATGTGATCCTGCCTGTGCTAAACTGCAGCACTGGCAGTTCAGCTTTCAGGCAGTTGTATTCTGGAGGAGGGAGGGAAATTTGACAGTGTGGCGGGGGATGGGGCTGGAGGCATGATGGAAGGGGTGAAGGAACCAAAGATGAAAAGGGAGTGACATAGATTGATGTGTTGCTGACAGGTGTAGGGGTGGTGGACAATTTGCTTTACGCAGTGGGGGGCCATGATGGCCCACTGGTGCGGAAAAGTGTGGAGGTCTTCAACCCAGACACCAACTGCTGGTCCCAAGTGGCTGACATGCACACCTGTCGCCGAAACGCAGGTGAGCTTGGAGATCACAACATTCCCATGTGTGTGTGACTGCTGGTACAGCGATTGATGCTGTTGTGAAAGCGAGATTGAGGTTGAGTCCATTTTGGGCACACATATGCATGCTCACACATGCACACAACCTTGCTTCTTACCATCCCTTTATTGGGAAAAAGTAGTATTGACAACAAAGACATCATTGCCAGCCCTGTTTCAGCAGCCTTAATTTCTTTCATAGAGATAAAATACCTGTATCAGTGAATGCTTTTTTTTCTCCAGAATTGTAATTTGCCCAGGTTTATTTTGATTTAAAAAAAAAAAAAATTTAAGCAAAAAAAGCATCAGCTAAAGAAAAATCAGACCGATTTTTCCATACCAAAGAGCATTGTCAAGTGCCAAGAGGGACCATGCTGCAAACTGAGACAGTTTGTTGCAGAAATGCAGGAAAACAACCTCAGCTTTGTGTCTCGCTAAATATACACAAAGAAAGATATGTCTCTGCTACAAACATACTTTAACATGAAGAAGAAAGAAAGGAATTAAAAAAAAGTACTTGCAATTTCAAAAGAAAAGTTCTGATTTATGTGTGCTACCATACATACTGAAAACATTCCTCTCAGCTTAATCTCTGTTGCTCAAATTATTCCTCTCAAGTCTGCTATGGGTTTGGCAGGGTTTACCCAGTTTTGGTTACATTTATGAAATATGTTTTTCCTGGTAGAATGTATTGTGTAAGTGCCAGAAAATTTCTGTTTCATGCTTTTAAAGACAAAATACCAACAGCTGCAGGGTTGCATTGCCCCCTGACCCCACCAAGTAGACCTATATGCGCTCCCCCCCCCCCCCCCCCTCACCCCCCAACACCTCACCCTGTCCCCATTCCCTGTCACTGCACAATTTTTTCAGACTTTAAAAAAAAAATTTTTTACTTTTTTTTTGTCAGGCGTGGTGGCGACAGGAGGCTGCCTGTATGTGGTGGGGGGTGATGATGGATCTTCAAACCTAGGCTCAGTGGAGATGTTTGACCCGCAGACCAACACCTGGACGCTGATGGACTGCTCCATGATTGTCCGGAGGAGTTACGCTGGCGTGGCTGTCATAGAGAAGCCAACTGTGTAGCATCTCTTGTGTCTGCTGCGTCTTCCTGTTGATTCATGGAAACTCATCAAAGGAGCATGCAGTGGTGGTTTGGTTGTTGTTTTTGGAGTGAGTATGTGTGTGTGTGTGTGTGTGTGTGCGCGTGTGTGTGTGAACAGAGGTGTGTGCATGATGTGCAAGCCTGAATGGTGTGTGTTTGCGTATGTGTGTGCTTGCATACATGCAAGCAGACATTTGTGTGTGCGAATGCCTGCATATGGGTGTGAAACAAGTATTGCTGACAGTTTTTTTGTACTTTATGCTGTGTGATTCTCTACCCAGTTTGGGTCATGTATTGTGATAGAAACAAAATTGAATGTTTGATTAAGAACTTAGCAATTTCTGGACTGATTTTAAATCCATATTTATCATGTGCTGTTGTCTGCCATATTAAGAAACTGTCACTTTGCATGGATACTGAAATTTATATATTTTCAAGAAAAGGTAGTACCAGAAATTGCTTTTCTACTTTTTCATGCTTCTTTTTTCTTTTCTTTCTTTCTTCGTTTTTCTCCAAATGTATAAAGAATGTGTTTGTTTGTTTTTCTTGTGTGAAATCTGCACTTTCAAATGACTTTTAAAGAGGCAAGGTGTTAGGGGCGGGAGTGGAAAAGCATTGAATGTGTGCCATGAACACTAATGCTGTTAATGGAAATGTGTTGACATGTGTACGAGTCTAAAGCACACAGAAAAAAGCCTGTCACACAGACTTTCAGACCTGTTTGAAGCTTACAAGGTATTTTCTGACCAACCATTACAATATTAGTGAAATTATATGTTTTGGAGTCGAGTACATTCAGTCTTTCATTAGCTCTTGGCTATTGGCCCAGTTTCAGGGCCTGATTTCACACAAAGACAGGGTGGAAAACTCAAGACAGCATACTTCTATAGATCTCCGACAGGCATTATGTCTAGTTTTACACTTCTGACTGACTGAGGACATCTGTGATTTTGATATGGTTCATGGTGTGCACAGATTCAGCATGTAGGACCTGATTCAGCTGATAGTGACACTCTCCCTGTATTTTGTGAACCTCTCAAGTCATTACAACTCACTTGCTTTCAGGAACCGTGGAACATTCTGTTCTTTTCTGACTTCATTATGATGTCATTTCAGTGCTGTCAGCAACACTTGAACCGCCAGAATACAAGCACCAGTAGTGAATTGCTTCTTTTTGCAAAGAACCCATAAGAAAGGAAATTTTAATCATTACTTCAATGACATCTCATCTTCACTACTGTTAGTTGGCATGACACATATTTCCTGCTGACCTGTCTGATCTGGAACCATTCTGTTGTTTACCTATTGGTCCAGAAAACAGATGGATCACATAATAGTGGCCAGATAGTCCACAAGGCTGATAGTTTACTACAGAATCAAACAAGGTTAGCACCCTTGACTGCATGGAGAACAAAACTGCCCACATCTTTTTTTTCTAATATGGCCACAGTTTGTGTATCTAATCACTGTCCCTACAACTTAAGATGTTAATCCTTACTTTGGCTTGCTTAGAACTGCACTTTTTACAGAATCTCAATAACTTATAAGTATTTCAAGTGCTGATGCAAAATCATTCATCTCCTTGTAGTGTTCTTCACTTTCACAACAGCTCAGTTTGTGTACAAGCATGACTTCATTTGTCCTGGAACATGAAGAGGAGAGCAGCAAGCAGCAAAGACTGGCTACAGGGAGGGAGATTACTGGAATGTGCTGCAGAACACTGAATTTGTCTTGAGCCAAAAAGTCCACAGGGACGTGGTATTTGATTAGTGAGCGCTGACAGGTGACTGCCGACAAACGATTCAACAAAATCAGCTTTGAATATCAAACCCTCTACTTTGTCTTTTAGATGGTCAGCTGGGATCATTTCCATGCATCAGACATGAAGCAAGAAAATTGTTGTACTTGATGAAAATAAAGAAAATGCAATTTTATATTGAAACAGTTACCCAGCTGTATACAAGCAATTCAAAAAGTATATTAAAATAAATTGGGTGTCCCAAAACTGGGGCAGCATGCTGTACCCCAGAACTGCTTACAATTGAGAGAGAGAAATAGGATGTGAGGAAACAGTGCAATATTGTACAAACCAATACAACACAATACATGACAGTACAACACTACAATACAGTCTTGTTCTCTTGGTAACTGAAGATTACTGATTGATTGTTATTGTTCATTAGCAACTTGTTATTTGGAATTCAAGGTGAGAGACTGTATCTCAAGTCAGTTGGCCAGTTTCTATTGTTTGAAATTAATCAGATGTCATTGTCCGCTCTGCTGATTGTCTCATGCTACCTTATGTTTTGCCTGTTTACAACAAAGTCTAGAAACTACTGCTCCAGGCAAAATGAAAGAGAAAGCATTCAACCGTTAATTTCTGTTTGCATTTATAAACCATTGATTAGTTGGCATAGCTGGCGCGTGTTGTATTTGGAAAGAACAGAACTGAAATTACAGGGAAAAGTGTGCGGGCAATGCAGAAAATGAGGAAGTTTGATGCTGCTGATATGTACATGTACATTATGATAGTGTGTCTCTCCACAAGACCTGACTGACATCTTCAAGTTGGTTGTGTGAATATGTGTTTGTGTGTGTGCATGTATGTGGGGGAGGGGTGTTAGTATACATTGTGCATGAGTAACAGATTATGTGTACGACACTCCACTCATATGTGCATATATTTATGATTTGTAAATTTGAGTGACATTTACATGATCAGTTGGTTGAATATAATATTGTTGGTTGGTGATAGTGTGTGAGTGGGTGTTTTTTTTTGTTTGTTTGTTTGGGGTTTTTTTTTGGAGATTCCAGCATGAATGTCATTGGTGTTGCACTTTAAGAGGATGAGCGTGAATGTCTTGTTTCTTCACAAAAACAACAGGTGATCAAATGAGTATATAGGTTGTCATTGCGGGTAAGAGAGCGTGTTCCAGTTAAAAAGGAGGTGTTGCTTACTGCAAAGTAGTAGTTTTCTTGCGACATGAACTCCTTGGCATGTAAATATTGCAGTTCTGATAAGTTTAAATGCAAATTCATTTTATGAACATTATTCTCATCATCATTGCTCTCTCTCTCTCTCCCCCCCCCCACCCCCCTCCCCCTTCTTGAGAGACACAGTGAAGCTGATTTGTTAACGTCAGCTCTGCAAAAAAAAGAAAAAGAATTGCATTTTGTTCTACATTGTAATGCTTTGCATGACTTGAGAGTTTCATGCAGAGAGATGTTCGTTATATTTAGCCCTCCATGTGGAGTGATGGCCTAGAGGTAATGCGTCCACCTTGGAAGTGAGAGAATCTGAGCGTGCTGGTTCGAATCACGGCTCAGTCGCTGGTATTTTCTCCCCCTCCACTAGACCTTGAGTGGTGGTCTGGACGCTAGTCATTTGGATGAGAAGATAAACCAAGGTCCCATGTGCAGCATGCACTTAGCGCACGTAAAAGAACCCAAGGCAACAAAAGGGTTGTCCCTGGCAAAATTCTGTAGGAAAATCGACTTCGATAGGAAAAACAAACAAAACTGCGCGCAGGAAAAAATACAAAAAAAATGGGTGGCACTCTCAGTGTAGCGACGCACTCTCCCTGGGGAAAGCAGCCCAAATTTTACACAGAGAAATCTGTTGTGACAAAAAAAGAGAAATATAAATACAAATAATGGCCTATCCATGCATAAATTATCCATATCTGTATTTGTATCTCTCCCTCTGTCTCTTTCTCCTTCACTCCTTCCTTTCTCTTTCGCATATTATGTCTCATTTACTCATCTTTCTTTCTCATTTGCATATCTTCCCACAAGGTGTAGTTATCTTCGAGGCATATTTATCAAAACATTTTATCGCATGAACATTGGTATGTGTGCATGGAAATTCATTGCTTCAGTTTTTGCACTGGCTTCTCCATACTTTGATCTCTCGGTAGTGACCTTAGACTGATGTATAAACCAGTGGTTTGTATGAACAGTGCATGTGTAACTCATAACATTAATGATTATGTGACCGATGAACCAGTAACTGACACTGTGCAGGAAATTACTCTGAAGGCATTGATAGTGGTATGTCCTTTCTCCTGATTGTGACATGCAATTTACTTTGTTTTGTTGACTGACTCTTTACAAGGTTTTATACTTTTCAGCTTTTTCGTGAATCTGTTTCTGAGCATGTGGAACGTTTAGTTAAGTGATGAAGACTTTGTGTTCTGTGGGAACAAGCTTGTCATTGCTGCACACACTTTGTTTGGACCATTGGAGGTTCTTGTGATATTAGTTTGTCAATGCGTTTTTTTCATTGGTGTCACTGAAACAGCTTGAGAAGCTAAACTAGACAGTGTTACCTGTCAGAGAAAAATGAAAGTCAACATTAAAGTTTGTTTTGCTTAGTGTTTGGAGGAGTGTGTGTTGGCTGGTTTTCTGAACTTGCAGTGTGAATGATCATGCACACACACACATGCACATGTATACATATGTACATTCACATGCACAGACACACACACATGTGTATATCATTCACACACTCACACATGCTCACATTCATGCCTGCAGATGGAACTGTTTACATTTGTACCCAGAGCTCAAGTTTATGTCATTGTATACTCAAGTCCAATAGCACTGCTAAAAAAAATCCTTCAAAGAAATGTTCAGGGATGGAGACAGAGAGGAAGACAGAAAAAGCGATGGACAGACAACATTGCAGAATGGATGGGAATACCATTTGCAGAGCTGGAGGTATATGGTGAAAGTGCTATGCGGCAACCCAATGACTTCACAGTGTAGGGCGAAGAAGTTGAAGACTCAAATATGAAGAAAGGCATATGCATGCAAAGGGTATGCTGATGGTTTTGTGGTTATTAACTAGGGTTTTGATTGTGCCAAGGGGTCGGGGGGAACATGGGACAGATGCCAAGAACAAACTCAGCAGTAACTGTAATCACTTATGTAAAACCAAGGAAGAAAAGAGCAAAAGCAAAGAGACAAAAGAAACTGTGAGACCGCTCATGAAGAAGAACCATGCAGGCAGGACACTTCCAGATCACAGCATGGGCTTTCTTCTCACAACACACAACAATGTGTGTTTCACTGAAAAAAAAGTGGTGGAGGCCAACAAGCTTATTAACTGATAGTTAAGTTTACAGAAATGCAACAAGTACAGTCGGGACCAGCCGCTGTGGCGAAGTGGTTAGCGTTGTGGACTGACGGCTGGGAGGACACGGGTTCAAATCCCAGCGGAGGTGGGTTTTTCGGCCCGTGGCCAGCTCCTACCCAGAGTTGAGTGTGCTGTGGGCTTAAATGGGGAGACTGGGACCACACAGTCGAGTGTCATCCACTTCAAGGATGCGTCTGGGTGTTTTGCTCTAATTACCTGACCAACACTGCAAGTGTCTGTATCTCTCGGGCCTGGTTAATGCCGGGATATCATTATGACAGGAAGCGTAGAGTACAGCCTTGTCACGCAGTCCCAAACCAAAATGGACCTCCATAGCAACATCGTCATCATCATCATCATCTTCCTCCTCCATCATCATCAATATAAACAAAATAGTTTCAAAGTCTGTGGCCTTTTATGCCCTGCTCTCATGGTGACCTCCCCTTCCGTGCTTGGGGTGAGTCCTGTCAATGTCGTCAGTGTCGGCAGATTCATGGGGGGCTGTTGTTTGAGGGACGTGGTGGCGGTCTCCACTCTGGGAGAGACGCTCACTCAGTCTGGCTCTGCGACTGAGCCATTATTGTCGTTAGTAGGGCGCTTAGTAGGTGGTGTCCTAAGTACATTAAAACAGAACAGGCACCACTGAACACCACCAAAGTGACTCAGCAGCAGTGCAGGGTCTCCTCTGGTGTGTGGCCTCCAGGCGACCTAACATCGATAGTTCCCTGTGGACTGCCGACGTTGGAACTGCGACGGACGAACCCGGGTGTGGCCGTGTATGGGGGAATCTAAATGAGCGGTGTGGGAGTAATGCCATTGGAACGGCGCAGATGATGGGGCAGCAAAAAAAAAAAGTACAGTCGGGGAAAGATATCTTCTTTGTTTGTGGGCTGCAACTCCCACGTTCACTTGTATGCACACAAGTGGGCTGTTACATGTAAGACTGTTTTTACCCTGTCGTGTAGGCAGCTATACTCTGTTTTCGGGGATGTGCATGCTGGGTATGTTCTTGTTTCCATAACCCACCGAAGAATGACATGGATTACAGGATCTTTAACATATGTATTTGATCTGCTTGCGTATACACACAAAGGGGGTTCAGGCACTAAGCAGGTCTGCACATATGTTGACCTGGGAGATCGGAAAAAATCTCCACCCTTTACCCACCAGGTGCCGTAGCCGAGATTCGAGCCCGGGACTCTCAGATTGAAAGTCCAATGCTTTAACCACTCGGCTACTGCGCCTGTTGGAAAAGGCTCAAACAAGGACTTCTACTTTAAGATCACATTTAAAACCACCCTGGATATCTATGCCGCTTTCCACAAAGCAAGTACACCAGCAAAAAAACCCTTTTACTAATAAAGCCATTTTGTCTGCATAACTTTCCATGGCTGCAAACTGTCAAGCACTGTTTGTGTGCCCATGTGGATACCAGTACTGTTATTGCTGGTGATGCTTTATATTGTTTTGTAAGGTTTTCCTGAAGCAGCCCTTTGTTCTAGAGGTCTGAGCCATTTTTCATTGTTTTCTATGGCTTTCTTGCATTTTAATTCCGAAACATTTGATTTCTAATTCTACCCACTTGGAAATGAGGTGAGGTAATATTATGTGGTATGTACAATAAGGTAACCAAGTAGGATGGAGGGTGGATGCTTCTGGTGGGGGACAGGAGGGGGCAGTTTGGACATATCATGATAGCAGCCTGGGAGGTGTGTGGGTTTATTTTTTGGAAACTAGTATGAAAGAGCAATAACTAAGTTACTTACAGTACACTCCTAACGACATCTTTGGATAGGCCTGTATACTCTCTTTGGTGGAGGGAAGATCCACAGGTAGTTTGTGGATTTGGGAAATGACAGTTACCCCGCAACGTCCAGGAAAGCGGTTGAGCGGCAGGAAGAAAACAGGGTGTGACACCATCCATGTCAGTGTAATGTAAACATAAAAGGCGTTTTTGTGTGTGCTTATATAAGTGAGTGTGTGTGTGTGTGTGTGTGTGTGTGTGCCATGGAAGCTGCAATAAGAGGCCTAGGCCGAATGAGTGTGTGGAGGGTGAGGAGGGGGGTGGGGTGCAGGGTAATGTGGGAGATGGTGTGTGTGTGTGTGTGTGTGTGTGTGTCGGGGCTCAGGTATGTTCATGTGTATTTGTTTGTGCTTTCATATCTGTGATACTGCATGTTTGCTGCATATCTGTTATGCATGTGTGTGTGTGTGTGCATGTGTGTATGTGTGTCTGCATATTTTACATTTATTTGCTTATTTATCATCATTGTCTTTTTATCTTATTATCATTATTATTATCTTTTTTTCCTTTAATTTAAATAAAAAATTTTCTCTTTATTTATTATTATTGTTATTATTATTTTTTTTAATATTCATTACCCCTTTTTCCTTTTTTTTCCAAGGCCTGAGTAAGCGATTTGGGTTACGCTGCTGGTCAGGCATCTGCTTGGCAGATGTGGTGTAGATTATATGGATTTGTCCGAACGCAGTGACGCCTCCTTGAGCTACTGATACTGATATTGATACCTCTCCCACTTTTCTCCTCCGGACCTACCATTCCCCAGCACACCCACGAAACAATACAAACAAGCTTTACTCCCCTTTGTTGACAGGTCACTTCCGCAGCCAGCTGCTGCTAATAGTTTTGGTTGTCTGATAATGTGGGGTCGATATCACGAGAAGCTGACTGCACTGTAGGCTTCTCTGTCTTCGTTCAGTCATGGGGAACTGTTTTACTTGGTGCTGTGGTTTGCTGGATAGCAGGAGGTAAGGAAAACGAAGAAACTTCATTTTTTTAAATAAACACCTAAGCAGGAAGAAGGAAGGAAAATCTAATCGCCGCGTCATGCATCGCCGTACGCACTGCATCAGTTCGAGTTTGTCGACTTTTGGTTTGGCCATTTCACAAAACGACACTTATTCAGTTATTGTGTATTTGCTTCCCCTCTCTCCCCCACCCCGCTTTCTAGAGCCCATACGTCCAATGTCTCCAACCGAGCCAACAAGACCTTAAGCCTACTCAGACGGAACCTGAAAGTATGCTCCCAGCGCATCAAACAGCAAGCCTACAAAACACTGGTCCGCCCAACCCTGGAGTATGCCAGCTCTGTGTGGGACCCCAATACAGAGAAGGACAATAACAAACTTGAGGCAGTACAACGCCGGGCTGCTCGCTGGAAAACATCCAGTGTGCAAGACATGATAGAGACTCTTCAGTGGTCCCCCCTCAAAGAGCGAAGGAGAAAGGCAAGACTGGTTAACTTTTATAAGTTCCATAGCGGCAGTCTTATCATCAACACATGCCACAAGCCCTCTCAAAATCCTTCAGCATCCACGGGGACCCGAGGATCGCACCCAGCAGCGTACCACCTCTCCAACTGCAGGACGCTGTACAGACAAAAATCTTTCTTTCCCCGAACCATAACAAACTGGAACAGCCTTCCTGCTGAGATTGCCCTCAGCCCAACCCTGGAAGGCTTCAAATCCCGAATCTGATCACCTCCCCCACCCCCACCCCCATACCTCCCCCCCTCCCATCCCCTGGCCCAGCAACCTCTACCTCAGGAAACCTCAAAAACACGCAAACCCCCCTTATAGTCTACAGAATCTTCACAATGATGAAGGCGGTAGCCAAGGGAAAGAAGAAGAAGAAGTATGTTTCCCTTGATACAGAAATGTTACTACATTAATTCTATCATCTATGTCATGTTGGTGCCTATTGTATCAGTCATTCAGTTTGAATAATATTTTTAGAATATCAGACCATGAGAGTACAAGAAATTCAATGATGAAAATTTGTAAAGACCACTGTAATAGTAACCTAAGGAAAAATTTGTTAGCTAATAGAATTGCACATATATGGAATGCACCACCTATTGAAACTAAACTTGCACAAAATACTAATGTGTTCAAAAATCTCCTTGACATGAACATCAATTTAAAAGAAAAATTTATTGACTTTGACGAGTGATTTACAGTACGTGTAAAAGAAAACATATATGTATCCCACAAATAAAAGGAGACCGATATTGAAGGGGACATAAAAAAGGCCCTGAGGCCTAGGCAGTCAAATGCCAGTCCCTACACTACTAGTAATTACTACTACTGCTACTACTACTACTACTACAGTACTAGTACTCTTTTGCATCGTTACTTGCAGTACAACAAATTCTGGTGTGTGTGCTTAGTTTCTCCTCTTCTTTTTTTTTCCTTTTTTTTTTTTTACCACCATACATATGCCTAGTATTGTGTAGTGTAGACCCTGTTAAGGGTGAGGACTGGATGAAAAATTAAGCAAGTCAGTGCATATTCTACCAACAACCTCCCTCTCTCTCTGTCCCTCTCTCTCTCTTCGTCTGATACCAACGTGGTGTGCAGCTTCTCCAAGTGTCAGTAATTGCCAAGGTTGGCAGCTGGACACTGCCGGAAGAAGAAGAAGATATCTGTTTTCATAAGAAGTAAAGAAATTTTTCCTGTGTGTGTGTTACCTTACATGTATACACACACACGCACACACAAGCGCGCGCGCGCACACACACACACACACACACACACACACACACACACACACACATGTATCTCTCTCTCTCTCTCTCTCTCTCTCTATATATATATATATATATATATATATGTTAGTGTATATATGTATTATGCATTCTCCTGCAAGCATGCATTTGTTAAGGTAGAACTAGAAGCATTTTCTCAGAAGTGTAAACCAATTATACATATCCCAACTCAACATTCCTCACTGGAAAATATATTCTAATATGTAATTCATTGTCTGATCAAATCATCAATAGAGACAACACAGAAAGTGGGTTACATTTTTTTTTTTTTTTTTTTTTTTAAGAGAAGACATCCTGTTCAGTCTATTGAAAGTCAGTGTATGTGTGTGTATAAGGGGTGGTGTTTTGTGAGTCAGTGTATGTTTTCTTTTTCTTTTTTTTAATTAAAAAAATTCTAAACTTATTAAGGAATACTGAGAATAACAATGCTTTCACTTTTCAGTTTCAATCTGTGATTCAGTTTTGTTACAATCCATTAATTAGTGTACTATAGTGCATTACATCATCAACAGCAAAAAAAGATAATCAAGAAAAGTACCACAGAGATAGGCCAGAGAAATAGTGGTAGGACCAGTTGTTTTGCATACAACAAAAATTACAAATGTATGATTGGGCGATGCATGGGGGAAATATTATTAGATATATATATATATATATATATATATATATATATATATATATATATATATATATATATATCTTGAATAGTTAATTCAAACCAATACAGTGATTCAGTATAAGCAAATCACATGATTAATTCCATTTTACATTTCCTAACATAGTATTTGTGACTGTTTTGCTAGACAGTTACTTGGATTGTTTAGTCGAGTTCACTCACTCATTTCTTCACTCATGCAATGGAAGTTCTTGAGAAACCAAAGTGTTTGTGGTGCTTTGATTTAACTTTTTTTTTAAAGTATATGAATGCATATATATATATATATATATATATATATATATATATATATATATATATAATATATATATAGAGAGAGAGAGATCAATTTGTACATTATGATTATGATTAATTTGATGATATTTGACTTCTTTTCTTTGTAAACAGGAGGAAATATTTGAAGACAAGGTACCATGTGGAAGGAAACCAGTCCATTGAGGTATAAAATTTTTATCAGTTTTTAATTATGTAGAATAATTGTTTGTTGATGTTTATGTAATGTGTGTATGCATATGTGAAATCCTGTTACTGTGTTAGCTAAGTATAATAATAAATTTTTTTTAAAATTAAAGCAGTGTATGAATAATCTTTGGAAGATGCGGTAAAAGTTGCACATGATGTGGCATAGGTATTGATTGACAAGTTCAGTAAAGATTTTCTGTGTTGCACCATTAGAGACTGTTGTTTCAAGTGTTTGTTTTTACTTGAATGGTAGCTTTGGTAAACTTAGTCATGATTGCAGTCTTTGGAGTGCTATTTTCTAAAATTAGGAATGGTAGATAGTCAGAATAAGTGTAATTAGTGGTTGAATGTGCATTTACATCTTGTATAACATGATATTATAATGGAAAACACTGAAACCCCTAGGTAATTTTCTCACACATTTTTGTGTGAGCTTAGTTGAGTTTCTCTGCAACCATAGTGATAATTTTTATGTGAATAGTTAAAAAATCCTATAAACAGTTTATGTTTTGGTGTTGTCAATAGAATGTGTGTCTATATATATTATATATATATATATATATATATATATATATATATATATAGATAGATAGATAGATAGATAGATAGCTAGATAGATATAGATATATATATATATATATATATATATATATATATATATATATATATAATTTAAAGCGTGTAACTCATAAAAGTTGTGGCTTTTACAAAGAGAAATTTATACTATTATAGTCAGCATAAGATTTTTTTGTTGGTTTTTTTTTGGTTTTTTTTGTTAATAGGCTGATAAGCAACTTTGAAGATGTGTGAAAAGGCTGTTTCAGAAGTGCGATTTGCTATTACATTTCAGGATGCATCAGATGTACGTTCAGATTTCTTAATTTTCCACAAGTTGACACAGGTGTACTTTTTTTGGTGCGTGTGTGTGCTTGCTTACCACCCTGAGTGGAACTGAACATATCAACAGAAAACAGAACAATATTCTTGACAGATTATTGCATCATTCATTAATTATTATTGATCACATAATTACATGTTCGAATGGGCACTGTGGCCGAGTGGTTAGAGTGCTGGATGTCAGTCTTGTGACAGTTAATCTGACAATAAATGGTTTCAGTCAGTCAGTGTGTGTGTGTGCATGTGTGATATTGTCACCCTACACTGGCTGTGATGTATAAATGAATTTTCTATGAGTTTTAGCTCTCAAGACATAACTCCATATTTCCCCATTTTCATTGCTTTTCTGTGTTTTATGTTCAACGTAACATTGACATTTGACAGGTATAGAAATGTAAGATATCCAAATAATATAAAGCTCACAGTTGTCTGCAACTTTTTCAAGCTAAAGTAGTAAAGTACTTATTGAGAATGCAGAACACTCAGACTTCAAATGACAGGTCGAATTGTATAAAGGCTGTGAATAAACATGCCATTAATTATGAATTTTGCTGTGCTGTGTGTGTAACGTGGTAAACACTTGGCACAATGTTAGGCAGAGACCACACATTAGTCGATGGCTGTCTTTTACTGTTATTATGTTGTGTCTTTCCCATGCTGTGAACCTCCCTCCCACTCCCTTTCCTCCTCCCTATCCCCTCCTCCTTGTCCTCCCCCCCCCCTCTTCCACCACCCACTAAGTCATCCACCTCCAGCTAAGGAAAAACCCCAACAAAAATGGTGTACACATGCACTTACGTTTTGTGTGTGTGTGTGTGTGTGCAGATGTATTGCGCACATGGCTTCATGTCAGTTAGTATTACTACGGACTTCATATGTAACTTTTTATAACCTTCTGATCTAGAATGTTTTTAGAACACCCAGTAACAGTTTCATATGGCCATATATAGGAAAACTGCCAAGGAAGAAAGAAGAAACACATTAACTTTGCTGTTCTGCTTCTGCTGATATCAAGAAAATTTGAAGAAGAAGAAAAATCATTCTCAAAGAATTTCTTTTCTTTTTTTTTTTTAATCCAAATTCTTTGTTCCATGCAGTTTTGGTGATTGTCATTTGAACCAAATTGAAAACAAACCTGGGATTGTATTTTTTTTTCTTTTGCTTGTTATTTTGTTTCTTTTTTTACAGTGCTGTATTTGTTAAGGGATATGAATGTTATTACATATTACCTGAGTTCTCATTGTTTTGATATTTGAGGAAATGCTGTGATTCACTGAATGTATAGTTGTGTGTTTCATTATATCTTTATGCTTATGGCTCATATGACTTGTGTGTTTGTCACATTACTTATCTTTATGCTTATGGCTCGTATGATTTGTGTGCATGTATGTATACATTACAGATAGATAGAAAGATATCCTGTCATGAGATTGTGTGTTATTTTGTTTATTATCTGTTTCTGTTCCTCACTCCATCCTTCCTCATATGCCCTTATGGTGGTTGTGTATAAATATAATATACAGTGCAGTTATGATGAATTGTGTGTAGTGTATGCATATTTGTGTAAATGTCTCTGTGTGTATGCGTGATGATTGTGTGTGTGAGGGGGGGGGGGGGGGGTAAATTCTATCACAGGAAAAGACAAGAATGTATACATAATTACAAGTTTAAGAGTGGTTGCATTGAACTTAGACATTTAGTGTTCAAACTTAGTAATTATCTTTTGTCTCTTTTTCAGTTTGAAACCTTAATGGATGAGGTAAGTTAACATTTTCTGTCTCTGCCTGTGACCAAGGTATATCTCATTCTCACTCTCAGACTGTGTGTCTGACAGTCTGCCTACCTGTCTCTCTCTCTCTCTCTCTCTCTCTCTCTCTCTCTCTCTCTCTCTCTCTCTCTTTCGACAGTTTGTGGGTTCCCTCTCACTCTCTCTTGAGTGGGTTCATTTGTGTGTGTGCATGTGTGTGTGTGTGTTTGTGTGTGTGTGTGTGTGTGAACTGGTGGGATGGTGTTTGATTGCGACGGAAGGACTGTTGTTTTCTCAGGGTTTTTTGGTTTGTTTTTTTTTTGTATTGTGTGTGTGTGTTTCATGATTTTTTTTTCTTTTCTTTTCTTCTTCTTTTTTGTGTGGAATGGCTGTGAATGGTGAAATAATGGTCTATTTTGATTGTGTTGTTGTTTTTTGTTTGTTTGTTTTACTCATTTTCGCTTCTTTAGCTTTATTGAATTATTCCCTCTTTAGGGCGAGGGCTGGATGTGAAAAAGTATGTTACTTGCTTATCAATTATCCTCGATAATAAATATTTTGTCTTTGTCATTGTCTTTCTCTCTCTCTCTCTCTCTCTCTCTCTCTCTCATTATTCCAGTTCAGATATGATGTTCCAACCAGTTGGGTGGTTCAGTTAATGAATTAGATTTATGGTAGACTTGTATGCATAGTAATGAATTTTTATTTTGATCGCTCCAGAATAACGTTTGATGAAGATAGCTAGACAAAATTTAGACACAGCAATGATTGTCTCAGTCCTTGGGATGCAATGTTCAGTGTACACCTTGCTATTTGTTTCTTTCTATGTATTGGAAATGTTCTTCTTTTTCTTTCATCTTTTGTTCCTCCTTTTCTTCCTTTTCCTTTTCCTCATTTTTTCTTCATTTATTCTTTCTTTTATTCAAGTTTATTTGCTTGATGAATTTATTTTTTGTTACTTGTTGGTTTGTTTTTGTTTACTTAACAATTTAGGGGAAAAAGACAAATACTGTTTAAGTGCAGATTCTATATTTTTACGTCAGTCACATGTATTATGATACTTCACACAGATTTTTGAAGAACTGCTTACAAAATCAGTGATTTCATTTTTATTGATTGATTTTTTTACAGGAGAGCCCTCATGATGAGATGAGCAGGTACTGTATATTAGTTATTACTATTAAGTTGCTTTAATGTCATTATTTTCATCTAATATCTCATTGCCATTATTTGTAGTATGGTACATGTCTCAGTGTTCACTTTCAGACGTTGTCAGATTAGGGCATAAAAACGAAGAGTAATCGTGTCTTTTCTTGCATGTGTGTGTGTTAAGTGTGTTGACCAAGTACTTGAGCAGATTTGTTTTATGGATATGGAATGTGTGTGTGTGTGTGTGTGTGTGTGTGTGACTGTCAATGGCTTTTTTCTCCATGGATTTTTTATTTTAAAAGAATATTTTCCACAGAAAAATCCTTTTAAGAATAATTGTGCTTATGCCAATTTATCTCATGTTCAGTATAAGTCAGAGTGCTCACAGATAATGAATGAAACAGCTCATTTGACAAGGCATTCTAAGCAAAATATATACAAATTTATCAGTTAACTTTCACATATTTGTATTTTGTTTTTTTTTCGTTTGTTTGTTGTTTTTTCATAGGGTTCAGACTTGGGAGTTGTTAGCAGGGTATGTGAGTGGGTGAATGTGCAACTTGGTAAACTTCATTGTGTATGTGCTGAGCCATCTGTAAGCTGCTTTAGTCATGTCTTTCTACAATTCAGTCTGTTACGGATTTTTTCTGTACATCAATTGTGTGCGTGTGTGTGTGTGTGTGTGTGTGTGTTACGTCCACCATACAATGTTCATGTTCATACTTAAAATGCATGTGATGTGTGGGGTGATGTTTATCCTGTGCACATTCTGACTGATTTGAAATGTATGTTATGGAACTGACTTTATTGGGCATCACGCAAGAACTGTTCCCAGTTGGTGAGAACAATAGGAAGAACAAAAGGGAAAAAGTAGCAGCATGCATGCAGTACCTTTAGCACACCTGATGACTAACAATGTAAAAGTGTGATTGTGATGGACATGCCGACCAGAGGACAGCTAGAGCTCTCTGCAGGACCCTTTACAGTCTCTACTTCCTTGGGCTTGGTAGGTGGGGAACCCCCTGCACCCTGTACATAGGTTCTGTTGTACACATTTTGGTTTCAGTCTTGTTGTAGATACACTGCTGTGTTGCGCTCTCCTGCTGCAGTTCAGCGTCTACTTCAGTTCTTCTGATATGGTCATGCAGTGTCTTTCCCTGGGGATCGTCTTTCAGTATGATGGTCTGTGTTCCTGAGGACATGTAGTCACTGAATGAGATGTTTTGTGAACAAACACGTGGTCCATGATATAGGATGTTCTGCATAATCCTTTGTTTTGTTTTGTTTTGTTTATTTTTAATGATAGTACATCAGTCCCTTTTTAGAACTGTTTATCGGGAGGTCCATTTGTTTGAACGAGATCAGAATCAAGTGTATGTCAGTGAGATGTATGATTCATCCACTTACCTGCAGATGTCAAATTTTATTTGTATCCCTCTGTATACGGTCACATGCTACTGTGGTGATGTCAGCTTTGTTGAGAGGACTCGGAACAGGCTTGTGAGTGTGCATATTTGAATATGTGTGAGAGCATGCATGTGTGTGTGTGTGTGTGTGTGTGTGTGTGTGTGTTTATGCAAAATCCTGAATCAAGAAAGACATTGTACCAACAGGTGGAAAACTTCTGAGTATCCTGTACAAATACACATGTATCCAGTATCAGTTGGATCTAGCTTCAATGTTTCTTGCAATAAAAGTTTCTGAAATGGAATTCTGGTACACTTCAGCAGAAAGGATAGAGGGAATGTTAGAGGAATAACTTGTCATTGGAGTTGCATAGCTGATTCTGTTGTGTGTTGTGTGCTTGGAAACAGAACGTCTGCATGCCACAGTGTTTTGTTTCCAGTTCCAGTCACTTGCATGTGCATCAGACAGTGAATCACTGATGTTTTCTGTGACATAGTTTCTGTAAAAGAAAACAATGATGCATGCATTTCTTGTATTTTTCAATGATTTCCACTGAAAGTAACTTCAGAACCACTAGAGCAGGCGCAGATTTCAAGAATGGTCCCTAGCATACACAGAGGATTAACCATGCTCTGTGCCAATGAAACGCTTGTAGAGAAATTGTTTGTTCAAAAAAAAGGTTTAAATTTTCTGGCAGACGCAAAGGGAGCTTAAGTTACTTTACCTGTTTTACAGTTAATCCTTTCACCGCCAGTCAGTTTAGAGTGCAAAATTCCCTTGTGCTACAAACACAGAAAATATGGTGTCTAATAATAGCTGGGGGATTCCCCCTGCTATGTGTAGAAAATATGGCCTGTCCGACCACTGAACATTAAGAGCAGTAGGTTCATGGATAACAGACCCATGATCTGGTCACCCTTCAGTGACATAGGTCCTCAACCTAGCTGCTGCATAAATGCGAGCTTGGCAGCGAAAGGGTTAAACATTTTGAATGAATGTGCCATATTACTCATTTTATTGATAATTTGTCAGAAATTAAAAAGAAATTTGACAGTCCAAGAAAAGAAAATATGATGATGTGGTTGAAAGGCCTGACACCAAAGTGAAAGAAGTTAGGAAACTGCTGGGGACTTATGTTTGAGGTTCTGAAGTTAATTTCCTATTATGGTTTTTTTTTTCTCTCTCTCTGTGTCGCTGAGTAATGAGTGATGTTGTGGTGTGAGCTGATTAGTGTGTGTGCAGTTGCTTTGGAATGATTGTGATTTTTATCTTCCTCTGCCAAGACTGCTCACTGACCGTGAGAAACAGTTGCTGAAGTCGCGGCAGTTTGATGTCATTGTGCATGAGCAGACGGAAATTGATAAGGAATTAGATCACCAGGTATGTTCAGTTCTGTTTTTTTGCAGTGGTAAATGTTTTTAAAATGCTTTAGCCTTTCATTCAGTTGTAGATATTTATTGATTTTTTTTTTCAGTGTCGTAAATATTGCAAACCTGTGTAAGTATGGTGGTGTTATCATTGGCTCTTTTTGTCTTTTTAAAAATCTGTGCTTTAAGTCAGTGATGTATGCAGTTGTCAAAAAATGTGATTGCTGTTAAAATCTACCATGCAAAAATATAAAAAGCTGTAAAAATCTACTGCACTAGGGTCAAGACAGGAAGCAGAAGACGTTCTCCTGTGCAGAGAGAAACAGGTGATAACGTGTCCCAAACTTTCCTCAGTGGAGTACTCAGATGGGATCATCTAGACATTTAAAGTCCCTCAGTAGTCACTCTACAGTTGTTGTTGTTGTTTTTTTGTTTGATTTTTTAGCTAAGCCTTTCTATGAGGTAGTGGATGGGGCAGAGAAAGAAAGAACTGGTGAGAAAAGTACCACAGGCTTCATGGGTGACCTTTTGTTTTTGTGTTATCCATACAGAGTATGGAGGAACTGGCAGAGTCTGTTAGGTATTAGATGTCTGATCCAGTGTTCACCAGTGATCAGGGTTCGAGGCACTGTTTTGACATGGTGTTGTGTCCTTGGGAAAGGCACTTAACTCTGATTTTCCTCACTCCACCCAGGTGTAAAGAGGTACCTGACTTTGGCTGGGAAATGTTGAACTGACAGGAAGGAGAGGATTTGGCCCAGTAGATACAAATTCACTTTCCCCAGTGGTGGTAAAAGTGTAGGACCTTTCATCTTTATCCTTGGCAGAGTTGGGATACAGTGTCTTATGTTGGCAGTGCAGTTGTTATGATGATTTATGTTGTGAGCCAACAAAGTCAAGATTACCATTGGGTTTTTTTTTTTAGCATACCGACCTTGCAGTTTTAACACTTTCTTTGACATAGGCCTAGCCTTGCTTTTATTATTTATTATCAGTTCTACGTATATATGTTCTACGTGGCCATTTTATACTCCAGTTTGAAGAACAAAATTGCCAATGTTCCCCCCACCCCCACCCCACCCCCCCAAAAAAAAATTATGCAGCTTTTCCTAACACTACAATGTTTGTTTTTTTGTTGTTTTTCATTTTTTTTTTCTTGTTATAAAAAAAAGAAGAGCCTTGCTTATGCTAGTTTCAATAGAAATGTGAATTTTTATCAAGTACATTAGTAATGAATGTATTTTTGTCTTTTTCTGTCTATTTCTCTCTATGTGTGTTTCTCAGTCTCTTTTTCTATGAATGTATCCCATTCTCTGTACATGTGTTTGTGTGTGTGTGTGTGTGTGTGTATGCACGCGCTAGCGTTTAACAGATAATTATCAAAATAATGACTCCAGTTTAAGGTGTGAAAACATTCCCTGATTGTTTTGAAAAACAGTTAGCCAACTCTGATAAAACGGAAAGTGATTTAAACTGATCCTTGGTTTTTCTATGGAGGTTGGAAAAAACAAAGCTGAAAATGATTTTCTTTTCTCAATATTGTTACTTGGAAAGTTTCCTTTTTTACTGCTTGGTTCCATAAGGAAAAAACACGGTGATTCTGATGGTGTCACAAAATGGTGTTACTGTTTCTGCATGCATGTCATAAACTGTCGTTTTACTTTTCTCTACACAACTGCACATTATGAGCAAATGCCTGACTGTTCAGAATTTGAATATTTTTGAACGGAGTGAGAACACTGGTCAAAATTCAGAGTTTGATAAATATACGATTTTATTTTATATTTTATTATTAACCCTTAAATTGTTCCCAGCACAAAATATGATTATTTTTTCAGAATATTTTATGAAATGGCATATTGGTAAATGATTGGTAAAAGTTAAAGATTTCTGCATGCTACTGTTTGGTGTTTTTTGTTGTTGTTAGATTTTTTGTTTAGTTTTTTTTTTCTGCCCCATTTTCCATGCCTGTCTTGCCATGGGGCCTTATTTTCATGCTGCAGCCTCATCCCGAATGTCTGTGAGGCCACTCACCAAAATGTCATCCCCAGTATCACCGCCCATATCATTGAGGCCGCTCACCAAAATGTCACTCCCAATATACGTGAGGTCTCTCACCAAAATGTCACCCCCAATATCACCCCCAAATATCTGTAAGGCCACTCACCAAAATGTCACTCCCAATATACGTGAGGTCTCTCACCAAAATGTCACCCCCAATATCACCCCCAAATATCTGTAAGGCCACTCACCAAAATGTCACTCCCAATATCTGTGAAGCCACTTACCAGAATGTCACCCCCAATATCTGTGAAGCCACTTACCAGAATGTCACCCCCAATATCTATGAGGCCACTCACCAAAATGTCACTCCCAATATCTGTAAGGCCATTGACCAAAATGTCACCCCCAATATCACCCCCAAATATCTGTAAGGCCACTCACCAAAATGTCACTCCCAATATCTGTGAAGCCACTCACCAAAATGTCACTCCCAATATCTGTAAGGCCATTGACCAAAATGTCACCCCAATATCTGTAAGGCCACTCACCAAAATGTCACCCCAATATCTGTGAGGCCACTCACCAGAATGTCACCCCCAATATCTGCGAGGTCACTCACCAGAATATCACCCCAATATCTGTGAGGCCACTCACCAAAATGTCACCCCAATATCTGTGAGGCCGCTCAAAAGAGAAACCATGCTTTACCATTGCTGGCATTGAGTGGTGCCTTCCCTGATTCAGCACTTGCGAGACATGTACCTGTTTGCAAAAGTAATATATCAATGATAATAATCATAGAACTTAAAACATTTTCCCAGTCATATAATGAAAAACATAGCTGTCACATTCTCACATGATTATTGCATTCATCTTCATCTGTGCAGTGTTGTATCAATGATCAAACTTAGGCAAACACAACAGCACATATTTCACTGCAATGCTGTGTGTAAACAGCTGGCGGAGCGAGAAGAGGAGCTAAAACGGGAAGAGGAGGCTTACATTGAGGCCAAAAGAGAGGCCGCCCGCATCGCCAAGCTCCATCGAGCCAAGGAGAAGGCAGCCAAGAAGAATGCCACAGCCAATGGGTCAAGGTCCTGGCTGGGGGACGATGAGGAATGGGAGGTGTAAGTTCTATCGCACTGCTCAGTTCAGTCACACACACATCGCTCAGTTCTGCGACACAGTTACACACATCGATCAGGTCTGTGACACAGTTACATAATGTCTTATAATATTGTGACATGGTTACAAACATTGCTGCATTGTGATTCACAGTGACACAGTCACACACATTGCTCAGTTTCTGTAACACAGTTAAACACATCATTCAGTACTCTGACACACACCTCACTCAGTTTTGTGATACAGTTACTCACGTTGTGTAGCTCTGTGACACAGTCACATAACGTTGCTAAGTTCTGTGACACAGTTACACATTGCTTATTTCTTTGACACAGTTACACTCATTGTGAAGTTCTGTGACACTGTTATGCTCACCATTCAGCCACTGCATTCATCATCACTGTCTGAGTCTCTGTGTGTGTCTCTCTTTCTCTCTCTTCCTCTTGGTCTCTTTCTCTCTGTGTGGAGGACATAATTCTTGTCTAATCAAATTCAGCACCAGCTTTGCACTCTGTGATACTGTTGCAGAGCAGGGGGAGAGGATGACTTTGAACTGTTCTTGGCCAATGTCAAGGCCAGATCCGTGGCTGCCAGAGCACAGGTCCATGCTCCAGGTCAGATTTCAGCTGAATAATGACAGGGATGTACATAATTATCAAAGGTCTTCAACAGAAATGATTGAAATGAACAGAAGAGGTCCAAAAATACCAGCTTTTCTCCAGATCAGTTTTTGTCAGAATGGTCTTGAGAACTAGAGAGAGGAGGTGGGGAGGGGGAGTAGGGGGGTGGAGGGATGATAGTGAGTGAGTAGGACGGAAGATAAGAACACATTGAGAAAGTCTTCATTAACTTTTTTATTATATTCATTTTCGAGACTTCTATTTTTGTATTCTTTATTTTCAAGACTTCCTTTTGATATTCATTTTCAAGACTTCATATTTTCATTTACATCGTGAATGTTCTCGAAAGTGCAGGAATGTTTCTGTTAGAAACATATTTTTATTGAGTGATTATGCTGTATACATTTTTATTGTAGCTGATTAACAGTAGACTTGGGAAAATTGTGTCGACCAAATTGGTTTTAATGTCACATTCATCTTGGTAGGAAGAGGACAAGTGTCTTCATTATGTTTGGCTGGGTCAGGACATTTGTACGATTGATGTCCATGTGGATGTACTCACCTGTAGCAGTTTGAGATATTTCATGGGTACAGTTTTATCTATTTAGCCTTTTTCACCCCACCTTTGTAGCCAGTGAGCTTGTGCTTAATACAGTTAGACAGATTGACAGATGGAAAGATAAGATAGATATAGTTTATACATGGGTGTGTGTAAGTCGGTTTGTGTCCCTCTGATTGGAGTACATGATTAAAGTTTAATGGGTGGTGTGCGTGTGTGTGTGTGTGTGTGTGTGTGTGTGTCCCACTGATTAACAGAGAACATAATTACAGTGTAGTGGGTAAAGCTGATCAAAAGTATATAATGTTGTTTGTTTACAGTGTGTTTGTTTTTATGGGAGGGGGGCACAGTTGTTGTTTTTTTCTGAGATGGCACTTGTTTACCAATGGACAGAATTTTACAAAAGACAACAGGCAGAATTATTCAGGATTACAGAGGACGATGGTTAACAAGAGGATATGCCTTGACAGGTGACAGTTGTTGACGTAGGGATGTCTTTCGATAGAGTATGGTTGTTGACAAGGGAAGATGTGTGTCAACAGTGGATGGACACAGTTCCAGCATTGGTATAGAGTATGGTTGTTGACAAGGGAATACGTGTGTCAACAGTGAATGGACACAGTTCTAGTATTGGTATAGAGTATGGTTGTTGACAAGGGAAGACGTGTGTCAGCAGTGGATAGACACAGTTCCAGCATTGGTATAGAGTATGGTTGTTGACAAGGGAAGACATTTGTCAACAGTGGATGGACACAGTTCTAGCATTGGTATAGAGTATCATTGTTGACAAGGGAAGGCATGTGCCAGCAGTGCATGGACAGTTCCAGTAGTGGTATAGAGTATGGTTGTTGACAAGGGAAGACATGTGTCAGCAGTGGACGGACACAGTTCCAGCATTGGTGTAGAGTATGGTTGTTGACAAGGGAAGACGTGTGTCAGCAGTGGATGGACACAGTCCCAGCATTGGTATAGAGTATGGTTGTTGACAAGGGAAGATGTGTGTCAACAGTGGACGGACACAGTCCCAGCATTGGTATAGAGTATGGTTGTTGACAAGGGAAGACATGTGTCAGCAGTGGATGGACACAGTTCCAGCATTAGTATAGAGTATGGTTGTTGACAAGGGAAGACATGTGTCAACAGTGGATGGACACAGTTCCAGCATTGGTATAGAGTATGGTTGTTGACAAGGGAAGACATGTGTCAACAGTGGATGGACACAGTCCCAGCAGCTCGGCCATGCTGACCAAGGAACGGTCCCTGACGGAAGCCTCCTCACTGGACTTGGAGTGGGACCATGAGGCCGGTCAGTGTGTGTGATGGACGTCAGCACGTGCACATGTCGCCAGTGCTCGGCTTTTGTTTGCCCTTTGTTGTTCAGTATTGTAGCTTTAGTCTTGTTTGTTTGGGGGGTTTTGTTGTTGTTTTTTAACCCCTTGACTCCTGAACCATGAAGAAATGTGATCAGTGTGGCATGTATTTAGAGTACCAGCCCTTCTTTTTAAGTACTTATAAGTGGTTTTGCTGAACGATAGTGATGGGATCCCAAGAGGAAGAAGTCAAGACTAAAAGTGTGGTGATTGATGTACTGACACGTAAGCTCAATCTTATCTCAGTCAACAGTTCTTCACTAACAAGCATACTCATCAGCAGTTGTCAAGGGGTTAAACAGAACACTGTGGATTCCAAAAACACTTAATGTTGTTTTTTTGTGTTTTTGTTTTTTACGCTTTTTAAAGAAGCCCCTGCCTGAGTTTATGGGTTGCAGGCTTTTTTCGTTGTTTTGTGGTTTTTTTTGTTTTTGTTTTGTTTTTTGACATACTGTTTTGCCTGCCCACATGTTCTTGAGTGGCTAAACAATGAAGCAGGAAAAAAAGCTCAGTGCAAGCAGTGGGTGTTGGATACAGACTTAGAGCTGATGAAGAAGAAAAGAAGCAACAGACACATGGTGGGGCTGTTGCTGGAAGGACATGTTGGCTGTCTCCACTGTCTGGGTCCATGACTAAGCAACTACTGTCATCTGCATGGGGCTTAGTAGCTGGTGTCCTGCGTGTGCTGAATTGGAACAGGCGCAACTGAACACCACCGAAGTGATTTGGCAGCAGTGCAGGGTCTCCTCTGGTGTGAGGCCTCCTGGTGACTAAACATCAGTGGTTCCCAGTGAACTGCCAATGCTGAGACTGTGGCAGGCGAACCTAGGATTGGCTGTGTATGGGGAACTCAGAATGTGCAGCAAAGGAGTAGTGCCACTGCAGTGGTTGCGGATGATGGAGACAGCAAAAAAAGGGGGAGAGAGAGAGAAAAACTGTTAAGGATGTGCACAGGTTTAGACGGGAACTAAAATAAAGATTTGGGCCATACATAGTAAACACAAGGGAAAAACAAACAAGAAATGCAGCAGTTCTGACAACCCATTGTATTGTATTGCATTGCATTGTATTATTTTGTATTGTTTTGTGGTTTTTTGTTGTTGTTGTTGTTTTATCACAGCAGGTTTCTCTGTGTGAAATTCAAGCTGCCCTTCACTGTAAGAGTGCATTGCCACAGTACAGCGCCACCTTTTTTTTCCTTTTTCCTGTCTGCATGTGTATTTGTCAGAATGTCTTTTTTTTTTCTTTTTTTTTATTAATCACCGTCTGACCCACTCCTGAGAAAAAACCAGTGTGACATGTGACGGTTTTTTGGGGGGTGGGGGGGGTGGGGAGCCTTGGGCTCTCAGTCTTTGGGTCATAGGTTCGATGGTGGTGCTTTCTGAATTTGGTAAAGCAGTGTGTTTTGTGTTCATTGTTATTAGTTTAGGATTTTGTTGGATGTTACACTTCATACATTCACACCTTAGCTTGATGTTGTGAACTGATGTGATGTTAGGTGATGTGATGTTGTCTGATGTTAAATTTCTGTTAGCTTTGTGTTTTTGCATTTTGAAACTCAGTGTCTGATTGGTTTTGTTTTGGTTTTTTTGCTTTTTCTTTGTTTTTATTGTAGATGGACATTAAGTGCAAGTGTTATGCAATACTCAGTTTCCTGGATGGTGGTGAGTATAAATGAAAGAACTTGTCTTTTTCTGTTGTTATTTGTTTGACACTGTACACTTAGGATACAAATCATGAGGTGATTAAGGATGTTGGTTTGAGTGTAGAGAGTGCAGACCTGTCTTGGAGTTAAGGGGAAGAACAGTGGTCAGTGCGTTAATGTGTTTGTGTCAATGTGTGTGGGTGCATGCACATGTATGTGTATGTTTTGTGTATTTTTTGTATTTTGTATTTCTTTTTAGCATTTTGTATTTCTCTTTTTGTCACAACAGATTTACAGCTATACTACAGCGCCACCCTTTTTTTTTTTTTCCCTGCGTGCAGTTTTATTTGTTCTTCCTATCGAAGTGGATTTTTCTACAGAATTTTGCCAGGAACAACCCTTTTGTTGCCGTGGATTATTTTACGTGCGCTAAGTGCATGCTGCACACGGGACCTCGGTTTATTGTCTCATCCGAATGACTATGCATATGTTTGTGTGTGTGTGTACATGCATGGGTGTGTGTGACTGTGTCCTGGGTCTGGCAATGAAAAGAGAAAAGAATAAAGGAAATGTAAATATATAGATAAGTCAGTGGGTGAAGGAAAGAAGAAGTAAACAAATGAATGAGATATGTGTCTGACAATCATTGAAAGACATGTTTGTATGTTAAATGACAGTGTAACAACAAATAGGAAAGAGAGAAATGGGAGTGAAACAAGTCATCATTTTAACACGTCTCATCTTTGTGTGTTGTAGCTGCTTAAAAACAAGAAGTCTTCTTTTGTAATTGTGTGTCCTTTTCAATGCATATGCATGTACTTTTGTTCTTTGAACTGCAGGTGTGTAGTGTGTGTGTTTTGTAATTGAAATAGAGTGATGTGTGCTGTTGGTGTATTTTTATTCACTGTGTGCATGAAAGTGTGGTGTAAGAGTGTGTGTGAATGACTGGAGTGAAAGCGCTTTGATTTGTCTGCACAAGATTCAGCGCTATGTAAATATTGTTATTACTATTATGTGTGAGCGTGTTTGTGTATTTTTGTTCAGTGTGTGCTTGAAGGTGTAGTTTGTGTGTGTGCGCGTGCATGTGCTTTTATATGAGATAGTGTGTGTGTGTGTGCTTTTGTTAGTGTGTCACTGTGCGCTAATGCATATACGTCTGTAGCTCAATGTGTGTTTGTGTGTGTGTTCGTTCTTTTGTTTAACGTCCAACCACAGTTGTGATTATTCACGAAAACCCATCCCCTTCCCATCCCACCCTGCCCCAAATCATCATTACTTTCCCCATTCCTCTCTCCTCAGTTAGCAAAATTAAAAATTAAAAAAGACAAAATGAAATGAACAAACTATTCAGCCAGTAAAATTACCACAAATTGCCAGTGGGGCTGAACTATTTCAAACACAAGTTCATTGTCATATAAAACATCTCTTGGAAGCAGATGGAACTGCAGATTTTGTATATGAAAGCGGTAGATAAATTTTTAACTGTTGACATTCATGTATGATATAAATGTGTGTGTGTGTGTGTGTGTGTGAGTTTATACGTCTGTGTGTGTATGTGTTTGTATGCGAACAAATGTGAACATATGCTTGCTATTCCAGTTTATTAGTAGTAACATTTCTGTCAGTTGAGGTGGTTTTTTGTTGTTGTTGTTGTTGTTTTGCGTCCCCACACCCACCTTCACTCCATTTTCTTCGTATTCACACACTTGTCCTCATCAGGTGTGGAGCCCGGTTTGCGCTCAGATTCCCATGCTGATGAAACGCTGGCAGAGGTTACCTCTCTTTACACCATGACGGCGGCCAGCTCTCTGCAGTCCGGTGACCTTGAGTGGGACCATGGGTTTGTCAGCGATGATGGCCTTGAACGACGGCAGCTTTTGGACAGTGTTGTTGCTCATGAACATTCCCTCAGATGATGACTGTGTTGTTTTTTTATGTAGAGAAAACGGGCATGTGCCTTATGTCTCCTTACATGCAAGGACAGGTTCATGTGATTGTGTAAAACGTTTATATGCCTGTGTAGTTTATCATGTTTGTGTGATTTATGTTTTTGCTTTGTTTTTGTTTCTTGTTTGAGGAGTGTTAGCACAGAGTGCTGGTGCATGTGTCAAATGAAATAGAATGATTTTGGTTATGCTGCTGTTTGTTGATTTCTCCGAAGTGAAATCAAAATTATTGTACTGGAGTGTTGTCCAATACTTATATATATATATATATTTTTTTTTTTTTAATGTTAAGACTTCTTTTATTTAAAGAAGAGGACAATAATGCACTTTAGAGCTTACTTTAGTTTCAGTTTTGTTTTGTTTGTCAAATCATTCCGTAAAGGACATTTTGCCAGACATCCAAGTTTTCTGTCCCTTTGATCTATTTTGAGGCCTTCTTCCATGGTTAGTTTGGTGTCCATCAGTTTTGGGGTTTATTTTTTGTTTTGTTTTTCCTTTACCCCCAATTTTTTTTATGCCTTCTGTATCCCCTCTTGCACCTGTCCTCCCCTCCCCTTCCCTTCGTTTAGCTGTGTGTGGTGTGTAGCTTCATCACTGATGGGACGGGAAGACAGGTCTGTTAGTTATATGCCAGACAGCGCAAGACTGTCACAGTTCTTGTTACAGTCAGCTGTGTGCAGACTCCCAACCATGTCACTTTGCAAATACGTTCCAGTTTTGTTCCCACAGATTTCCAGAATTACCTTCAGTAATTTAGCATCGGTCTTGCTCATCTGATACCGTTACCAATGTGACGGGCGCAATAGCCGAGTGGTTAAAGCGTTGGACTTGCAATCTGAGGGTCATACAATTTATTCAGTAGACATTATGATTAATATGCATTCAAAATGAAACTGTGGCAATCCTGTTTCATTCTGAGAACAGAAGAATGTGTAGAAAGAGGATTTAGTATTGGTTTGAGACGTATTTTCTTCTTTTTTTTTTCCAGTTAATGTGTGTGTGGTGCATTGAAAGATGTGTTGCAAGGTTTCTGACTAGATGCTCTGTTTAATGTGCATGCGTTGCATTTGTGGTTTTGTTTGTGGTGTGTTTGTGTGTGTGTACTGTATTGTTATGAAAGCAGCAAATTATGGTCTGTGATTTTCATGTTCAGTTTCATTACATGTTGTAATTTGTGTGTGTGTGTGTGTGTGCGAATTCGTTCTCTTTCAGTTGCTCTTTCTCATGTTCCCCACTGGTAATAATATATATAAATGTAGTTGTGTGTGTACTCCTTTTCAAAGAAGTCCTCTTGCAAGAGTATGTGTGAGTGAGATGAGAGTGAGTGAGGATGTGTGTGTGTGGGGTGGGGGCGGGGGGTTGGGGTGGGGATGTGTGAATGCATATTCAAAATCTACCATGAAACCCATTTGCAGTCACCAGTGTTCTTTACTGGAAACTTGGAAGCTGAGTCCTGTTGCCATTCCTGTGAACTGTTACACCAGAGTGTCTGTACTATCTCTGGATGCCATTGTAACCCTGTAACTGTTGCATAATGATAATCATAATAATTATGTATGAATCAGTGGGATGTTTGCATTTATAACATCAGTTATGTTTTCTTTCTTTGTAAGTTGTTCGGGTGATTGGAAGCTTTGGTATGGTGAAAATAATTTCTTTTGACAAGCTGTAGCTTACTAACAATATATTTTTTGAGTGTGTTTGAGTGATAAACCTTATCCATCCTTGTTTCACCAGTGGATTTTCAGTTTGAAGTCAGCTGGCAGTTTCAACCCTCCAGGTGTCTTTTTTTTTTCTTTTTCTTTTTTTTCTTTTTTTTCCCCCCCTTAACATTTCTGTGTTGCAGAGAAATCCCATTGATTTACTTCTTACATTGAGTGCAAGTGTTCGAGCGTGTGACATGTATGTCTGGGGTATTTATGCATGATATATCTTGGTAATTACATTCCAGTAGTTAGACTTAAGTTGATTATATTTTATTTAGATTTGGGAGCAACATATGTCATTTTGATCAATATAAGAATATCTCAATTTAATTACAACAAATTTTTTAATTTATTATCTAAATGACATATAGTTACCAACTTGCCATTGAACAGAAAAAAAAAAAAATCAGCAAAACATGATTCACTCCTGTGTTCACTCAGCATTAGCCATAAACCATGGACAATCCTGAAGCCAGTAACATACCAGGATTGAGGGCAGTTCAGCACATAGACCTGTATTGTTGTTAATGAAATACATTTGCTAATACCAGGATTGAGGGCAGTTCAGCACATAGACCGGTATTGTTGTTAATCACTTAATGAAATACATTTGCATAGCACTCAAACGTAAACGATTCACATTTGTAAAAGTTGAAATGTTTTAAAATTATACTTGATTCATTCTTTGAGGAGCAAAGGACTACGAGAAGAGAAAATAATGAAAAATAGAGGTCCTTGATTGTCTGGGCATCAAGACAGTCTTTTTGTGAGTGCTTTTTGGTGCCACTATATCTGGAAGGGGTTTTGTAGAATTGTGAACTTTGTGTTAACAACTCCTGAATAGAATCTCTCTTTGACCCAAAGAGTTTGAACATGACAGCACTTTTTACATGTATAAGGGGATTTGATTTATTTTTCAGAATGTTGTATGGCCTTCCCTTATGTCAGTAAATTACAAGCTTGTATATTTCAGCCAAGTAGCTTGCCAACAGACTGCAAACCTTTTGACAGGTACTTTGTAAGAGGAGGCAAAATAAAACAGTTCAAGTCATACAGTTAACAAGTGTTGTTGTTTTTTTCTTCACACACACACACACACATTCAAACACACATATACACACTTTTTTTTTCCCTTCAAAACAAATTACAGAGTAAATCTTTTGTTTGTAGACTGCTCAATGTTAAAGTCATTTTGATAAATGTGAATGTGGTTTTACAAATGCACAACTGTGTATGATTTAAAAAAAAAAAATTTGAATGAAACATTGTTTGATTGTTTTTTTTTAATTGTTTGACATGTTTCTCAGTTATTATTGAAGTGAAGCGTTGCAAGATTTAATTTGATGATTTGTTAAAACCAAAATGGACATTTCAAACAATCTTGCTTCAGTGCCCATATACAATTGCTGTGGATTTCTCATATAAACCAATAATGAATTAACATTCATGGTGCAAAATGGTGATGGGCTTTTTTCTTCCATGTTTGTTTTTCATATCTGCTGAAAAATTGCATTGCATGATGTACATGTATGTGATATTATGATGATGATAATGATGAAAAAAAAGAAGAAAAAATTAAAATTTATTTCTACCAAAGCTGGCTTTTGCAGAATATCTGTTGCTGCTGACTATTTGTCCACTGGATGAAGTTACATTTTTCATGCTTTGCATTGTCTTTCTCTTCTTCTATCCTTATCTTTGTATCAATCTGTCCGTCTCTGACACTCAGTGTGTCTTTCTGTATCTCAGACTTGTTTGTCTGCCTCTCTGCCCATGTTCCATCCTTTCAATAAGATTTTTTTTTAAATATATATATGTTCAAGCATACAAGAGCGAGACATATGACCAGTAAGAAGAGACAGATTTATATTCATA
Source organism: Babylonia areolata (assembly GCF_041734735.1). Taxonomy (NCBI): domain Eukaryota; kingdom Metazoa; phylum Mollusca; class Gastropoda; order Neogastropoda; family Buccinidae; genus Babylonia; species Babylonia areolata. Next base: position 53,971,099 of record NC_134876.1, on the reverse strand, counting down.
GTATTTCCTTATACACAGACAGAAACACAAGTTTTAAAATGTATGTCTGGTTATCATTTCCTGTTGCATTTACCATAAACTTATCACAACACATGAAAATGAGAATCAATTACAGTTCCTACTTGCCAGTGCGTAATATTTTATTCTTTGCTGTCTCTTTATTTATTGATTGTTCTTTTTATTCAAAGCATGGTCCCTTTCCCCTATCTTTCTGCTGTGCCCGTTGCTAAATTCAGCCATGTGTACATGTGTCTAATCCCTGACAAGTACGCTTGTCAGGGAAAGTTATCATCTCACTATGATATAGTTCAGTTCAGTTACTCGAGGAGGCATCACTGCATTTGGACAATTCCATATACACTACACATCTGTGAAGCAGATGCCTGACAAGCTGTGTTACCTAATGCACTTAAGTCAGACCTTGAGTGCATGCAAATATATTTGTTTTCCTATCAAGAGTTTTTGCCAGAGGACAATACTCTCGTTGACATGGGTTCTTTTTCAGTGTGCCAAGGGCAGCACAGGATCTCAGTTTATCGTATCATCCAAATGACTAGATGGTCAGTTTATTTTCCAGTCAAACTTGGGATAAAGGGCGAGAGTGGTTTTCAAACTCAAGATTCTCATGGACTCTCTGTACTGGCAGATGAGCGTCTTAACCATTCTGCCACCATCTTCTGTGATACGATAAAACTGAGCTTACAGGTCAGGATGTCAGTCATCGTTCTTTATTTGGATTTCATCTGGATCCTCTTGGGACTGCATTACTATATATATTCAGTAAAATCAATGACAAAATTAAAAAACTACACAAAAAATTAGTAGCTGCACTTTAGGTTCACGCCACACTGATCTCAATTCACCATGGTTCACCAGTTAAGGGGTTAATCAAGATCTCGCATCCAAACCCATCAGTACAACCCTGTAAACTTCTGACACTGACACTAGTGTGGGCCATGGAACTGGGGGAAAACATACCTTTAAATCATTCTCTTGCACATATGAAAATAGGATATATTCAATATTGAAAGTAACACATGATTGCAAAATATAATTTATTAAATAAATACTGTAAGACAAGAAGTTTGACATTTAGGATACGTCCAGATATTTTCAGTTTGTGTCAAAATAAAAGATATCTGATTGTTTTTGTGGGTTTTTTTGTTTTTTGTTTGTTTGGTTTTTTGTTTTTTTTTATAATGCCAGAGCTTTTCATACTTCTTCACACAGATATAGTCATTATATGTGACTGGTGTGTGTGTGAGAGAGAGAATGATACATGCATGTATGTTGAACACAATGTTACTGGATTCTTATGAGTATTTTGCATAAATTTATAATAGGGAATAAGCCTGTTAACATTACAGGGCCTATGCTTTGCATATATATATATATATATATATATATATATATATATATATATATGGTAACAGACAGTCTGCACAACAGAGATTTATTATCGTTATTGCTTACAGCCCAGTCAGCCACACTGGGCCAAAAGTACTGTTCATTCAAATGTGTTAAACCTGGAAAAAGAAAACACCGGAAAATAAAATTAGGTACAAGTAAATTCACAAACATTCATGCACATAAATCTGGCACATGTCTGTGATGATGTCTGTTCCGTCAATTTTCCACCAAAGGATTTGGAAAAAAAAAAAAAAAAAGAAAGAAAGAACAAGAAGAAGAAAACCAACATAATCATATATAATTCACAAATATTTTTAATAGCAGGCATACAAAATATTTAGTATTAAAATTCTGGTACATTTCTGTGTGAGTAAAATCTGATATAATAAGATAAAAGGAAAAGTCTCATCGATGACATTGTGAGTTGCTATGCCTATGAAAGGTTAAAAGCACCATCAGCCTCCATCTCCTTTGTAAATTATTTTCATAACAAGTCTTTGTTGATGTTGTTTTTTTATGATTGAAACATTGTTTACCGCGTCAAGGGCCTTGGCCAAAGGAATGATTCAGCGCTTGTAGCTTTTAGAGGCATTTGATTGGCTAAGAGCAGACCGGGCCAAGACGAATCATCTTTTCACTGTTAGCCACGCAAAATTTGGACAAGCAGAGCAAACCGATAGGCCTAGTTTGCATCAGTTTGTCATGGTACAGTATATGACACCAAACATGTAGTATAATACAAGCTCCTCCTTTTACCTACACACGTTTCCCTCCACATTGTTCTTTGAGTTCAATTTTGTGCAGTCTTTGAAGTTTACACAATGAACACACAGTTCTGGTGCTCTGTACAATGGTGGATTTAACCCCTTGACTGCTGCTGATGAGTAAGCTCATCGGTGAGGGGCTGTCACCTCATTTAGATCAGACAGAGCTTACATGTCAGGATGTCGGTGAATGGCTGTCACCTCATTTAGATCAGACAGAGCTTACATGTCAGGATGTCAGTGAAGGGCTGTCACCTCATTTAGATCAGACAGAGCTTACATGTCAGGATGTCAGTGAAGGGCTGTCACCTCATTTAGATCAGACAGCTTACATGTCAGTGAAGGGCTGTCACTTCATTTAAATCAGACAAAGCTTACATGTCAGGATGTCAGTGAAGGGCTGTCACCTCATTTAGATCAGACAGCTTACATGTCAGTGAAGGGCTGTCACCTCATTTAGATCAGACAGAGCTTATATGTCAGGATGACAGTCACCATTCCTGCATCTGGAGGTTTTCCTCTTTGTATTTACCTTGCTTTTGATCATCAAAGTCAATGACGTCACTGAAAAGGACACAAAAAATATAACTGCATTTCAAACTCATGCTACAGTGATTTAATTTCACCTACTGTCAGCTGTCAGTGTGTTCTGGAATGGGAGCATTAGCAAGATCAACATCAAAACAGGCTGCTTTGTCATCATATCAACACATTTCAAAGCACTCAAACAGACCACTTATGATCAACGTACTGAAACACAGCCACACCACACTACACACCCCTCAACACCTACACGACTGACACATCCAGACAGACCTAGAACTGCACACAAGACCATTCCCAACATCAACACATAAAAAATCCATAATAATTCTAACATCACAACACAAAACAGGCCATCCACAACATCAGCATATTAAAATGATTGTCCATAGCATCAACACTGACTGTAAAAGAAGACGAGTACATCAATCTCATGAAGTGGCATACGAAACTCATTTTTATATAACAAGGGTATTGGACAAAGCATAACTGTTTTTTTCTACATCCAGCCCTCAATGACTAAAAAAAAAAAGGCATACATAAAATGTAGAAACACATGCAGGCTGTAAACAGTCTGTCTCTCATGCTCTTGTGTGAACTGTTTCAGTCAAACTTTCATGTCAAGCTGTGGACTTGTACAAATCCTAAATTTATGCCCCTCCCCCTCTCACTTCACTTTCAAGCTTATTCCTTTTCTCCCTGTCTGTTCCTTCCCCCTGCCCCTGCAACCCCACACCCCCACCTCACCCCCACCCCTTTCTGTGTACCATTTCACTGTCCTCCCTCTCCCCCATCTTGGTCATCTGATTGTCCACACAGTGAGCACAGAATCTTCAGGTTCAGCTTCCAGGAGGTCTTAAAGTCTTAACTCCCGAGAGCAAGGTTTCGGTTGCGCATGCGCACTAGAGCCTATCCATAAAAGGGAAAGGGGCGGAGTTTATCTATAAAAAGCGCGAGCACGTGTCCGGTAGGTTAGTAGATCGTCATATTTCTCTCCGTTTGCATGTTTTACAAACAATGTGGTCGTTTACGGTTGCCAGCGTTGAGGGGCTGTCTGCATGCTTTCCAATTCTCACCGGACAGTACCACGTGCTGGTGCTATTTTTATCTGACAGACACGTCTAGCGCAAACACAAACGGCTCTAGCTCCGCCCCTTTTCTCTGCATTCAAATTTTGTATTACGTGTAGCTGACACATTTTGTACTTTCCAAAGTCAATTCAGGTCTAGATTGGAAGCTGCTAGGCAAATCTCGCTCTCTGCCATAAATGAAGCCAAACAGTAGCTTTATTAGGCTTTTATTTTGAATAAACCTTCACCGACATCACAGTGTCAGACTCTGGTGAGAAACTGGCTTGATTCAAATCGCCCGCCATTTATAGTCCGGTTCAGGCTTTAACAGCATGCTGAGTGATCCATATATGCTAGAACACACCTGCTGAAAGAACGTTTTAACCTGCTGTTTAGTAATGAAACCATTTTTGCCTCCAGAAATTACTGAACACGTGTTACCAGTTTCAAATGTTAACATTTTTTTGGAAAAAGTTATATATTTCAAACTGTTCTTTATTAAAGTTAGATAGCTATGTGTTAAATAGTCCAGTTGATTGTTTATTGTAGGTCCCCACATGAACCTCTTTTCAAATAATAATCTACAGAAGTAGTGCATACAATATTTGATTAGTGATATATTTTTTTTGGTCCTAATCCCGCTTCTCCCGTCCCGCCTCTCATACACACCCTTCCAATATTATGTTTTTTCTTTCTCCAGTCACTGACACTCACCCTCTCCATTTTAGATTTTGAACTCTATCTTTTCCACATTCTGTTCTCTCTCTGTCTGTCTGTCTGTCTGTCTGTCTCTCTCTTCCTTTCATAGTCCCCTCCTCCTTGCCCCCACCCCCTCCCCTCCACCTCAACCGCCCCCCTTTTCATTTGAATATACAGAAATGTTGATTTCTAATTAATAATAACAATCATCATTATGATAGAAATGATAATAATCCAAATGATAATAATAATATCATTTATTTTCAGTCTAATATCATCGTCTTAGATGAACAGACTATAAATAAATAAACGAACGAACTGCTGAAAGAAAAGGGTGGACGCCTAACCAGCACATAACTCCTCAACACACTGGTTAAGACCTTGAGAGCCTGACCAAATGTTGCAGGGAAGAGGGGAAATGGGACACCATTGTCATGGAAATGTGAAATGACTGAGAAATAAACAGAATCTTCAACAAAATGGAATGCTTTTCAGACAAAAAGACGTGAGAGAGGAACTGCCTCTTGGTTGAATACAGCTGGTGCCAAGATGCCTCATCATTTTCTGGAGGTTTTTGATCTTCTTGGATTTCATGGGACTTTTAAAACTAGAAGGTGGGTCTATAAGAGGCTTTTTTTTTTTCTATTGACTCCTCAACGGCTGCAGACCAGTATGCTCCTCAGTTACAGGTCAGGATGTTGGTCATTATCCTTTATTTAGAATTCTTCCTGGGGGACTGCTTTACTTGTGTTCAGCAAAATCAATCACACCACTTGACAGTACACAGGGAGCAGTTCTGGCACCTCATATTCATTCCACACTAATTTCATTTCACCAAGGTTCAGCAGCAAGGGGGTTAACTGGCTGTGAAAGGGGAAAAACATGTAACACAAAGCAGTAGATCAGGAAATAGTTGTTTTTGTCAGAGGTTCTTGCATAATGATTCTGTCTGAATTATGTGAACGTTTCAGCACTTCTCAGTTATTTGCTGTTTGGAATGAATCTCTATCTCTGGAAATGTACATTACCGTCTAACTACAGATCCCCAATGTTACCAGCTATCTCTGTATTCGACAACAAAATATTGCATGGAACCACTGTCAAAGGGCCTTCATTTTTTTTCTTCTCTCTTTTTTTTTTTTTTTTTTTGAAAATAATATAAGGTCTTTCTCAACTCTGTCAAATGCAGCACAAGAAAATGAAACAAAGACAGGTCAGAATCTGTTATAAATTTCAGTAGCTATCAACTCCATCTCAACTTCTCTTTTTAAAGAAACCTAACAATTTTTCCTCCTTTTTTTCCCCCCACCTCACCTTGTGGTTGGTCTCTACCCAAGAGATATGGGAGCACTTTGGTATAAGATATAATGCATACTTTCATTGTCAGACATTGCCTGTGTTTGACAAGAAGTGTGTTTTAATCACCAGGCAGATTTGGGGCATCGCCACACACTATGCTTCTTTTTCATGTCGGGCGTAGATTTCGGCGACCTGCTGGGCAAAGTGCTTGCGGAGCTGCGGGCGTTTGTTCTTGAAGGTGGGAGTGATCAGCCCTGCCTGCAGACTGAAGGGTTCCGCTTCCAGCTGTATGTCCATCACCTGCAACAGGGACACTGCTACTACAGGGATGGATGGACCGTGCGGTGAATGGTCATGTCATGGGATAAACACTGCCTGGATGAACAGACAGGGTGTGGGATGAACAACCATGGCACTAGATGAACAATCATGTCATGGGATAAACACTGCACTGGATGAACAGACAGGGTGTGGGATGAACAATCATGGCACTGGATGAACAATCATGACATGGGATAAACACTGCACTGGATAAACTGACAGGGTGTGGTATGAACAACCATGGCACTAGATGAACAATCATGTCATGGGATAAACACTGCACAGGCTGAACAGACAGGGTGTGGGATGAACAACCATGGCACTAGATGAACAATCATGGCATGGGATAAACACTGCACTGGATGAACAGACAGGGTGTGGGATGAACAATCATGGCACTAGATGAACAATCATGTCATGGGATAAACACTGCACTGGATGAACAGACAGGGTGTGGGATGAACAACCATGGCACTAGATGAACAATCATGGCATGGGATAAACACTGCACTGGATGAACAGACAGGGTGTGGGATGAACAACCATGGCACTGGATGAACAATCATGTCATGGGATAAACACTGCACTGGATGAAGAGACAGGATGTGGGATGAACAATCATGGCACTGGATGAACAATCATGTCATGGGATAAACACTGCACTGGATGAACAGGATGTGGGATGAACAATCATGGCACTAGATGAACAATCATGGCATGGGATAAACACTGCACTGGATGAACAGACAGGGTGTGGGATGAACAACCATGGCACTAGATGAACAATCATGTCATGGGATACACACTACACTGTGTGAACAGACAGGGTGTGGGATGAACAATCATGGCACTAGATGAACAATCATGTCATGGGATAAACACTGCACTGGATGAACAGACAGGGTGTGGGATGAACAATCATGGCACTAGATGAACAATCATGTCATGGGATAAACACTGTACTGGATGAACAGACAGGGTGTGGGATGAACAATCATGGCACTAGATGAACAATCATGGCATGGGATAAACACTGCACTGGATGAAGAGACAGGGCGTGGGGTGAACAATCATGGCACTGGATGAACAATCATGGCATGGGATAAACACTGCACAGGCTGAACAGACAGGGTGTGGGATGAACAATCATGGCACTGGATGAACAATCATGGCATGGGATAAACACTGCCTGGCACTGGATGGAAAGACAGGGTGTGTGATTAACAATCATGGCATCAGATAGATAACCATGGGTATGGATGGACAATCATGGTATTGGATTAACCATCATGGCACTGGATAAACCATCATGGCACTGGATGGACGATCATGGCACTGGATGAACAATCATGGCACTGGATGAATATATAGGGTATGCAATGAGCAATAATGACACTGGATGAACAGAGTATAGGATGAACAATCATGGCACTGGATGGACAGTCATCATGATGAAGAGACTGGCAATCAGATGAACAATCATGGCATTGTGTAAAGACAAGACAAGACCAATGGATGAACCATCACAGCATCAGATAAACAAACAGGACTTTAGATAAGTAACTTCTCTTTTACCCTGAAAAGAGTAATCTATCTACTGTGTTTCTTTCCAAAATGAATACCTTTACCTTGGAGGCTGTACCTGCATTACTGCACTACTGCACTAATTTTGCACAGCATACACTAACACAGAAATTACAAACTACATATGAATATATATATATATATAAATGCAAGCACAACCAGTGTGTGTGTGTGTGTATGTGTCCACATGCACGCATGCACATATGTGTGTGTGAGCAAGTGTGATACACACACACAAAAAAAACAATAAAAAAACAACAAGCATACAGAGAGATTCTTATAAATAAACAGACAAAGACTTGTAATCAAATATTTTTGTGTGCCACCAAACAGACATGCACGGATGTCCCAATCGTACCTGCTCAAATCCTTTGAGGTCTGCGTCTTTGCCGATCCTGCGCATGTCCTCCAGTATCACTTTCCTCAGTCCCTGCCACCGACCACACACGACTACCTCCATGCACACGTTCACTGATATTGTCAACAAGTTACTGATAGTGTGTTCCAGGTAGGGCTTGTTAAGTGTCAGTCATGTGTCAACTCTCAGGCATAGCTTGTGAGATTGTGAGCGTGTGCATGCACACACACATGCATGCACGCGTACACTCACGCACGCATGCAAGCATGCGCGCACTCACGCACACATACACGCACGCATGCACGCACTCACTCACACACACACACACACTCTCTCTCTCTTTCACACACACACTCTCTCTCTCACTCTCTCTCTCTCATACACACACATACACACACACATATACACACTTTCTCTCTCTCTCACACACACACACACGCACACACACACACACACACACACACACACACACAGATACCTCATCCTGACACAGAGTGTGGATGTCCTTCTGTCTGTTGTTGTTGGAAGCCCACAGCATCACGATGTCTGGTTCTGGCACCACGATGGCCACACATCGTGACTGCACACACCACACAGCATGTTGGCTATATATCTATTTCAGCACAAAGAAACTGAACTTACATCCCCTTCTTTTTCTCCCTTAATCTCTTGATTGCTGAACCTTGGTGACATGGAGTGATGGCCTAGAGTTAACGCGTCCACCTAGGAAGCAAAAGAATCTGAGCATGCTGGTTCGAATCACGGCTCAGCTGCCGATATTTTCTCCCCCTCCACTAGACCTTGAGTGGTGGTCTGGATGCTAGTCATTCAGATGAGACGATAAACCGAGGTCCTGTGTGCAGCATGCATTTAGCAGCACGTAAAAGAACCCACGGCAACAAAACGGTTGTTCCTGGCAAAATTCTGTAGAAAAATCCACTTCGATAGGAAAAACAGCTAAAACTGCACACATAAAAAAAATTTAAAAAAATGGGTGGTGCTGTAGTGTAGTGATGCACTCTCCCTGGGGAGAGCAGCCCGAATTTCACACAGAGAAATCTGTTGTGATAAAAAGAAATATAAATACAAATACAAATGATATCAGTGTAACGTGAGTTTGAAGAGCAATTACTGCTTGGTGTATAGTTATTAATTGATTGATATGGATACTTATATAGCGCCTATCATCGGTCGGAGACCAAACTCTAAGCGCTTTACAAACATAGGGTCATTTGCACAACAGGCTGCCTACCTGGGTAGAGCCGACTGACAGCTGCCACTGGGTGCTCATCATTCGTTTCTTGTCATTCAATCAGATTTCAGGCAGACATGTGACATTTTACGTGTATGACTATTTTGTTTATTTACCCCACCCCCCTTCACCCCCATGCAGGCAGCCATTCTCTGTCTTCGGGGGCGTGCATGCTGGGTATGTTCTTGTTTCCATAACCCACCAAAAGTGACATGGATTACAGGATATTTAATGTGCGTATCTGATCTTTTGCATGAGTATACACACGAAGGGTTTTCAGGCACTAGCAGGTCTGCACATATATGTCGACCTGGGAGATAAAAAAAATCTTCACCCTTTATCCACCAGGTGCCGTAACCAAAATTCGAACCCGGGACCCTCAGATCGAAAGTCAAATGCTTTGACCACTCGGCTGGTGCGCCCGTCATATAAGAGATAAAATGGTCTTATTACTTATTACTTCCACATTAATTAAACAGCACAATCTCTAGGATAAGATGTCAGACCTTGCCATGGTGGTACGTTTCAGCTTGACTAGTACCGTAAAGTTCGGTCTATAAGCCGCGACTTTTTACCCCAGCTTCAACCTCTGCAGCTTATACAATGATGTGGCTTATTTGCGGATTTTAACGATCTCGGGAGTGTCATGTTCTCGTCTATTCTTTGCTGCCCTTCAACTCACTAAAATCATGATTTCTGTCCATGAATTTTTGGATGAGCTTCAGGATAGTGTGCTAACTGTTCATGTTTTATAAATCAAATCCGCACACATTAAAGCCTTCAGATCAGCATTCAGTTCTACTCTGCTCAATCATACACCCTCATCATGCCGAAAACGTGACATTATGCCTATGATGCAGCCTTCAAATTGAAGGCGATCGACCTAGCAGACGACAGTGCAAGCAACGAACCAGCAGTGACCTCCACCTTCATGTTCATGAAGTGAAAGTGAGGCTGAAGTCAGAGGACAAGATGGCGGAGGAAGCTGTGCTGGTTCTCTTCAACTCGGACACTGAAGACGAAGATTTTAGTGGATTCAGTGAGCAGGATGACATTGAATAAATGTGACTATCCCTAAATTATGGATCTTATTTTCATTGTGTTTATTTATTATTTTTTTGCGGCACTAGCAGTATTTTCGCTTGCTTTTCTTTGTGTTGTTTCCTGCTTGTGTTTATTTCATAACCTACAGTATCGACAACTTTTCTGTAGTATCAGTAATATCAAACATGGTTTAGCATCCCTGTTGAGTGACAGCCAAACCTAACCCTTTACTCTGGAGTGAAGAGAAAAGGCAAAGCAAGGAAACCCCATGGTGCTGTTACCTTCAGGCTGTCTCCATCCAAAAAGCACTGCTGCACATACTTGCTCCTCGTGTAGATGGCTTCCACTTTCTCTGGTGCGATGTACTCTCCCTTCACACACAGAGGGAGAGAGGGAATGTGTTACATATTGAAACACTGACATACGACATTTTTGTACATTCTGAATTCACACACTTACACATTAACACATGCACACTCACTACAGAACACACAATTCTAAGATCTATCTATAGGCATATATATAGATATAGATAGATAGATGCACACTCACTACAGAACACACAATTCTAAGATCTATCTATATGCATATATATAGATATAGATAGACAGACAGACAGATAGACAGATAGATAGACAGATAGATAGATAGATGTAAAAAGATGTTAACAGAAAGATAGTAAGAAGAAAGAGTACATACACCTGTACTTCCACCACAATGCTCGACTGTGCTCAGGTATACACACACACACACACACACACACACCTGCACGCACGCACACACACACACACACACACACACACACATGCACACACACACACACACACACACACACACACACACACACAAACACACACACACACACTATCACCATTACCGGCAGAAAATACAAAAGGATACCTGAGCCAGTTTGAAGATGTGCTTGCATCTGTCCACAATCCGTAACGTTCCATTCTGCAAACACAGAACGAATGCTTGTACTCCAGATTATAGAATACAACAGCAATACAGTATGATGGTAACTTATGTAACACTGAAAGTAATAGCTGAAAGTACAAAGGCAACAGCAACAGCAATAATAGTAGAATAGTGGTTGTAGTCACCTGTATAACAGTTGTTGTGATGTGTTTTTTTTTGTTTTTTGTTTTTAAATATATATATATATATAATGATGACGATGGCATCAATAACATAATTGCAAGAACACTTGTGGCAGCTGCAAGAATGTGAACAACACAGTAATAAGTACCATTAATGCTAATACAATTAGTGATAATGCCAATGGTTCTCCATGATGCCCTCAAACCTGCTCCTCCCACCCCTCCCCCCTTAAACAATCCCTTAATCAGCAGTGGATCCATTCTGTGCCTTGATCAAGAACAGATTCATTCCCTTCCTCGGGGATCCATATCACACCTTCACAGTAAATCATAGATCCATTCAAAATTTTCAAGGAAATAATTAGACATTCGAAGTTGAAGTAACCAGTTTCCAGCTTGATTGGTTGGTTGAGCAATGTGGGCCAGCAACATTGACCATAACAAGAGTTGAACTACTTAAAAAAAAAAAATTTTTTTTAAAGGTCTGACCTTGTTGAAGATGCCCACATCTCCGGTTCTGAGCCAGCCGTCCGCTGTGAAGGCCTCCTTGTTTTTTTCAGGGTCACGGTAGTACCCCTTCATCACGTTGGTGCCTTTGACACACACCTGCACAGGATACACATGTGTTGGTTCTGTGCATTGGTAGCCTGGTTGATTCCACTGAAGTCAGTAAGGTCTGAACAAATGCAGTGAGAGTTTGCACAACCTTTTTTTTTTTTTCTTCTTCTTCTGCGTTCATGGGCTGCAACTCCCACGTTCACTCGTATGTACACGAGTGGGCTTTTACGTGTATGACCATTTTTTCTCCGCCATGTAGGCAGCCATACTCCGTTTTCGGGAGTGTGCATGCTGGGTATGTTCTTGTTTCCATAACCCACCGAACACTGACATGGATTACAGGATCTTTAACGTGCGTATTTGATCTTCTGCTTGCGTATACACACGAAGGGGGGTCAGGCACTAGCAGGTCTGCACATATATTGACCTGTGAGATCGGAAAAATCTCCACCCTTTACCCACCAGACGCCGTTACCGAGATTCAAACCCAGGACCCTCAGATTGAAAGTCCAACGCTGTAACCACTCGGCTATTGCGCCCGTCGTTTGCACAACCAACATGAGCACACTCAGATAAAAAAAAAAAATTAATAAGGAAACATGGTGAGACAGGATGGCAGGCAAAACAAACACAGAACTTTCCAGTGCAAAGCACTCATGCAGAGGTCTCTCAGAATGATGTCTCCTCGTGGTTTTTTTTTGTTTTGTTTTTTTTAGTTCTATTCAGCAGTAACACCACATTCAAGCAGACTGAGACAGACTGACAGAAAGAGAGACAGAGACAGAAATAGATATGATTATAGTAAGATAGGTAAGTACTGATGATATTGAGATGAATATGTATATATTTTGAGAGAAGAGAGAATGGGGAAGGGTGAGAGAGACAGAGAGAGAGACAGAGACAGAGAGAGAGAGTGTGTGTGTGTGTGTGTGGTGTGTGTGCGTGAGAGACACAGAGAGAGATAGATAGAGAGAGAGATGATGATGATGATGATGCCTTTGTTACCCTCTCACCTCTCCAATTCCGTCCTTGGCAAAGTACTCCATGTCCGGCACATCAATCAGCTTGACGTAGTTACAGGCCACGGGGCTACCTACATGGCCTGACCAATACAGCACACCAGATCACCATTAATATGCCATGTCACCGTAACATAAATATCCTGTCACCATAACATACACACTGCCCACTTGGCCTGACCAACGCAGCACACCAGATCACCATTAATGAATGCCATGTCACCATTACACAAACACCATGTCACCACTCATGTCACCACTACACAAACACCATGTCACCGCTACACCAACATCATGTCACCGTTCATGTCACCACTACACAAACACCATGTCACCGTTACACAAACATCATGTCACCGCTCATGTCACCACTACACAAACACCATGTCACCGGTACATAAACATCATGTCACCATAATATAAACACCATGTCACCATTACATAGACACCATGTCACTGTAACATAAACACCACGTCACCGTTACATAAACACAATGTCACTGTTACATAAACAAAAACCATGTCACTGTTACATAAACACCATGTCACCCTTACATAAACACAATGTTACTGTCACGTAAACAAAAATCATGTCACTGTAACATACACACTGCCCACTTGGCCTGACCAAGGCAGCACACCAGATCACCATTAATGAATGTCATGTCACCATAACACAAACACCATGTCACTGTTACATAAACACTATGTCACTTTAACATACACACTGCCCATGTGGCCTGACCAACACAGCACACCATATCACGATTAAAACACCATGTCATATCACCATTAAAACACCATGTCACTGTTACACAAACACCATGTCACCGCTCATGTCACCACTACACAAACACAATGTCACCGTTACATAAACACCATGTCACCGTTACATAAACACCATGTCACCATAACAGAAACACCATGTCACCCTTACATAGACACAATGTCACTGTCACGTAAACAAAAACCATGTCACTGTAACGTACACACTGCCCACTTGGCTTGACCAACACAGCACACCAGATCACCATTAAAACACCATGTCATATCACTATTAAAACACCATGTCACTGTTACATAAACACCATGTCACCCTTACATAAACACAATGTTACTGTCACGTAAACAAAAACCATGTCACTGTAACGTACACACTGCCCACTTGGCTTGACCAACACAGCACACCAGATCACCATAAATGAATGCCATGTCACCGTTACACAAACACCATGTCACTGCTCATGTCACTGCTACACAAACACTATGTCACCGTTACATAAACACCATGTCACCATTACATAAGCACCATGTCACCGTTACACAAACACCATGTCACCGCTACACAAACACTATGTCACCGCTCATGTCACCACTACACAAACACAATGTCACCATTACATAAACACCCTGTCACCGTTACATAAACACCCTGTCACCATAACAGAAACACCATGTCACCATTACATAAACATCGTGTCACTATTACATAAACACTTTGTCACCATTACATAAATACCATGTCACTGTTACATAAACAAAAACCATGTCACTGTAACATACACACTGCCCAATTGGCCTGACCAACACAGCACACCCGATCACCATTAATGAATGCCATGTCACTGTTAAACAAACACCATGTCAGTTACATAAACACTATGTCACCATTACATAAAAACTATCCCCAAGGCCTAGCCAACACAGCACCCTTTGTCAATTCTAAACAGGGTTCATAAAAAAAAAGTTAAGGACTACTTTGGAAAACTAGACCAGGTTTCTTCTTGTGCATATGTTGAAATGATGGTAATTCTCTTATAGCAAACAGTGATGTATGCAGCCAATGTTATGAGCGCTGCTCATAACCAGAGGTGCTTTTTTGCATGTGCAAAGGGGAGGTTACCTACTTCCAGGAGGTTATCGGCTGTAGCTACTTTCGTTTTCTCCACATAGGTGGATAGTAGTTTGCACAGGACAGGAATGTCAGACCCCTGCAGTTAAGTATGTGTAATTATAATTGAATTTTCAGACACTTCTCCCAAGCTGTTTATGGTGCAATTGTACCTGAAACAGCCATTTGTGTTCAGTGAGAGGTATTGGTAGACCCCAAGCAGCCTGCATAATTTATTTCAAGTCATCTCTGAACTTCTGTTGTTCTTTTTTTTTAACATTTAATGCAAACATAGACCTGCTGTTATGAAGTCATCCTTGATTTATGTGTGTGTAAAGTCTGCACAAACAATCCTATGCATGTGTACGTCCAGCATGATAATTATCTTCCTGAAGCTGAAGAGAGGCAAAGGGGGGACAGGAAGACTTTACAAAGGAAGACTTGAGGAAGAGAATGTGATAAGAAACTCTAGGGAGAGCTGGACAGTACAAGGTCTTCAGAGAAGAAGCCCCCCTCAGCCAAGTGTTTTGGCTCTAAACTCCTTACACTCTAAGGGGGCCGGGCCGCACCCAGGTCATGACTCCTGGATGCCCTTGTATTGCCACCCTTCTTTTTTCTGTTTTCCTGGTCCTCAGCAGGTTCAAACCCGTGCTTCCAGGGTGATCGCCACTTCAGGAGTGAGTCACCTTTTCTGGCAGACGTTTTAACCACTGAGCCTAGTTTGAGTACGGAAATTTAATCCTTATAAAGTTTACTTTCATTCCCCCTCGATCAGATCCAGATGGAACTCTTTTCAGCTGCTTCTGCCATTGCCTTGAGCCCATGTCCTCTCTCTGCCAGAAATCGACAGCTGTTTCATTAGGCTGTGGGCAGATGCGCCCACAAACCCTCTTGCACCAATCTCTATGGCAAGGACTTCAGCTTGGAAGCCAGAGAAGAATTAAGCACACAGAGGGGAAGAACACCAGAAGTAGAACAGCAGCAACAATGGAAAAAAGTAGAACAGCAGCAACAATGGAAAAAGTAGAACAGCAGCAACAATGAAAAAGTAGATGACATTGTTGACTGAATAAAGTTTGTAAATTCTGAATGTTGATGAAATGGATCATTTGTGATAGTTTTGGATGCTTTTGTGTTCAAAAGACTGAAAAAAATAAAAAAATAAAAAATAAAAACCTAAAGTGTTTGACCAAATCTAAGTGACTTTTCATCGTTGCATTACAAATATTCTGTTTTTCTTCTTCTTTTTCAGGTAAGTTGTGATAATGGTATGGAATGACAATTGAGTTTATAGGTTCTTTTTTTTTTTTTTTTTAAATTTAAGGAGAAGAAACTCACAGTGTGGAGAAAATGCCCTTCTGTTTGCTGTGTTCCATGTACACACAGGTGAGATGTGAATTGGATGTTACTAGTTGATTATATAATCAGTTTACATCCCTTTATTGTTTTTTGTTTTTTTTAAATTTATACTAAATATTGATTATACTTTTTTCTTTTTTTATTCTTTTTTAATTTGGCAATTTGGATAAACAGAATGTACTGGAGAAGCTTGCACTATGTTAAATACCTGTTTATAAATTTGTTTATTGAATGCTAAAACTTGTACTGTGATTGTAATGCCTTTTTCTATGTAGCATGTTTATCAGCAAAGGTGTTAACAGTTTCTCTTGTTGAGATAATAAAGAACTCTTGTTATCTTTTTTCTTGCATTTTGTGTCTGAGGCTGGCATTCATAACGACTGGGGATGGCCCCTTTTTCCTTACTTCCTCCCTTCTGTTCCCCCCTCCCCCCATCTCCCTTTCCCCACCCCATACCATCCTTCTTCCCATCTCTGCCGCTGAACAGACCCATGACTGCTGTCCACTTACCTGGTGTGGGATCCCCAGGGCAGGTGAAGGTGGCGACAGCTGTGCACTCTGTCTGACCGTACCCTTCAGACACCTGCAACACACCTGCTCTGAACAAGTCCATGCTGATCCTACTTGCACAGAAAAGTGTGCAAGCAGATAAACATAATGAAAACTACAGGTTTGCAAGCCTGCAAAATCCTAATGGTTTTGGTAAAAGATCATCCACAGGAACACCAAAAACCGAAGGCAATTCTGTGCACAATTAGTCCAGAAACAACAGACTTGTTACATACTTCAGTCCAAAGAGATTTCAAACCTCTAATGTCATAGAAACATGTATTCATTTCAAACGTCACAAGACATGTAAAATCACAGTATTCACAGAAAGATTCAGCAAAGTCACTTTTCTTCTATGATGAATATAAAGTAGGTTAGTTGTTTGATGTGCATGTGGGTGGTTGGACTTGCATGTGTGTATGAGAGTGTGTGTATGTGTGTGCATGTTGTTCCTTCCTGCTTCACCCCAATTGCTCTACACCTCCTCCCCCAATACTTTATTTATTCATTCATTAATATGTCTTTCTGTAGCGCATATTCTTGAAGCTCTATGCGCTTTACAAAAGCACTAAAAGCATTCACTCAAACATCCCCACAAACATACACATATCATTTGAAACATAAGTATGGGAGAATAATCAAAAGAAATCATGCCATATACTGAATCTAATAATCCATCAGATATAAAAATATAACCAAGAGGAGAAACTCAATCCTACCAGACAGCCGAGGGCGCAGCGTGCAAAATCAAAGACCTCTGCAGACAGAGGGGCAGATCCAGTGGTCATCATGGTGACATTGCCACCCAGGAGGGCATGGATTTTCCTGAACACCAGTCTGTCCCACACGCTGTCCTTTCGAATGATGCCTCTGCGGGGAGCGAACAAAACCAAAAACAACATTAGTCATGAATACCATGATTTCTTAAAGACAGCTAAATTTTCAAATCAAGCCAAGAAATTCATATGCACTATCCAACACTGTATCTGCTAAATCATGGGGTATATCTATTGGGAAAATCTCCATGCCAAAGGAGGTTAGTAGACACCACAGCCTCTTTGATCAACCCAGCACACAAGTCAGGCCTACCTATCACAATACACATCCAAGGTATTAGAAAGACATACACATCCACATTACTACTACAAGTCTATCAATAAATAATAATGAGTATTTGTATAGCACTGAATCTAGTGCACAGACAAATCAAAGATCTTATACATCAGTCATGATGGGCACAACAGCCAAGTGGTTAAAGCATTAGACTTTCAATCTGAGGATCCAGGGTTCAAATTTCGGTCATGGCACCTGATCTGTAAAGTGTGGAAATTTTTCCTATCTCCCAGGTCAACAGATGTACAGACCTGCCAGAGCCTGAACCCCCTTCATGTGTATACACATGCAGAAGATCAAATATGCATGTTAAAGATCCCGTAATCCATGTCAGCGTACAGCGGGTTACATAAACAAGAACATACCTGGTTCCCCCCTCCCCCTCTCCTCCCAGTAATAGGGTATGACTGCCTACATGGTAAGGATAAAAACAGTCATACACTAAAGAAAACCCCACTCATGTACACAAGTGAACATGGGAGTCACTGGCCACAAACATCAGTCATTAACGTGCATATCTTCAAACACACCCATTACCTTTTAACCTCCTGAAGCTTCCTGTTGAGAGCAAGGTGAAGCATGAAAGACTTGGTCTTGCTGTGTTCCACGCTGCTCATCACCTGAAGAAGGACGAAGGCAGGTGTACATTACATCATCACACCAAAGCAGTCCTGCGCAGACAGGTGCAGCAACCAAGTGGTTAGTGCACTGGCCTTCATTTTCCTAGGG
>NC_134876.1:53914937-53947437 GCF_041734735.1 Babylonia areolata | reverse complement strand
TAGTGCCTGAACCCCCTTCGTGTGTATACGCAAGCAGAAGATCAAATATGCACGTTAAAGATCCTGTAATCCATGTCAGCGTTCGGTGGGTTATGGAAACAAGAACATACCCAGCATGCACACCCCCGAAAGAGGAGTATGGCTGCCTACATGGCGGGGTAAAAACGGTCATACACGTAAAAGCCCACTCGTGTGCATACGAGTGAACGTGGGGGTTGCAACCCACGAATGAGGAAGAAGAACATCTCATCATGAATCCCTCAGTATACAACATCTTTTCACACACTGTCTGGTGTGCTTCACTTTGAATCAGACACGTAAGTGTATTTCTAAATATAGTAACTACATCTCACCAAAGGTGCATGCAGATTCTTTTTCCCAAGTTTCTGAAAGATAGAAACATATGTTTTATATTAATCTTGTGTTGGTGTTTTCTTCTGTGTGTATGGGGGGTGGGGGGTGGGGGGGAGGTCTAAGTCAAGCCAAAGAAAGTTTCAATGAAAAAGTTTAGTAGGATTACACAGATATTTTAACAAATACATGTTATCTCAAGGACATGAGCATTGTTTTTGTTTTGGGTTTTTTGCTTGTTTGGGATGTTGTTGTTGGGTTTTTTTTATTTGTTTGTTTTTTGTTTTTGTTTTTTGGTTGTTGTAGTTGGTTTTTGGGGGGTGTGGGGGGTGTGGGGGCTGTTTGTTTTTCAACTGCAATTTTCAAGCATGGTTGAAGTGACATCACTATACTATTTGTGCATGTTATTACCCATTTTTGCTGTTTTTCAAGTCTTATTTGGGAGATTACTGTACTTAATTCAAACAAAGGTTCAGTCACTACATTAATGTGCAGCCATCATGCAAGGGGAAAAAAAATTCTACAATGAAGCATTCATTCAGTCAGAAAGCTGATTTTTCCCTTCACAGGTAAACAATAAACATGGCGGCTTGTGGACAAGTGTTGGTTTGTGTTCATGTCAATAAGATATGAGTCATTTCACATCTCTTTTTTTTTCTAAGCCTAATTCTTGATTTGAAAGGTCAACTACACGCTACATATCATTTCTCATATGCCCTGACAGGCACAATAGCCGTGTGGTAAAAATGTTGGACTTTCAATCTGAGGGTTCCAGGTTCAAATGTCGGTAACGGCGCCTGGTGGGTAAAGGGTGGTGATTTTTTTCCAGTGTTACAGGTCAACATATGTGCAGACCTGCTAGTACCTGAACCCCCTTCATGTGTATACATTCAGTGGGAACGAGCATACACAGCATGCACACCCCTGAAAATGAGTATGGCTGCCTACATGGTGGGGTAAACAAACAAAACAGTCATAAACATAAAATGTTATGTATCTGTATGAGCCTGTATGTGTGTGTGCCTTAAACATGATTGAATGACACAGGAAATGAATGATGAGCCCCCAATGGCAGCTGTCAGTCGAATCTACCGAGGTAGGCAGCCTGTTGTGTAAATGACTCTGTGTTTGTAAAGGGCCTAGAGCTTGGTCTCCCACCGAGGATAGGTGCTATGTAAGTATCCGTATCATTCATCATTCATTCACTGTAAAACACATGATAACTGTTTTCATTTTAAAAGGCCCCAGAATTTGGGATAGTGGTACAGGAAATACTCGTAATTTCATTGCCATCACAACCACCCGCTTCCACCTGTCTAACAACTCTCATGACCCCCCCATTCCTTACCTCCACCGCCCTAAAATGGAGGACCTTGACTCCCGATGCCTCTGCCGCCTGATGCAGACTTTGCGTCACTTCCTCTAACATGACGATGAATTTCAATGACCTTATTTTAGGCTTGCTGTCCACCAGCAGCTGCGCACGTTCAGCCGTGTCACACACTATGGCAGAAATCTCACCTGATGACAGACAGACAGACAGACTGTAGGCGATACAGGCAATAACCATGACAACTTGATTAAATGCTTTGGAATAACGTACAGATTTATTATGATTTTTTTTTTATGGCTTTGATTGAGGTTGTTGAATGCCATGATTTTTATTTGTTTAATTATTGAGGTTCTTCCTGAAATAACTATATTACAAAGAAATCCTGGTATGGAGCAACCTAAGTCAAATCCATAAAAGACTGCTTTTTTTCTTCTTCTCTAATTGTTTACTGAGGTTGTTCCATACCAGGATCTCTCTATCAATTCATCACATGATTAATGTGTGCTTTTGTTGATTTTTTAACACTTTTTTTTTAATCATATTACAATGCCTTTGCTTTTGAAAGAAAAGAACTCTCTGTTTTACTCTCTCTCTCTCTCTCTCACACACACACACACACACACACACACACACACACACACAACATGCTCATACAGACGAATAACACACATGCTTGCCCCCCACCCCAACCATCCCACACACACATACCACATACACACACAAATAACATTGCATGCCCCCCCCCCCCCCCCCCCCCTCACCCCCATCCTCCCAATTCAACTCACACAAGTTGATGGTGAAGACAACAGCTTCAGCCCCAAGAGTGTCATACAGTGCCACAGTGACCATGGAGTACATCTGACAGGCCTGGTCCGTGATCACCCACTGTACACATCACACAACATTGTACACGTCACACAACAATGAACCCATCATACAGTGTATATATCAAACAACAGTGAATAAATATATCACACAACAATGTACACATCACACACTGTATACATCATACAAATGGTGGACACATCATACAATGTACACATCATACAGTGTTTACGTCACACAACCTTGTATACGTCACACAACAGCGTACACGTCACACAACAGTGTACACATCAAAGTACTGACTACACGTCACACAACTGTACACATCACACAACCTTGTACACATCACACAACAGTGTACACATCACACAACAGTGTACACATTACACAACCTTGTACACGTCACAGAACAGTGTAAACGTCACACAACAGTGTACATGTCACAAAACAGTGTGCACATCACACAACTGTGTACATGTCACAGAACCTTGTACACTTCATACAACACTGTAAACGTCACACAACAGCGTGCACATCACACAACTGTGTACATGTCACAGAACCTTGTACACGTCATACAACAGTGTAAACGTCACACAACAGTGTACATGTCACACAACAGTGTAAACGTCACACAACAGTGCACACATCACACAACAATGTTTACATCTCACAACCGTGTACACGTCACACAACAGTGTACATGTCACACAACAGTGTACACATCACACAACCTTGTACATGTCACACAACAGTGTAAACGTCACACAACAGTGCACACATCACACAACAATGTTTACATCTCACAACCGTGTACACGTCACACAACAGTGTCATCACAACAGTACACATACACAACTGTTTACATGTCACACAACAGTGTACATGTCACACAACAGTGTACACATCACACAACGGTGCACAAGTCACATGACACTACACATGTCATGCAAAATTGTCCATGTCACACAGTGTACACTTCACACAACTGTACATGTCACACAACGAAGTATGCGTCAAATTGTATACACCATACAACAATGTACACGTTACACAATGTACACGTCACAAAACAATGTACATATCACATAACAATGTATGCTTCAAACAACAATGTACACATTACACAACAATGTACGTGGCATGCAACAACATTCATGTCACACAACAATGTACACATCACACAACATACATGACATACAACAACATACACGTTACACAACATACATGACATACCATAACATACACGTTACACAACGGTATGCACATTACACTACAACATACATGTTAGAAAACAATGTACACATCACACAAAAATAACATGCCACACAACAATGTAAACTTTGCGCAACACAAAGTACACATCACACAACAACATACACACAACACAAAAATGTACATGTCATATTGTGTTGTGTAATTGCTTTCTTCTGATAATGTTCTGATAAGGTGTGATGGCTGCTGTGAAGTCTGACCATAAAACCTACCTCTCTCCAAAACAGCAACCTAATTCTCCCCCCTCACTCTTTCAAGCTACAGATTCTAAGTTTCACTTTTTATCCTTCCGATTTATCAGTTATGCATGGTTATAAATGTCAGTGAGAAGACACCTTGATCTATCTGCACAAAATTCAGCGCTAAACAAATATATTCATTATTGTGATCTGTGTTATTGTTTAATGTCTGTTCTAATGTTTGCTTGACACAACTGTTGTTTTCTGATTATTTTTCCACCAGCGAAACATCACAACAGGAAACTAACAGCTGGAAAACTTTGAGGACTCCTAGTCAGCACACATTTCTGCAGATACTTGCAGATGAACGTGGAGAAGATTTCAATTTAAAAAGAAAAATTTTCAGCAAGATTTTTGATTAAACAAAAACTTAAAGTAAGCAGAAAGCCATTCAATCAATTACACTAATTTTAAGGATTTTTTTTTTTTTTTTTTTTTTTTTTTTTTAATCAACAAACCAACCAAAACAGTTGACAGAACGGAAAAAGTCAGTTTCACATTAACAGAACATAACACAGACATAGTTTTCGGTTGAAAAGACAGACAAGATTGGAGATTAAACAAAGACAATGGCAGACAAGGTTAATAGACACTGTTCACCTCAGGTCTGTTCTGAGCAAACACTCCAATGTTGGTGTTCTGGCCAGGTTGGATCCCCAGTGAAAACAGCCCGAGCCAAAAGCCTGCATTCTGTCATAGACCTGGGAAACAGGAAGAGCGTTTATTTCTGCCACTCTCCTACAATCTCTCTCTCTCTCTCTCTCTCCTCCTCTTCCCTCACACACACACACACACACACACACACACACACACAAACTGAATAAACCAGACAGCCAGACCGCTGTCAAAGTTAACCGAAAAACAGTTGTTACTCTCATCTATTTCTTGATTCATCTTTGTTGCTTAAAGCCCAACTAACCACACAAACCTTCAGGGCTTAAAACAGTATGAAGGAAATTAAATGTTCTTTATATGAGGTCCAGGAAGACTTTAGATCTAGCTCTTTCTTTTCTGCTCCCACTATGCTTCATGGTTTAAAAACAAAAAAAAAACATGTTAATCAAAATAAAATATTTGACAAATCTTCAAAGAAATGATTTCTTACTTTTGGCGTCTTTTACTAATATGTTGTCCATTCACTAAATTCATAACTGTAGGCTACAGTTACTTGGGTGTGGTTAATCTTTTGGTGTGGAAAGAATATTTTTCACTCATCTGTTATATGTATGTGTGTGTGTGTGTGTGTGTGTGTGTGTCTGTCTGTCTCTCTGTCTGTCTGTCTGTCTGTCTGTATGTATGTATGTATGTTTTACATTCACTTGCTTATTCATCTATTATCATTATTGTCTTTTCTTTTCTTTCTTTTTTTATTATTCTTTAATTATCTATCTATTTTCTTTATTCTTTTTTTTATCTTTTTTTTTCTTTTCTCAAGGCCTGACTAAGTGCGTTGGGTTACACTGATGATCAGGCATCTGCTTGGCAGATGTGGTGTAGCGTATATGGATTTGTCCAAACGTAGTGACACCTCCTTGACGGCTTGAGCTACTGATACTGATACTGTGATTTATTAAATTCACAGAGACACCACGTCACCTGGTTGTAAGTGATCCATTCATATTCTCTGTTTGGTCCTGTTCTGGTTCCCAGACACTTCTGATCACCTGTATTGGACAACTTCAGTGTCTTGAGTCTGTCCCTCTGTCTCTCAGCCTACCTGCCTCTCTCTCTCTCTCTCTCTCTCTCTCTCTCCAAACATATCATACACTCAGTGACAAACCAAAACATGCAGATGTACACACGTCCACAGAAACACACACAGACACACAAACACTTACACACACACACACACACACACACACACACACATGTACACATGCATACACGTTCACACACACAAACACACACACACACACACACGCGCGGATCAATGATGCAAGTGAGCAAGCACACCAACTCCTTTCTACAAACCCCTCAATGGACACATATATGCATGCACGCACATACTGACACACACATACACACAGACACGTGTGCGCACACAGAGATACATACACACAATACATACACTGGCACACAGCCTATATATAAATAAATGAAGGAATAAATAGGAAAAATAAAAAATAAAAAGACATAAGGAATGAAAGACGACAAAAAAAGATGACAGAAAACCAGCAGACAACTGAACTAATAAGGAAAGAAAGGTGAAAGAAACATATTATATAAAATTTAAAACAACAACAACAAAAAACAAAGAAAAAACTAAAGCAAATAAGAAAGAAAAAAAAAGATGGCATCACTAACCTGAGATTCTCTTTCCTCGCATAAAAACTTCGTACACTGTCTTAGCATCCTCATATATGAACTCCATCAGTTTGCCACCATGTTGAGCTGTCCACGGGGATGCATAGCTGCCGTCCTGATAATCAAAAACCATCCCCATTCAGTCAAACCATGTGAACAACATTTCTTTCCCTTGCCCCACCATGCACCTCTCTCTCTCTCTCTGTTTTTCAGTCTGTCTGTATGTTTGTCTATATCTGTGTTCCCTGTCCTACTATATATGCACCCCTCTTTGTCTGTTGATTTGTCTCTCACTATATCTGTATGCCTGTCTCTTTCTCTGTGTCGTTTCCTTTCGTTTCTGTCACAAAATTCATTTCAATTCATAATTTACATTTATTCACCCCACGCACAGGGTAGTTTCACATCGGGTGTGTGCATGTGTGTGTGTGTGTGTGTGCGTGTGTGTGTGTGTGTGTGTGTGTCTGTGTGTGTGAATGTGTGTGTGTGTGTGCGTATATGTGTGTGTGAATGTGTGTGCGTGTGTGAATGTGCGCATGCGCAAGTGTGTGCATGAAGATGTGGTTGTGGTTGTGGTTGCAGTTATTATATGCAGTACTTCTTCTCATCTACATCTACCTGCAATCTTTGGTCAAAATCACCATGCATGGGGCGCCTCTTCACGCCCCCCCTCGCCCCCCCCCCCCACCCCCTAACCCCCCCCCTCCGCCCCCCCCCTAACCCCCCCCTAACCCCCCCCCCCCACACACACACACACACACACACACATACCCACCTCCATCACCACACTCTGGTGGTCATAGTCCCAGCTTCCATGGACACGGGCCGGTGACCTGGTCAGCAGGAAGGCAGTGGAGGCCACGCCAACCATAGCCATGGTGCCCAGCCCCAGGTAGCCTGAGGGCGTGGTCAGTAGGTCCACAGCTCGCTGCCACCATGTCTCGGACATCGTCTGCAACACAAGGCACCACAGCAACACAAAACATCAGCAGTCTGCAATACAAGGCACCACAGCAACACAAAACATCAGCAGTCTGCAATACAAGGCACCACAGCAACACAAAACATCAGCAGTCTGCAATACAAGGCACCACAGCAACACAAAACATCAGCAGTCTGCAATACAAGGCCGCACAGGAACTCATTTCTTATTTGTTTAGCTTATTTATAATGATCGATACTGACAGAGCATCTCGATCTGCCCTCGGTCAGAGACCAAGCTCTTATATTAGCGCTTTACTACTAACACGGAGTCATTTGCACAGAAACATGCCTGCCTCGGTGGAGCCGACTAGGAGCTGCCTGTAGTGCTCATCATTTCGTTTCCTGTGTCCCAGTCATGTGCATCCACCCACCCATCCACACATACGAACACTGTGACACACACACACACACACACACACACACACTGTGATACACACACACTGCAACACACACACACACACATGCCCACGCGTACGCACTCACGCAGGCACGCAAACACTCGCACACACACACACACACACACACACACACACACACACACTGTGATACACACACACTGCAACACACACCCACACACACATGCCCACGCGTACGCACTCACGCAGGCACGCAGGCACGCAAACACTCGCACACGCACACACACACACACACACACACACAAGTCAAAAATATCTTTATTTTTTACCCTCAATAAAGATCATTTTGACTTGACTTGACACACATATACACACTGATAATTGCACACACACACACACACACACACACACACACACACATACACACACACACACACACACACACACACACACACACACACACAGGGCAATGCCAAGGTAACTGTCGACATGACTGGTCTCTGCCTGTTGAGGACAGCACAACATGTGAAGTGACCATTGGCGTGACGCAGTGACACGTGTCGGTCGATGGCTGTCACAGCCTGGATACCTGACACAACGTACGTGCTGACAACGGCCAGGTCCGGTCTCCTTTTAACCCCTTTGACTGCAAGTGACGGGTACGCTTTGTCAGCTAAGGGCTGTTGCTTAACTGAGGTAAGACAGAGGATCCAGATCAGAATGGACTTCTTCCTCTGGAGAATGCATTACTTGTGTTCAGCAAAAAGAAGTACACCACTTTACAACTACACCAGAGGTAGTTCTTGCACTTTCGAATTCAAGCTACTCTGATTTGTTTCATTTTCATCAAGGCTCAGCTGTCAAGGGGTTGAAGGCGTGATGGCGTGAAGGTAAACCTGTAATTATGTGAGCTTTACTGTTCCTTTTTGCCCAGCTGACCGTGACGGTCTTGGTTAAGGTCTGACCAGCGCGCTGGATATGTAAACTTCCGTGTTTCATGCAGTCTGTTCCCTTCCCCCTTCCCTCTCCTTTCCCTAAACTGTATGTATTTGCTTGGTCTGCTTGGTCCTTTAGCTCTGCGGGGAACCATCAGGGGCACCGCGATGCTGACTCGTGCACTAACCTTCTCCATTCTGGACGATTACGTGTGAGGGACTGTGTGTCAGCAAATGTCAGTCCTGTCCACTCTTCAATGTTGTCAGACCTTGCTTTTTTCTTTTGTCTGCATCTTCCTCTCTTCTCCTCTACCGTTCCTTGGAGGATGACTTTGGCCGTTTGATCTTTTTGACTCCATATGGCGGGACTGGGTGGGAAAATCTTAATTCAGTCTGCTGCACGCTTTGAAGTCTCCATGAAAATGAAAATGAAAAATCGCCTGAGGGACGACCACATAACATCACATCTGCTATGCCGAAGGCACCACATAACTGCTTATCTATTATTATCGAAAATACAGCACTTTTGTCTTGTTTTGTCATTTCAAAGATATTTTAAGCAAAGCTGGTGTTGCGTGTCTTGTTTTAATTCACTCTGCACCATTTAACGTCTCCATGACACTGAAACTGATTTTGTTCAAAGTGACGAACACACTACACATCTGCTATGCTGTAGACACGACATAATTTCATGCTGTGCTATGGAAAGACCACACACATGAGGAATAAAAGCAAACATATCGCGCACGCGCGCGCACAAACACACACCAGAATGTCTATCCGATGTACGTTCAGCCAGGACAATTTCTTGTCCCTGAAAAATGCTTAAAATATGAATGCAAGCAAAAATATTTGTTCAGAGTGAATCTCTTCATCATAATTTTGCCAAAGGACAACACTTATGGTGCTATGGGGTTCTCTTCCAGTGCGCCAAGTGCGTGCTGCAAACGGGACCTCGGTTTATCAGCTCGTCAGTGTTCCCAATGGGCCTGATTTTTTGAGGGTCACTGTGACCCTTTGACTGGAATTTTTTAGGGTCATTGTCACATTTCTGAGGGTCAACAGGAAAACATACAAAAAATCAATGAAGACAATTGTACAATGAAAATGAAAAGAAACCCACACCTTCTCCAAACAAGGACATTCGAAATGCTTGAATACAATGAAAACACAGTCAACTAGTTATAATGAGCACATAACCATACTCACTACTAATGAACACACAACAGCGTTTGCCTACATCGGCAAGGGAAGTTACTCTAACACGTTTTTGGCCAGCTCAGTTTCGTCTGCTATGCACTAGCCTAAGCTTAGGCCCACGATGCGTGCTTCGCGGTTTTCCTGGAAGCCGTAAGATGCTTGTTAGTTTCAGGAAAAAGTGTGCGTCACATTGACGCACAGGGTAAAAATTTTGTGCCTCAAAGTTGTAAATCTGTGCGTCATTTACGCACATATGTACGTTTTTGGGAACACTGCTCGTTCGAATGACTACATGTTCAGCCTTGCTTTTCCAGTCACACTTGGGAGAAAGGGCCAGACCAAATTCGAACCCAGACCCTCACGGACACTGTATTGGCAAAATAAGCGTCTTCAAGACAAGGCAAGACAAGGAACAATTCAATACAGCACAACAGAGTTTACCTCATGAAATCTTGTATATTATCATATGCAGCGTGTCAGAGGAAGGAAGCAGGAAAAGAAAATGCGTCCGTGGATTCCTTACGAATTAAGGTATCAATGCAAACGACGGTGACAGAGAGCACTGTTCCTGGCAGACAAGGCAGAACCACTTGCCATTCCACTTTCCGAGCACTGAAAAAAACTTGCATTCGCTCTTTTCCAAAGAGTATCAGTATCAGTATCAGTAGCTCAAGGAGGCGTCACTGCGTTCGGTCAAATCCATATACCCTACACCACATCTGCCAAGCAGATGCCTGACCAGCAGCGTAGCCCAACGCGCTTAGTGAGGCCTTGAGAATATAAATTGAAAAAAAATAAAAATAAAAAAAATAAATAAATAAATAATAATAGATAAATACATAAAAATACTACTACTAACAATAATAATAATAATAATAAGGCACAACATTTTGATGAAGTCAACTCTGTGCGAAAAAAAAGGACAACAACAATAAAGATAAATAAGCAAATAAATGTAAAACATGCAAACACACACACATGCATGCATGCATAACAGATATGCAACAAACATGCAGTTTCACAGATATGAAAGCAAAGAGAGGTGATGAACAGTGGCGGCAGGAGAAAGCCTGTCAGAGACCTACGTTCACTCACTTCTAAAATAGGACAAGTTGTGCAACAGTTTGCAACGACGATACCCCAAACCCGATCCAGAGGCACCCTCATCGAATGTCGAGCGACCACAAATGGCAGCTGTCAGTCGGCTCTATCCGAGTATTGGCAGCCTGATGTGCAAAATTACTTCTTCGTTTGTAAAGCGTTTTGAGCTTGGCCTCCGACCGAGGACAGGCGCTATATAAGTACTCATATCATCATCACCATCACTCCCACCCTCCCTCTCAAACTCAAACTACAACTTTGCGTGTTTGCGTGCGTGTGTGTGTTTGAGTGAGTGAGAGAGAGAGAGTGTCAGTGTGTATGTTTGCGTATGTGTGTGCGCTCGCGCGCGCGTGCTTGTGTGTGTGCTTTCAAGTAAACGTCTGCCTTTTGAGATACAGTTCATTGTAAGAGAAGACAAAGGAAGCCTGTATACGTAAGAAAGGAGATATAGCCAAAAAAATATTTGACCATTTAAAGATTAAAATTTTGCTTTCAGAATGTGTTTTTGTAATGAAATTAGCACACCCACACAACCACGCCATTCTAATATGCTGCAAGAGCTGCCTGCTTCAACGAAGCGGATCATCGACAACACCCCCCTCTCTTTCTCCGACACAGAACGGCTGCAGTAGGTCAAGCAGTGCGGAATCATCACACACCACAAACTCAGAGGGGCAGGGATGATCACGGCAAGCTGACACACTGGAAGACAGGCAGACGTTTCCTGTACATACAAGTTCCGGACGAACCCCTGCCCAGAAATGTGGACACTGGCCCTTTTAGAGCCAGTCTGTACCACAGAAAACCTACATCGACAACATGAAGCGAAGTGTCGACGGTGCCTGCAGAAAGGACACACAGCAGCGTTCGGTGGGTTATGGAAACAAGAAAATACCCAGCATGCACACCCCTGAAAACGGAGCAGCCCACGAACAAAGAAGAAGACGAAATTTCCCATTACCAGATTCTGTGGAACAATAGCCTCATACAATTCATTTTCCTCTGGTTGGTCTTAGGTTTGAATAGACAAGATTATACATTTATAGATATAATCAAAATAGAAGAACTAAGACCATGCACACTGGAGGAAATCCAAAGCAAAATATTTCAAAACAATGCTATCATTTATTTTGAAAACCATACTTTAATGGATGCTATCCCAGCTGAATCAGAATGGAAAGACTCGATCAGACAGGCAGACACACTTGATACACACTTTGAGAAATGAAAGACACTTTTTGCAAACAATTTTTTTATAATAAAGCAAAAGCAATTTCAAAGTATTTAGAAATATATTGTATTGTATTTCTCTTTTTGTCACAACATATTTCTCTGTGTGAAATTCGGGCTGTTCTCCCCAGGGAAAGCGCGTCGCTACACTACAGCGCCACTTTTTTCTTCTTCTTCTTCCTGCGTGCAGTTTTATTTGTTTTCCTATCGAAGTGGATTTTTCTACAGAATTTTGCCAGGAACAACTCTTTTGTTGCCGTGGGTTCTTTTATGTGCGCTAAGTGCATGCTGCACACGGGACCTCGGTTTATCGTCCCATCCGAATGACTAGCGTCCAGACCGCCACTCACGGTCTAGTGGAGGGGGAGAAAATATCGGCGGCTGAGCCGTGATTCGAACCAGCGCACTCAGATTCTCTCGCTTCCTAGGCGGACGCGTTACCTCTAGGTCATCACTCCACTATATATATATATATATATATATATATATATATATATATAACAAATGAAAGAGATAAAGTTAATCCAGGAGCCTATGAATTCTGAAAAAAGAAAATTTGGATTTAAATTGAATATAAATATCTGGCTAATCCCTCAATTTGCAACTAAAGAAGAAAGACTGTGTGAACTACAATCTAAAATTGGATTTAAATTAAATGTAAATATCTGGCTAATCCATCAATTTGCAATTAAAGACTGTGTGAACTGCAATCTAAAATTGGATTTAAATTAAATGTAAATATCTGGCTAATACCTCAATTTGCAATTAAAGACTGTGTGAACTGCAATCTAAAATTGGATTTAAATTAAATGTAAATATCTGGCTAATACCTCAATTTGCAACTAAAAAAGAAAGACTGCGTGAACTACAACGGAATGTACTCCATAACATCTACCCAACATGTTGCTACACAAGATGAATGTGACTGATGACAATAAATGCAGAACATGCAAAGATGTGGCATATTATATTGAATACTTCTTTTTTGAATCCTCAGATGTCAATATATATATTTTTTTTAAACAATTGAACGCTATATAAACAGTTACACTGGGGAAAAAAGTGCAACTGATGGCGTACGAAATCCTGTTAGGTGTTCAAAATAAAGAACAGAAATCCCACACTTTAAATACTATAAACATGATAACACTGGGTTTGTTTTTTTTTATTGCCAAGAAAAAAAACACCCAAAAACAACATCTCCTAAATTTGTAATTTTAACAGTTAACCTCACTTCGATAAACACATTTCACATAGGTATGCAATAAACATAATTCTTGACAACCTTAACAAGTCGTGCATAAATATGCTGTATGTTTTAAGTATAATATTTATGTAAACGACAATGATATTGCTGATAAGGGTGATAAGAGCAGTGGTAATGTATTTATTCACTATTCTTCTTCTCTTCCTATTCCTCTTGCTCATGCCCTCTGGTTTTTGTAGTAGTAGTAGTAGTAGTAGTAGTAGTAGTAGTAGTATCATTATTGAGAAATAAGTAAGCGAAACAGTCACATGCAACATACACCAACGAGTGAAAAAAAAAAAGAAAAAAGACGTGTAAACTTTCGTAGGACATTAAAGAACGTTACCAATGTCCATCATTAAGAAAATACACACAAAAAAGAAGTATGAATGGATCTATCCCTGCCAGAGTGTTCTTTTTCCCATGAATTTTTCGCTTTTTTTTCGGTCAGGGAAGAAAGCCACGTGTAGAGCACTAAAAAAGAAATAGAACAACCAAGAAATAATGTGCTCCGTGATTTGCATGCAACTGAGTCACGAAAATAGGCCAACCATTAGAAACAACAGTTCACGACCCATCGTTTCCAAGCCTTTATGAAAGAGACAAAGGCTTCTGTCTTGGCCAAACTGGGTTCTGTACTAGTGATGTTGTAGAAGGAATAACCAATGATGCGCAGTGCCAGCCTCCTTGGCAGGAGTTTCATGTGCTAAGGGTTGCAACAATCCTGGCCCAAAAGACTGGGGCCGGCTCGCAACATTTCGGTCCGTAAACGGACAAATAGCAGAACTGACCAATTTTTTTTTTTTACACAGAATCGTCAGTAATCATATGTCCATGGTATTCAGGAATAAGACGCATCCAGTCACAACAGGCCATGAACTGAAATATACTGTTACGTACAATGGGTATGCCATAAGGGATATGATCTCAAACTGAAATCTGAGAGACAAAAGACCATTCATGATCAAAACCTTGCATCCACCGAATGAAAAGTGCTGTGAAGTCTGTGAATGATACGTCACCAGCCGTGCCAAGATGGCACTGACCAAGCCCGCTGGCACTGCTCACTCAAACTGTCTTTCTGTCTGGCGTCCTCTCACAGGGCGGAATCCATGTTTCCAGGTAACGCGATAAGGTAGAAGGCCGGACAGTATCACAGGTAACGGACACATCCCCGTGTTTCTGGCCAATACTACAGTGACCCCCCCTCCCCCTCCCTCAACCCCCCAATGCTCTCCTCTCCCGCCCTGTCAATGGCACTGCTCCAACCCCTCTTGTCCTAACAACCCGCACAGGGCCAGGTTCAGGTTCTTTCACAGAAGGGAACGGATCGAGCCGACTTCGGTAACGGATACCAGATACCTCCTTTGAAAGCCTTCATTGATGACACAACAGTCCTTTCAACAAAAGAGGATGACACCCGTGAAATATTGAAGCGGCTGAACGAACTAGTTGCCTCAGCCAGGATGAACTCCAAACCAAAGAAATCACAGACCCTCTCACTGCGTAAAGGAAAAAGGTAGCTGAAACGGTCACATTCACTGTAGCCAACCAAGCCATTCCAACGGTGTCAAATGAACCAGTCAAGAGCCTTGGAAGAAGGTATGATGAGTCCCTGAAATACACAAAAAGAGGAAAGGAAACCAAGCAGACAGCAGAAGAAGGCCTGCATATCATAGACCAGTGTGGCCTTCCTGGCAAATACAAAGTGTGGTGCCTACAGTCTATGCTGATACCAAAGCTCCTGTGGCCTCTCCTGATATATGATATTATCTGTAGCACAGTCGAGTCGATTGAGGCAAAGATCAACAAGTACACACGCAAATGGCTTGGTGTCCCACCTGGACTCACTGACGTGGCACTCTACTGTCGCCAAGCAAAGCTGAGGCTACCTCTGAAGTCCCTTGTAGAAGAATACAAGGTAGGGAAGGCAATACTTCTCAGCATGCTCGAAGACTCAGGTGATCGTATTGTGAGATCCAGCCAACCCAAGCTGAAGACTGACAGAAAATGGAAAGTCAGGGAGGAGGTCAGTGCAGCGAAAGAAAGTCTTAAGACGAAGAAAATAATAGGACACACCCAAACCAACAGACAAGGCCTGGGATCGACAAAGATGAAATGGTGGTCCAAGGCAAGGGGTAGAACAAAAAGAGACATGATCAAACAGGAGATCAAAAAGGAAGAGGATGACAAAAGAGTCCAGAAGGCAGTCTAGCAAGGCCAGCAGGGGCAGTGGACAACATGGGAAAATGTACTGCAAAGGAGCTTCAGCTGGAGCGACATGTTGAACATGGCCCCTCTGAGGATCAGCTTCACCCTAAAATCTGTGTACGACCTCCTTCCCTCGAATACAAACTTGATGAAATGGGGGAAAGCAGATGTCCCTGCGTGCCCACTCTGCCATGGCAAACAAACAGTGGAACATGTCCTCAGTTCATGAAAAGCGGCGTTGAGAAAAGGACGGTACACATGGAGGCACAAGACTGGGAATGCACAGTTGACCTACCAGAGGGGAAGAAACACCCGGAAATCATCAGTAAGAGCGGCATGAGACCTGACATAGTACTCCACTCCAAGGCAACGAAACAAGCGATTCTGATTGAGCTCACTGTGCCATACGAAAGCAGAATGGAGGAAGCCCACATCTACAAGACCGAAGAAGTATGCTAGTCTAGCCAGCAGCCTGGAGAATCTGGCTTCCAAGCCAAAGTCCTCGCCATAGAGATCGGTGCAAGAGGGTTTGTGGGCGCATCTTCC
Organism: Babylonia areolata; assembly: GCF_041734735.1. Taxonomy (NCBI): domain Eukaryota; kingdom Metazoa; phylum Mollusca; class Gastropoda; order Neogastropoda; family Buccinidae; genus Babylonia; species Babylonia areolata. The sequence goes on along the minus strand of NC_134876.1, from coordinate 53,931,301 downwards.
TACAGTCTCATGAAACAGCTGTCAATTTCTGGCAGACAGAGGACATGGGCTCTCAAGGCAATGGCAGAAGCAGCTGAAAAGAGTTCCAGCTGGATCTGGTCGAGGAGGAATGATTTCCCTACTCAAACTAGGCGTACGATGGCTCAGTGGTTAAAACGTCTTCCAGAAAAGGTGACTCAGTCCTGAAGTGGCGACCACACTGGAGGCGCGGGTTCGAACCTGCTGAGGACCAGGGGGGAAAAAAAAGAAAAAGGCGGCAATACAAGGGCAATTCAGGAGCCATGACCTGGGTGCGGCCCGGCCCCCTCAGAGTGTAAGGAGTTAAGGGCCGAAACACTTGACTGAGGGGGGCTTCTTCTCTGAAGACCTTGTACTGTCCAGCTTTCCCTAGAGTTTCTTATCACTGTCTCACAGTTGGCTGTGGTGGTGTTGCAACGCGTTTCCATTTCACCAAGTTTGATCTCAAAGCTGACCCTTGCTGTCAGCTGGTCAGTAGCAAATAATTATGTCCCATCATGGACTCTCCGCTCTTCAGCTGATGACAGGATATTTTGTTCCCCAAATTCAGCGGAGAAAAAACACGGCAGCAGAGCGTTTTGTTCTTCAGCTGTACAAACTTAGAATTTACTTTTTTTTTTTCAGTCGGCTTCGTGAGAAGGCCATGGTCACAGTCCATCATTCACATTCCTTAGAACAGATCAAAAACGGGGTCAGGTCTATGTTTCCCCAGGTATATGTTCCCCAAGATTTTCTTCCAGCCAGGTCCATGTTCCTCCAGGTCTATGTTCCTCCAGGTCTGGGTTCCCCCAGGTCTAGATTCCACGAGGTCTTGGACCACTGCTGACCACGACCCAAAGTGCTCAGAGTGCGTTATTTTGTTACATCTGTTCATTGTTATGTCGTAGCAGGTGTTTGACCACTGCTTGACCACTACTGGCCACTATCGACCACTGTTGTACACTATGAGAATTCAACTTGCATCACTTTGAGACTTTTATACATTATTGGGACGCCTTGGCAGGGTTTGGCCAATAACTGACCACTATTGACTACTGTAGGCTATTTCTGACCATTTCCTGCCACTGCTGACCATTACTGACCACAACGCAAAAATCTTCAGATTGCGTTGTTTTATCACGTTTGTGCATTATTATGACGTCCTGACCACGAAAAACCACCACTGACGACCGCTGACCACTGACTGTTGCTGACCACTCCTGACCAGTACCCAAATGTGTATGTACGATTAAACATACATAGGCCTCGGGGAACATAGACCTGGAGGAACATAGACATGCTCCTTCCATATTTGCATTGTATGGATTTATATCTAATCCTTCAACGCTTGTTTGTGAGTGCAAGTGTGCGCGTGTGTGTGCACGTGTGCGTGCGTGGGTGTGTGTGTACCCACGTGTGTGTGTCTGTGTGTTTGTATCTGCGTGTGTGTGTGTCTGTGTGTTTAGTGTCTGACTAACGTGTTACTGTAAAGCGCTTTGAGAGGTTTGAAAGCGATATCTAAATGTACTATATCATAGGCTCGGTCCATTTTCTGACACTCAGTGATAATGATAATTTTTCTGCTGCTTTATCCTTTCCGCCTGACTTCTCTGTCTGGTATGATAGGCTCGGTCCATTTTCTGACACTCAGTGATAATGATAATTTTTCTGCTGCTTTATCCTTTCCGCCTGACTTCTCGTTTTACGTCATTTTATCATCATCTGCTTTTGTTGTTGTCCACACGCTGTGTCAGTCTGTCGTCCATGTCTCTTTTTCAGTGATAAGTATAACGTATCAACTTGTCTATTCACTGTACGTATCTATGACTAAGCCACACAGCTTTTGATGTAATTATTCGTTCTTTTTTGTTTTACTGCGTAAACCGAGACAAAGCCTTCTTAATTCTTTCTGACTGGAAATAATCAGCGGAATGTTGTAATTTGCTAAAACAACAAAGAAGCCCTTTATTATATGCACACACTTTTCCAAGCATCAAGTGTTTAATTTGTGAAACAGCTGCACATTTTTTTTAATTTAATTTTTTTTTTTTTTTTTTTTGCTGCCCCATCATCTGCACCGTTTCAGTGGCATTACTCCCACGCCGCTCATTTAGATTCCCCAATACACGGCCACACCCGGGTTCGTCCGTCGCAGTTCCAGCGTCGGCAGTCCACAGGGAGCCAATGATGTTAGGTCGCCAGGAGGCCACACACCAGAAGAGACCCTGCACTGCTGCTGAGTCACTTCGGTGGTGTTCAGTGGTGCCTGTTCTGTTTTAACGTACTTAGGACACCACCTACTAAGCCCCCTACTAACGACAATAATTGCTTAGTCGCAGAGCCAGACTGAGTGAACGTCCCTCCCAGAGTGAAGACCGCCACCACGCCCCTCAAACAACAGCCCCCCATGAATCTGCCGACACTGACGACATTGACAGGACTCACCCCAAGCACGGAAGTGGAGGGATATCGAAACTGAGGTCACCACGAGAGCAGGGCATGAAAGGCCACAGACTTTGAGACTATTTTATTTATATTGATGACGATGAAGGAGGAGGAGGATGACGATGATGATGACGATGTTGCTATGGAGGTCCATTTTGGTTTGGGACTGCGTTACAAGGCTGTACTCGACGCTTCCTGTCATAATGATATCCCGGCGTTAATCAGGCCCGAGAGATACAGACACTTGCAGTGTTGGTCAGGTAATTAGAGCAACACACCCAAAGACGCATCATTGAAGTGGATGACACTCGACTGTGTGGTCCCGGTCTCCCCATTTAAGCCCAGAGCACATTCAACTCTGGGTAGGAGCCGGCCACAGGCCGAAAAACCCACCTCCGCTGGGATTCGAACCCGCGTCCTCCCAGCCGTCAGTCCGCGACGCTAACCACTTCGCCACGGCGGCTGCACAGAATTAGCTTTAAAACATATTTTATCCATCTGGATTAAAAGAGCAACCAGAAGTGCATTGTTGAAGTGAAGGTCACAGTCACGTGATAACTATAAAAATCACTTTGTACATAATATGTATGTATGATAGTCAGTCGTGTTCGACTATGACCATCAGAACAGCAAAAGAGGTAACTACTGTCCCGACTATCTGGGCTAGAATTTGATTATAGTGGAGAGTGTTTTGCCCAAGTTACAAGTTGCCCCAGAGGCCAGTCGGCATTGGGGATGGTTCCCCGAAAGGCCTGCTCACCCCCAAGGCTGCAGTACTAACAGCCAGTGTAATTCTGCTTCCCAGTTTGAGAGTCATAGCCCTTCACAAAAGTCTCTCTCTCTCTCTCTCTCTAGATATATATATATATATATATATATATATATATATATATATATATATATATATAAGCTGTAAAAGATTTCCCATTGCAACATTGTACACAGCTTACTACATATCTCCATTGCAACTCCTTCGACAAGGCCGTGAGCACACATTATACACATATGGAAATGACCCAGAAAGCATGAAGACACCTTTAAAACCACCCGATACAGTGACCATTTCTCTCCTTTGACCAGAAATGACCATTCTAAAGTCTGTTTCATATTCTGATTGATATCATTTTATGGAACGACCTACAGTAACAATGCAAACAATAATGAACATATATAGCTGTTAAAAAACAACTTACTAGTAGTACAAAGATGTAAAGTAAATTCGAAATTCAGCACTTAAAAAAAAATAGCTTCTGTGTTGGAGAGTATATTTTCTGATCAATACATGATTACTTACAGATGAATGGGTGTGATCTACAAGCGTTTAAGAACTATCGAATGTCCCTTTATTTTTTTCAATCGACCGAGCGGGATGAAAAACTTGACAACATTGTGACCCGATTTACTTTAACAGATCAGTGTTAATACCTAAACACACACAAAAAAGTATTTGAAAGCTGGGAGGTGTCTTGTAACATTGCAGTGAATCCAGTTATCCAATTGTTTTGCTAAGTTTTAACAGATAAAGCCTGGAATATAAAAAAACAAGAGAGGCAAGGCCTTCAAGACTCACTTGTGATACACTGAAAAAAAAATCCAAGCTTTTTATGTATTTCAAAATGCAATGTTTAAGATGAGAAATATCAGTTTAAAGCGAATTATGTCCCCTAGCATTAATTACAGAGTAATTTCCCTTTTTTACTATCTGCATCAAAACGTTTGCAAAATAAATAAAACTTCCATGCTTAGCAAAAGAAGTTCCTGTTTGAACAAAAAATGATAATAATGACTGCTCTTGTTGTTGGGTCAGAATATCAGATCAAAGTGCCAAGTTTATAGAATACAAAAAATATAAACAGTAAATGCAGTTTGCATATAATTAGGCTTCTTTTTTTTTTTTTTTTTTTTTGTGCCCATCCCAGAGGTGCAATATTTTTTAAACAAGATGACTGGAAAGAACTGAATTTTTCCTATTTTTAAGCCTAATTTGGTGTCAACTGACAAAGTATTTGTAGGGAAAATATCAATGTTAAAGTTTACCACGGACACACACACACACACACACACACACACACACAACCGAACACCGGGTTAAAACATAGACTCACTTTGTTTACACAAGCGAGTCAAAAATTGAAGTCTCTTCTCATATATGTATGTCAAAAGACAGATTCAACGTGATATTTTTTCAGGTTTTTCCATTCTTTTATCATCTTTGGATTACAATATATTTCATTATTCCTTTTTTTCTTTCTCTCTCTCTCTTTTGATTAGCATCCCGTCTACCTAGCACTTCTGCAGACAAGTGAGCCATTTCATTCTTCTTTTTTTTCCTCCTCATACGTTCAGTAGGTTGTTGTTGATTTTCTGTCACAACCCTTACATTATATGTCCGGGGGTGGGGGTGGGGAGTTCAGTTGGGTGTAGAGCTTTATTTTTTCCCTTTTTTTTCCCAACGTGGTATCAACCCGTTGCCAAACTTTGGGACTATATATCTCTTCACACTTTCTTTCCCGCTGTTTATCCTTCGTGCTGTTTCAAACTCCTACGCCGTTGGCCCCGAAGCCCTATTCGTTTTTGTTTTGTTTTTTTGTTTTGTTTTGTTTTTCTTTCCTCAACATACCCACCCCCACCCCAAGTCCAATACCCCACACATTCTCAACACTCATTGAATGTGAGTGTGCATTTGTGAGCTGAAAAGAATGAATGCCTACGTCTCTGAATCACCTTGTAGTAAATCGACGATAAACCAACTGAGAAACAGACACAACACATGTACAGGTCACAGAGCTTGTGTAGCGGCCTGTTCTTACAAATGCTTGTTTTCACCCCAGTAGTCAAATCTGGCCTGTTCAGATTTTCGCCGGAATCTTTCTAGACTAGTCTGGAATGACCTCCGGGGGTAGGGGGGGAGGGGGGGGGGAACTGTCCCAGTAAGAGCTGACCCCGCTAGCTGGATTTTTAACCACGTTCTTCCCCCCTCCCTGGTTGTTATGGTTGTCATTCTGGGATAAATATGGCCCAGTTAAGAGTTTGCTCCCATTTCTTACTATTTCTTCCACTGTCCCGTCTCTGACACAGATTGGTTCAGATCAACCACGGGGTCGTTACAGATTTTGCGGGAATGACTCAAGGGGTTAATCTGACACAGTCAGATTTGTCATCACCTTCCCTGGTTGAGATTCAAACCACAGTGGAAAAGACGTGTGTGTGTATCTGGGTACCTGGGTGTATATCTAGATCAAACCTTGACTATGAACGACCAAATTTCATTCTCGTGTCGTTCATGTAATTTTCATATCTGAAGGCTAGCCTCAGTCAGACCCTACATAACAGATAAAAATATGGCTCACTTGGTTTCCTCTTTTGTCCTGTCAAGACTGGATTACTGCAATTCCACTCTTGCAGGTTTACCATCTTCCTCCATCAAAAGATTACAGAAAATTCTGAGCAATGCTGCACGACTGGTTTTCGAAAAGAAAAAGAAAAAAAAAATCTGATCATGTTACACCTCTGCTGAATCGGTTACACTGGCTTCCGATTGAGTCCCGCATTCACTATAAGCTAGCAACACTCGCCTTCAAACATTTTGACAAGTCTCTTCCATTGTACCTCTCCTCTGTATTGGAAACATATGAACCGCACAGAACATTAAGATCCAGTTCTGAAAAGCTGCTTAAAGTTCCAAGGACTAACCTGAAATGCGCTGGAAATAGGTCTTTCAGAGCTCAGGTTCCCCAAGTGTGGAACTCTCTACCTTCATCTCTTAGATCTACATTCCTTTAAGTGAGATCTGACCTTTTCCGTAAGCATTTTTGTTCTGGGCGGACGGTTAAACCAAGGTATGCTTGGTAACCAGTATCTTTGTACTAGTATTTTTGTAGTCCTGTTTTAATGCATTGTATATTTTATGTAGTTTTAGATGTGATGGCATTTTTTCTATCTGGTTATTTTCATGGACGTGCGTGCGTGCGTGCGTGCGTGCGTGCGTGTGTGTGTGTGTGTGTGTGTGTGTGTGTGTGTGTGTGTGCGTACGTGCGTGCATGTGTTTGTGAGGGCTCTGGTACGCGTGTGTAAGCGTGTAGGCATGTTAGTATGTCCGAATAGAATTCTATGTTACAAAATAAGAAATATCTTAATGCTTATGCAATTTTGTTTTTAGTGCAGTTGATATTTAATGTCAGTGTGTGTACGTCTGTGTGTGAGTGTGTGTGTGTATCTGTAAGAGAGGGACATCTATATATATATATATATAAATTTTTAACTAGAAGAGGGGTCGGTTCTGAATGTGTGTGTGTGTGTGTGTGTGTGTGTGTGTGTGTGTGTGTGTGTGTGTGTGTGCGTGTGTGTGTGTGTGTGGTTTTATATATTTTTTGTCTGGGCAAGATCAAATAAACCCAGCAGTAAGCTTAAACGCGTGTATATATACAGAAAAGGGGTAATTTTTAACTAGAAGGTGGGTCGATATTGAATCGCCACAAATGACCCCGCGGTCCTTCAAAGCGAGCCCAGAATAACCCTGGGGTAAAACCCAGGCAGGGGGTTGGCAGATTTAGGCTGTCACAGGTGTCCCGGGAAGAACATGACGGTCAGTATTAGAGCCCGTATGGAGTTCAGGGTTGCCTTGATGCGATTCAACAATGGCACCGCCTCTGAACGCTTTTACTTACGACTTAAGTGTGTTCTGCCTGTCTGTCTGCCCTTCTGTTCGTCTGTCTGCCTGTCGCTCTTTCTGTACTATCGTGATGGGGGTCTTTATATGCAAACCAAAACACACACACACACACACACACACACAACACACACACACACATACAGAGAGAGAGAGAGAGAGAGAGAGAGAGAGAGAGCTTATCATAGGGAAATTCAATGTTGTCTGCAAAACAGCGAGCTCTATCCTATTATATGAAAGGTCAACGTGATTTGCCACTGTAACATGTAGGTGGAAGTGTGACAAAACGTGAACGCAACAGGCGCCACAACAGAATCTTGGTTTCTGTGTGAGGTTTAACGATCGACTTATTGGCTCTGGCCCTTAACGTTATGATGGTTTGAAGTGTGCGTCCAACACACACACACACACACACACACACACACACATACCAGTCACAGGACCAACGCCTTGACCACACCACCCTTCACGGAAAAGACCACAGACACGAACAACTTGGCCTGTTAATAAGGGTGAAATGTCAATAGGTCGTTAGACCATTATAGTGTTTATGGTTAGGCTCACCCATACGAGCGGGGACCAATCGAAAGATGCGGGTAACAGCTGTAGGACTTTCGCAAAGAATTGGATCGATCAATGAGGAACGCCATATACTACTATCCGCGTCTTACAGCCATTACTCAATTTCAGTCATCCATGTCATGTCGCTTCTCTGGGAAGGACAGGTTTTGGACAGCTGGAGGTCGCGAGGCTTGTTACACAGTTTCGTAGTTTTCCCTGCGGTCCCGATTGTATCACGCTCCACAAACTTTCTATACATTACACACGTTACCATCCGCGAAGGCCCGACGGCCCCCCGTTCCGAGATAGTAGAAAGGGTACAACTGTGTGCGGACATGTTACTAACTTAAGTCCAAAGTCGGACTCCAGCCCTGAAGAACTTGATAACGAGAAAATATAATAATAATAATGATAGTATTTATATAGAGCTGACTCTTGTGCGTGTGCAACAAATCCAGTATGATAACTAGAATTGTGCAATCACCAACCATTACCTGAAGATCTAGTCATCAGCCCCATCCACATGTGATATGCGGCTTCTGTTCAAACATGTGTGTGTGTGTGTGTGCGTGCGTGTGCGTGTGAGGTTTTTTGTTTGTTTGTTTGTTTGTTTGTTTGTGTGTGTGTGTTTGTGTGTGTGTGTGCAGTGCGTGCACGTGTGAGTATGCACAAGTTTTTATATTGATATGCACTTGTATGTATCCTAATTTCTACTGTATCTGTGTTTGTGTATGATGTTCGATCTATGTTCGTACCTTGTTATGTACTATCCCCCCCCCCCCCCCCCCCCCCCCCCCCCCCCAATATTCCTTGTGACCCCGGTACACTTGGTAATAAAGACATTCTATTCTATTCTATTCTAGACAAATCTAAGCGCTTTCACACCAGTCATTCACACGCATGCATAACTCTAAAACTGAAAAACTGAAGACAAGGAAGAGGTAGGGGAGGGAGGCTATCTTAAGAGGTGGGTTTTAAGGCCAGACTTGAAAGAGCTGAGTGTGGAGACCTGACGAGGGTCGTTAAACTTACCCTTAAACTCCAATATGTTCCAGGACCGCACCTTGGAACGACAGACACTGAGACCCCCCACACGGACAGACATCCAGGACTCAGCCCTTCAAACAACGCATATTCGACTTGAAATGAGGTTGGTTTTTTTTGTTTTTTTTAAATGATAGGCTTGTTAAAACTCAACTTGATCTGAGCCTACTCCCTGTGGCATAATCTTTCAAGTAGCCTCGATCTGTTCTGACATTGTCACAAAAGTTGTGTCCAATTGACTGCTCTAGTTTACGCTCCAAGTTGACACTGCACTGATTTGTATATTTGTATCTGGTCTATCAGTATTGAGTATATACGTGATGATTATATATTTGATCCTATGAAAGGCGTTACTTATAAGTGTATTGACAACATTGATTTGCATCTAGTTTGTGCAAAGACGGATAACTTATTAGTGTATGAAAAACATTGATTTGTATCAAGTTTGTGCAAAGATAGATATACCTATACTCGCCTATTTTTATCACATGAAACTGTTTATCAGTGTATGGTCACGTATAGCTGGTATCCCTCTTAATGGAAACGTTTACCACACAATATCTTCCTATTTTTCTGCTCATACGTATGTTTCATTTGTTCTTATCGTGTCTAACCATTAGCACATTCTATATGGAGGTGGCGGTGATTATTGATGTTACCGTATTCACGGGGCACTTCGATTTTTCACTGGGTCGACTGATGGGCACTCGGCTCGATGTGTGCCCGGTCACACACACACACACACACACACTGCACAATTTTACCGTCGCTCACATACATAGATCACACATAGACACCCCCCCCCCCCAAACCCACAGACACACTGAGAAAGACTGTCTTTCACAGATATATATATATATATATATATATATATATATATATATATATATATATAACACGATAACGATAACGATGACGATAACGATTTTTTATTCAGATAAAGGCCAAAGCCTCTTACTGAAGGGGGTGACATTAAAGAAAGATAAATAAGATTTTACATGACACACTATGCATCTGCAACACAAACCAACCAAAAAAATAGCTAACAGTAACACATATGTTCAACAACATTCACGTCGTAACAATTCTCAATCTCTTCAATGCCTCATATATATAAATGGCCAAGTTACACAGAGTAGACTCATGTCTTGACGACATGAGCAAATTAAATCTAAAGTTAGATGGATCTTTATAATACTTTGGTTGGATTAGTTTTTGTCTGAGGTCACTCAAGGCAGGGCAACATAACAAAAAATGTAGCTCGTCTTCCTTACCCAGATTACATAAACGACAAGTAAACACAGATTCCCTTAAATTTCCATATCTAAAACAATGAGTAGCAATATCAGAAACACCAAATCTAAATTTTGTCAATGCACATTTTATAAATCTGTTCAATACCAACTCAATGTATGGTTCGATGGCATGCGATGTCTTGAAGAGTTTAAACTGTGCAAATCTATCACTGCTTTGTATATGATCATGCCAGTCTTGCCACCTGCAATCAATAATTCGTTGCCTAAAGCACTTTAAAAAAAACCGCAATATCTTCAACCCCCTGATTGTCCCACACAAATGCAAAACCATAAGAATTAAAATACTGTCTAACACTCGTTGCCCACGTCTTTTTACCATTATTATCTAAAGAATATAACATATTATAAGCTTTAAATGAAAATCTGTTTTCATCCATTCTAATTTCAGCCATTATTTGATACATTTAATATATGAATTCAAATAAATCTGATATCTCCCCAGCTCACCATAAACAAGATCATTTGCAGTTCGACTGTCTACATTGAGAAACCGTTTCATTGCAAATAAATGCGTTTTTTCTGTTGCTACATTATTTTCCACTTAGTCCCAAAATTTCTGCTCCATACTGCAATATTGGCTGAACTTGAGAATCAAACAACCTACCAAATACACTAAATGAGCTACAATCTATTTTATACAAAATATGTATTACAATAACTGCTTTCTTTGCTTTGTTAGCTGTATCCTGACGTGCGAAACTGAAACTGAGTCTAGTCGGTTGAGAAATAAATTCCAAGATACTTATATGCATTGACAACATCAATTCTTTCATTACCATACGACCATCTTTCATTTCTTGCCAAATACCCTCCCTTGCGAAAAACAACAATACTCGTTTTGTCCGTGTTTACTTTTAAGTGCAAGTTACTGGCAGCCGCAGTATATAAATTGTTCAATTGTCGCTGTAAACCAACTGTTCTTATGGATAACAAAATCATATCAGCAAACAGTAAAATAAACAATTCAATCAAATCAAAAGTAACGCCGTGCTGACCATTCTACATAATTTCTCAGCCAAGCAAGTTCATTGATAAAAAGTGAAAACAAAACAGGGCTACAAACATCCCCTTGTTTAACCCCACGAATACCACAGAGAGAGAGAGAGAGAGAGAGAGAGAGAGAGAGAGAGAGACGCACATACCGTCTATTATCGCTCACATACACACAAATACATCTACACACATTTCCCCCATTCCCATTAGCACACGGCACGCTCACAGAAACACACACACACACACACACACTCACTCACACACACACATGATCCCCGATCTCCATCTCTGTCAAGCCATTTGTGCTGTGGGCACTTCCAAGCAATCATTATCCATCATCAGCCATTAGTCCTTGTTTGGAACATGTCAAACCGGCAACACAAACCGCATGTGAGCGTGAACATTACACAAAGACTTACACACACGCCTCATTCGCAAACACACTCAGAATAGAATTCCCCGAGATATTAAGTGTCCATGCTCGCGCGCACATAAACAGACGCGACATTCTCAACACCCCCACACAACTCTAAGCAAGCACACACACCTCTACACACACACACACACACACACACACACACGGCAACAACAGCAACAGAAACAAAACCGAAGAGACAAACGAACTTCACCAAAATTACCTCTAATAACTTGCAGTCAGCACAACAAACTCTGGTCAGCAACACAGCCTGCCAGTGTCTGTTCACGAAGAAAAAGTTCGTCAGACTGTGTCCAGACCTGTGCTGTGGTGGGGGTGGGTGGGTGGGAGGGGGGGGGTGCTCTTCTTAGCTCGCAGGCTGTGAGACACTAACTGTGTGGTATCGCTGTGTGTGTGTGTGTGTGTGTGTGTAGTAGGGACGGTTAGAGAGAGGCGCGGAATTATGGGATATTGTGGGACTGGGGAATACGAGAGTTGGGGAGGGGGGGGGGGGGGGATAGGAGGTGGGGGGGGGGGGGGGTAGGGGATGGAAGTGGGTGGTCGAAGTCGGTTTCTCGGGGAGCGTGTCGATACTCCCCCGTTCGTTCGTTCTTTAGTTTTAGTCCAGGACAGATACAAAAATGGTCAAAATGTCTGCAACAAAACCGTTCTTTTCACGATAAAATAGAATTAACCATACTGATCACGCTGATATAAACTTGACCGCTGTAGGTGGGCGGGAACATGATTAGATTTTGATTTTTAATAATTGTTTCTCACACATTTGGCCATGAGAGAGCGCCTTACAAAGATCCGCAAGGCATGAGCAAGCGAGGGTTACGCAAGCGCGGTATAATGGGTCGCCAGAGGAAAGCGTTTAGCGCGGTACAGTACTTGTGGCTGACAGCTGCTGCGCTGATGCTATCCTATACCTCCGTTAGTAGATCACTGCGGCAGATGGCAGACACCGTACAGAAAATAAGAGAACTCTTTGGGGTCAAAAGAAAACAAAATTTTTAATTTCATCTATTACATACTAAATTGGTAGAAAACGCAAGTTTGCTTTAATGAATGTTTTACAGTTTCTTACCAGTCCTGACATTTCATAAAGAATGAAATCGGTATTATACCGACTGCAAAGGTGAATTTACAAAGGCAGCACGGGATCATTTAGTTCGCAGGAACAATTATGTTGACATTTTACGCAATGCACAACTTGGAAATACTTCATGCTCTGCTTATAAACGTGTAGTATATGAATATCTCAATACCTGTTAACTAGGTTTGTTTCAATGAACATTGTCGGAGCACTGTCCAGACAATTAATTCAGAAAGCATGGAAGGCAGATGATGGCAAAATCGACCAACATCATGTCTTGATGTAAAAAGAATGGTATGAAATATATATTTTTCTTTGGAAATGAAGCGGTATTTGCAAATGTGGATCACGAACCCTGCCGCAGTAGACACGTCGGTTTAGCATGGGAAAGAAAATGTATCTGGCTGGAGTGTGAAGGTGGCAAAATGAAGTGCATCAGATAGTCATGAAGAGCAAAGACTGCCTGGAAAATGAAAATGGGTCAGTCTCCAAAACTTTGTTGGAAATGGGGGTCTCTCAGTCTGATTCAGTATAAACATGTGTTTAGAATGATTATTCAAATGTTTCACATGTTATCAGGATTGCAATTCATTAGAGAAATGTCTGCAACAATTTTGTGAGAATATGGTTTGTTCTTGTGTCTTAAATGTGTTGAAAATTAATAAAAACATCCAAAATTTCGGCGCCATTTTGTGACATGGCAATGTGTCTAAACATGAAGTGGTCAGAAAGAAATAAGTACAAACCTGATTAAAATCCAGTACATACAGACCTGATCTATATTCATTCGTTGTGATAATAAAACATTGATCATCAGTAAAAAATTGTACATTAAGTTTGAAATATTACGCAAAAAAAACCCGCGTGACAGACGTAAACAACCCATTCCTCTTGACGTATTTTTATTCATTCAAAGACAAGCACATTCATGAATACACTACACGTTCTTTACTTGCAACAGGTGGTCAACACATCTATCTTCTGCAGCACATACACTCATTTTCTGGAGAAAAAAAAAGACTGTTCAACTATTTAAATGCAATCGACGTCGCATATTAATTTTCAGTTCCGCTTTTCTGTGTTACTTCAGTGCATGTAAACGACCCAATAAAAATATACATGTAAACAAATTTAGAACTGTTTCCACATAAATCATGCGGATTCATCGCGGGAAAGCGTAAATCGGTTTGACAAACACCCTTCAATCGTGTGTGTTTGAACACAGATTCAGAGAATGTGTTTTTTCCGACAGCGTGTGAGATGTACATATGTTACACGGAAATCTCCGATATGTTCATTCGCACCCTGTGGTTGCTATATTAAACGCAACAACAACAACAACAAAACTGTGTATGTTAATTTCGTCGTTGTTATGGTTTGTTTGTACTTTATCTCTGATCCGATTAAGTTTAGACACAATCACTGTTTCTGACACATGGCGAGATGCGGTAATACACGAATACTGGCGTAAGATTTCGAACCAAGTCAACGCATGTAGTTCAGTAAGACTGTTTTCAGTTGAAGACTTGTTGCATCAAAAGTTCCAAACAAGAAAGTTCAAAGCAGAAAATCACCCCCTTAAATTACCTTGATTTTGATTTTTGCTGTCTGGTGAAGTTTTATCACGAAATGATGTAAACTAGTTTATCAGTTCACAAGACAGACGAAGTGTGGAACTGGGGAGAATTGATGTGAAAATGGAGTGCCTGCAGTGTTTCTGAAAAATAAAATCATCCAGGGTGGGGGAGTTAGTTTAGGTATTTTGGTTTCCATGTTACATATGTCATAAGGTTTTAGGTAATCATTAATAAAATACATAATTTTGCACAGGCTTTGTTTGAATGCATTGCATTGGCTAAGGATCGCGTGATAGATTCATTACTATCATTATTATAAATCCAGTAATTCAAACATCTGAGTCGGGAAAGTTAGTTTAGGTAACTTGGATTCAATGTTACACGTGTTACAAGAAAGTTTTACATAATCATTAATAAAATTTATGATCCATTGTTATCATTATGATTATTATTTATATCCCACGCTAAATCGACGTCTACTGCGCCAGGGTTCGTGAGTCACATTTGCAAATACCGCTTCATTTCCAAAGAAAAATATGTATTTCATACCGTTCTTTTCATATCAAGACATGACGCATATTTAGATATTCATATTCTACACGTTAATAAGCGGAGCATGGAGTATATCCAAGTTGTGCATTGCGTAAAATATCAACAAAATTGTACTTACGAACTAAATGATCCCGTGCTGCCTTTGTAAATTCACCTTTGCAGTCGGTATAATACTGATTTCATTCTTTATGATATGTCATGAATGGTAGGAAACTGGAAAACATTCATATAAGCGGATTTGCGTCTTCTACCACTTTAGTATAAAATACACGAAATTGAAAATGTTTGTTTCCTTTTGACCCGAAAGAGCTCTGTTCCTAGCTTATTGTTCAGATTCAGTGACCTGCTCACAGATCAGCATCAGCGCGGCAGCAGTCAGTCACATGTACTGTACCGCGCTGAACGCTTTCCTCTGGCGACCCCTTATACCGCGCTTGCGTAACCTTCGCCTGTGCTTGCATTGCGACTCTTTGTAAGGCGCTCTCGCACAGGCAGAAGTAATAAAAATATTCGATTCTGGTCATTAAAAATCAAAATCTACCTATGTTCCCGCCCCCCTATAGTGGCCAACTTTATATCAGTGTGATCAGTATGATTTATTCTATTTTATCGTAAAAAGAACGGTTTTGTTGCAGACATTTTGACCTAACGCAAATTTTAATCTAAATTTCCTGGCCTATTTAGCATCTTTTCACTATCAGTGATATTAGACGTTAAAAAAGGGGGGGCGAGGGGGTGGGGGCGGGGGGGGGGGGGGGGGGGGGCAGGGAAGAGGAAAACAGAAAATAGGTAAACTAGAAAACTACCGTAAAATGCATAACTAACATGCAGTTACATTTAACAACAACAATTCAATAATAATAATGATAATAATCAGAAACAATTAACACAATACTGAAGTGCATTAAAGGAATGTAGAAATAGGGCTATGAACTAATGCCTGTGAAAGTTCGACCATAAGAACCTCGTCAGAAATAACTTTACAAAAATCATCTGCAGAATTATTGTTCTCTTTGAAATACTTGGGCAAGAAGGTACGTAACTGCTGACAGTGAAACAAACAATGATGCAAGCTGAACTGCTTACCACAGATGCATGTAACATTTTTACTATACTTTATCTTCAGCGCATCAAGTTTTATACGGAAGAAAGTTGAGGTTATTAATCTTGTATAGCAAGCTGATGGATTCGGTATCTTTTCTTTAATAATATTCTCAGGGAAGTAATGTTCCTTTATGTTTTAAAAACTTTAACTTCCATCGGTTATGAAATCGACCCCATGCTGATTTTTCTTCATTGTAAATTTGTGTGTGTGTGTGAACTCATAACTCATTTAATTGTCGTAAAACCCATCATAGGAATCATTATGGACACTATAAACTAAACACAACAAGCAAACAAAAAGTAAAAGCAATAAGCTGTGAGCACATGCAGGATATTCCATAAGACATAGTTATGGACTGCGAACTTTAAAGCATTCATATATGTATTTTGCCAGTTCTGGTTGGAAATAATTTTGTGGCAACAGAGAACTCGGCCTTTGGATTATTGTGTTGCCAGTGCCATCTGGCCAATGATTCGAAGACTGGGAATTAACTGTCACAAGTAGGCGAGATCTCAAGTCAGAGTACACACTACACTTGTCCAGAAAATGCAGTTCATCCTCTATAGACCTTGTTCGTTGGAAAACCGTAAG
>NC_134876.1:53879937-53909937 GCF_041734735.1 Babylonia areolata | reverse complement strand
GACCCAACATTCAGAAAAAACAACCTGTGATGTGGGGAGTCATTTCGGCGGGGAGTGTTTTATTTTTACACCGAGGCCGGAGACACAGATAATTATTCGCGGGTGATACTTCTTTTCTTCTTCTTCTTCTCGTACGTTTACGAGTAGATGGCCGCCGGGCATGTCAGTTGCGTATTATATTTTCGCCGGGGAGAATATGTGCAGGCCCTAGTCATTGTACATATTGTTGTCGTCCTTCTGCACATATTGTCGCCCTTCTCCGATATATGATTTGCAAGGGGCTGAGGGTCACTACCAAACAGTAAGTGCACGGATCTTCGCCACACTCCATCGTTTCAACCTTTTAAAACTGGTCTGAAAACATCTTTAGAAAACAACAACAAACAAACAAAAAAACCGCCTATGCACATGCGTACGTAGGCAGACACAGACGCATGGACACTGACGGACAGGCTGCACACACACACAATTATTTGTATCCGAGACAGTCATAAAACAGCCGGGTTGGAATGGTCACATGTGTTCCAGTGTATCAAATATTGAAGGACCTGTATCAACAGCTGCTCATTCATAGATCTCAGTCTCCCCCTCTCACACACATACACAATAAATTCACACACACACACACACACATAATTTGTATCCCAGACAGTCATAAAACAGCCGGGTTGGAAAGGTCACATGTGTTCCAGTGTATCAAATATTGAAGGAACTGTGTCAACAGCTGCTCATTCATAGATCTCAGTCTCCCCCTCTCACACACATACACAATAAATCCACACACACACACATCACTTTCCAATTACCTTGCTATGTGGGCATGGAAGTCAAAAGAAGGAAAGTCAGGTCAATCTGGGAAGGAAAGACAAAACGCCACTTACCGTTCGTTACATTTTATTCTTCGCCTTTCTCTCTCTCCCCGAAAACTTTGTCATCTTTTTCCCGTGAGGTTAAAGGTTAAAGGTTAACCCATAGCCTTCCAAGGCCATCATCAGGGCGGTGAATGCATTATTTAGTCTGTCTAGGGCTCAGCGGGGCCCAATTCACTCCATCCGCCGCTTTAAATTAACTCTCTCGCGATGGACAGTCTTCTACTTGTCATTCCCCCTACAGACACCCCATCTGATGTCCAGTGGGTATCT
This sequence comes from Babylonia areolata, assembly GCF_041734735.1. NCBI lineage: Eukaryota > Metazoa > Mollusca > Gastropoda > Neogastropoda > Buccinidae > Babylonia > Babylonia areolata. The sequence continues at coordinate 53,908,795 of NC_134876.1, read as the reverse complement.
GAATGATCCAGCGTATAACTTTTGAATTGTGTATTTTTTGTCTTTATGAGCCTCTTAAAATTTGAGAACCTTCTGTTTGTAACATGTTGGATAGGAAAACAAATAAAATAGCTGACAGGGGAAAAAAGGGGTGGCGCTGTCAGTGTAGCGATGTGCTCTCCTTGAGGAAAGCAGCCCGAATTTCACACAGAGAAATCGGATGTGACAAAAAGTGGAGTAATACGAAAACAATACAAATACAAATGTCAGCAGATGGTGAAACGCTGTCATCGTCGCCTCTTTCGTCGTGCGTAGGGAGGGAGTTAAGGCTTCCCTTCCCATGCCGAAGTCAGGTACCCATTCACAACTGGGTGGAGAGGTAAGGAAAATCAGTCAGAGTAAAGAGCCTTTCTCAAGAACACCACCACACCCATGCGGCTGAAACGGGTCCTCGAACCCTGATCACCGATGAACACTGAATCAGAAGTCTGACGCCTGACAGATGCTGCCACGGGTTTTTGCCCCGAATTCCCTCTTGATGGTCCCCACCCCCACATCCCCCACATCCTCCACGCTTTGGCTTGGAAGCCAGATTCTCTCAGGCTGCTGGCTAGACTACCATACTATACAACGAACAAACAACATCCATTACGAATTCTGTGTACATCAGACGTATATTTATTTATACGGGGGGGTAGGTATATGCATCGAGCATGATTAAGGAACAATGTTAATAAATATCTTTAAAGAGTATCACGCACACGATTAAAATATCGATACATTTTGACATGATAAACAAAGGTGATTATCAAAGGCCAGGTGTAAACAAAGAAAACAACAGCCTCCATTTTAAAGCGCATCATATTTCTTCATTCAATGTATGTCCGATTATTTACTGTGGGCCTGCGTATTAAAATTAAAAAAAAATTGATAGAAACATTATAATCCTATGATACTAAGAAGTCACATTGCGAAAGGATTGCCACAATATCTGATCAGTGTGTGTGTGTGTGTGTGTGTGTGTGTGTGTGTGTGCATGTGTACGGGCGCGCGTGTGTATGCAAGTACGCGTGTCTGTCTCTGTGTGTGCGCGCCCGTGTGTGTCTGTGCGTGTGTATGCGTGCGTGTATTTGTGCGTGTGCGGATGTGTGTCATGCATGTGTGTGTGTTTGCGTGCACACGCAACAATTTCGGAAAACAACAACCAAACATGTTAATACATTTATATTTATATTGCTTCGTATAATTATCCGATTACAATTAACCTATATAAAAAAAACAACAACAACAAAAAACATGTGGATATGATGGAATAAAACACAGCAACAAGAACACAGTGCGACTATCAGACATCCGCACTGGGGAACGGACGTCACGACAATGCCACTAACCGGCCAAACACAAGCACAGATCTAACTGACTGATTCTTAGACTGACGTAATCACTGGTCAAGCGTTGGCCCAGTGGCCATACGCCCGACAAGGAAACGAGTATCCACAGGTTCGAGTCTCATAGTCACCCCCGAAAACGGAGTATGGCTGCCTACGTGGCGGGGGAAAAAACGGTCATACATGTAAAAGCCCACTTGTGTACACACGAGTGAACGTGGGAGTTGCAGCCCACGAACGAAGAAGAACTACAACAGTCTCGTAAAAGGATCGGGATTTTCACTCCCCCCGCAACCCAGACTCCACCAAACCTTGACAGCTGGTCTGGGTGCTAGTCTTTAAGAAGAGACGATAAACTGAAATCCTAAATGCACTCAGCACATGTAAAAGTACCCACGGCAACGGAACGTTGTTTTTTTGTTGTTGTTTTTTTCGGGCTGAATTCAGTCGAAAAATCTACTTTTATAGTAAAACAAATACACTACATGGCGGGGTAAAAACAGTCATACATGTAAAAGCCCACTCGTGTGCATACGAGTGAACGCAGAAGAATAACAACAACAACCACACGACCCACAGCTCACGAAGCGCCTTGTCCACCAACAACCAGCACACAGGATACACCCACTCACGATCCGTGGCACCGTTTAGTGATCAAAGAGACGCCCTTCCATCCTTTCAGAACCCACACACCCCAATCCCATCCCTACCCCCTCCACAAGCCTTCTTCGCCCTTCCCCTCTCCCCCTCCCTGCCTTACAGTAGTGCACAATTCCTCTTTCCCCCGCACCTGTTCTTTCTCCATTCACCAGAAAGCATGCTGATCTTCGTAACAGCCACATTTTTACGGACGTTGTTATTCAGCTCAGTGTACAGTGCATCCATGGCAAGACATCTCTGTGTGACGTCGTCATTTGAGGGGTGGCCTTGTGCATAAAACGCCAAACTAAGAAGCCAGGGTACCAGGGTTCGAGTCACGCAGGGCCGGGTACTGGTCTTTCGAATGACACGACAAACTCAGATCCTGTGTGCAGCACGCAGTTTGTAGAGCACGGTAAGATAATCTTATCAAAATACTGTTACAAAGTTTTCCCTGGAGAAAATTCTACTGGAGAGTGTACACTGGTAAAATTATGTGGAGAAAGCACTCTTTGATAACACAACGATAATATCATATGTACAAGCGTCAAAGAAATCGAAGAAAAGATGGTGCCCGATTATCCGACGCTGTCTTAACTGGTAACAGCATCCTAGATTCCATAGACGTCAGTCTGTTGTCACTTAGCATTAACTTGTGTCTTATGCTTTTGTTCTTTCTTTCTTTCTTTTTTTATCATTCACTTTTAAATTCGTTACCTGTTACCTTTGCTTGACTTCTGCTGATGTCGTCGAGACACCATTGAAGACAACCTCACCACTCTCCTCATACACGAGGAAAAAAAACTATAAAAAAAATTACAAAAATGAAACAAAAAAACAAATACAAATAAACGCAAACACACAATGAAAACAATGAAACAAAATCGAACAACTTCAGTCTCATTTGCCTGTCAGTCTCCACATCAAAGATGTCTTGAAACACTTGGCTTTTTATATAATATATATAAAGTCTAAAAATGTCTGGTCTTATGAAACACGCCTATAATTATTATCAGTATTAGTCACTGGACATCATGGTCAACTTTATGAGCGTTACTCAAAACGTGGTTTATTTTCACTGCATTTCGAGTTAATCTGACAGTTAGGCCTGTCCCTTGTTGTGCCGGCCGTAGATTTGGGCCACCTGGTGGGCAAAGTGTCTGCGGAGTTGCGGGCGTTTGTTCTTGAAGGTGGGAGTGATCAGCCCTGCCTGCAGACTGAAGGGCTCTGCTTCCAGCTGTATGTCCATCACCTGCAACAGGGACACTGCCACTACAGGGATGGATGGACGAGGGGTGAACAGTGAGGGTGTGGGGTGAACCATGGGGGTGAATGGTCGGTGCGTGGGTTGGTGAACCTTGTGTGTGAGATCTTCAGTTTAACGTCTCTTCACTAGAAGCGTTATTAGACGGAAAGAAGAGAGGCGAATGCTTGTGATCATACTAAGTGTAAGAAAGTGTTTTCATGTATGTATCAGAGGATATGAAAATAAGTCTTTTATAAGAAATAAAAAGTTTAAAGAGATGGTGGTTTGTCGTAAATGACGAAGGTGTATCGGATGGAAAATAGGTGCATGCATATCAAGAAGTATTAACTGACAACAATGCAAAAATGAATAGAGTGTGTGTGTGTGTGTGTGTGTGTGTGTGTGTGGGCGCGCGTGCGTGCGTGTGTGCGTGCGTGCGTGTGTGTGTGTACAAGTAAGTGGGATGTGTCTTTCTGTGTGTGTATGTAGTGCAGAAGCCAACAGGCAGGACAGCCTTTCATGTTCCCACCTGCTCAAAGCCTTTGAGTTCAGCGTCTTTGCCGATCTCCCACATGTCCTCCAATATCACCTGTCTCAGCGTCTGCACACACACACACACACACACACACACACACACACACACACACACACACACACACAAATCACACCCATACCCCCCACACACACACACAAAACACACCCATACCCACCCCCCCTCACACACACACACAAAACACACGCGCACACACACACACACACACACACACACGCACGCACGCACACATACACACAGGTCTCCTTCATCGCATTTTGTTGGCTGAATAGAAATAACTTGAGAAAAATGAGTATTCTGGTCGAATATGGGCCATAATATGAGCTGGACATGGAATGAAACCTGGTAGAACGCCTGCTGCACTTCTTCAATGTTCTAACTTCATGGTGAGTTAACTAGTCCGAACTCCCTTCTCCACGAACCAGTGTATCTTAACCCATTCACTGCCAAACTCGCATTTATGCAGCAGCTAGGTAGAAGACCCATGTCACTGAAGGGTGACCACATCATGGGTCTGTTATCCATGAACCTACTGCTCTTCATGTTCAGTGGTAGGACAGGCCATATTTTTTACACATGACAGAGGAAATCCCCAGCTATTCTTATACACCATATTTTCTGTAGCACAAGGGAATTTCGCATTCTAAACTGACTGGCAGTGAAAGGGTTAATGGCGATGCTTGGATGCGATGTATGTATTGAATCCAATTTTGCTATCTGATTCACTGTAATTAATGTTAAATAGTTTTCTGGCAAGAATGCATTTTGGAAAGGGTATCACCACCTGTAACATCGTTTTCCATCAGTGAATACCTGTCTGAGGCAATGGCATGAACCTGGTATTAATTAAATTCAGGTGCGTTGTCACCATCACAACAAAACAACACAATAATTCTACACGGCTTTCAAAAAACAAACAAAAAAAAAATCTCTGTCGCAATGTTCTCTATTCCCTTTGTCTGATGCAAACGATAAAAAAAAACATCTGTCTGTCTCTCTCTCGTCTCATGTCTCTCTCTCCCTCTCTCTGTGTGACTTAGTGTGCATGAATGAATTTGTTTCTGCCTGAAAGCGTGCGTGCGCGCGCGTCGGTGTTTATTGTTCAAATGACCATGCAAATTACTTGAGGTGTTCACAAGAATGCGTGTTGTTTCTTGCCCCCTTGCCTGAAGGGCGTTGTTACGCTGAATGGACATTAAAATCTTTGTCTTGTCTTGTCTCGTCTCTGTTTGTCTCGTCTCATCTCTCTCCCTCATCTCTCTCTCTCTCTCTCCCTCGTCAAAATGAAATCCAAAATCAATCAAAAACACTTTATTAATCCACATGGAAATTAAGTTGTGCAATCTCTCTCTCTCTCTCTTTCGTGTCATCTCTCTCCCTCTCTCTCTCCCCATCTTTTTCTCTGTGTGTCTCGTCTCTCATCTCTCTCCCTCTCCTTCTCTCTCTGTCTCGTCTCATTTCTGTGTCTCGTCTCATCTCTCTCTCCCTCGTCTCATCTCTCTCTCCCCCTCGTCTCATCTATCTCCCTCTCCTTCTCTCTCTGTCTCGTCTCATCTCTGTGTCTCGTCTCATTTCTGTGTCTCGTCCCATCTCTCTCTCTCCCTCGTCTAATCTCTCTCCCTCGTCTCATCTCTCTCCCTCTCTGTCTTTCTCTGTCTCGTCTCATCTCTCTCTCTCTCTCGTCTCATCTCTCTCCCTCTTTGTCTTTCTCTGTTTCGTCTCATCTCTCTCTCTCTCTCTCTCTCTCTCTCTCTCGTCTCATCACTTTCCCTCTCTCTGTGTCTCGTCTAATCTCTCTCCCTGAACTAAAAATCTTTGTCTACTTTTTCAGTTATGAAAAGTTGAGTCCATGACATTGGTCCCTCCCCCTTTATTTTCGGTATTTTGTGTCTCAATTGTATGTACCCCCTTTGCAAACAGGCCTTGCAGTGAAATATTTCTGAGTCTCATCTCTCTCTCTCTCTCTCTTCCTCTCTCTCTCTCACCATGACCTGTATCGAATAAAACATCTATATCCGTACACATATCCGTATATCTCTCTGTCTGTCTCAAGTCCTGGACTCGCCCTTTCGAACAACGTTCACCGAACCAAGACACAAGATCTGAACAATGTGACCTTGAGAGCGTCAGCAAAACAGATCGTCAAACGTGGTGGTGGTCTCCACTCTGGGAGGGACGCTCACTCAGTCTGGTTCCGCGACTAAGCCATTATTGTCGTCTGTAGGAGGATTAGTAGGTGGTGTCCTAAGTACGTTGAATCAGTTCAGGCACACTGAACACCACCGAAGTGGCTCAGCAGCAGTGCAGGGTCTCTTCTGGTGTGTGGCCTCCTGGCGACCTAACATCGATGGTTCCCTGCGGACTGCCGACGCTGGAACTGTGACGGACGAACCCGGGTGTAGCCGTGTATGGGGGAATCTAAATGAGCGGCGTGGGAGTAATGCCACTGAAACGGTGCAGTTGATGGGGCAGCAAAAAAAAAAAAAAAAAAAAAAAAAGAAAAGAAAAAAAAAAAACCCTGTCAAACTCCACTCTCAAGTCTACTATGGGTGAGAGAGAGAGAGAGAGAGAGAGAGAGAGAGAGAGAGAGAGAAGACAGAGACAGACGCTTTGACACTTTAACGTCACTGGCCATGAGGTCCTTATGACATGGGTGAATGCATCAACATACTTTCAATTTATAACAAACCAATATAATAAACGAATGAAACGGTGAAAGCAAACAATGAAATAAAACAAAGTTCATTCTTTGAAGAAAAAAATGAAAGTAACCAACAGGCCACCCAACACATAATAACTCCTCGGTTCATTCATCTATCAATGCACCATGCAACATATCCCAACACTGACAACAGAGACAGAGACAGACAGACAGACAGACAGACACAGAGGCAGAGAAAGACAGACAGACAGACAGACAGACAGATAGAGAACACAGATACCTCATCCTGACACAGAGTGTGGATGTCCTTCTGTCTGTTGTTGTTGGAAGCCCACAGCAGAACAATGTCTGGTTCTGGCACCACGATGGCCACACATCGTGACTGCACACACCACACAGCAATACAATACAACACAATACAATACAATACAACACAATACAATACAAAATAATGCAATGCAACCCAATGCAATACGATGCAATGCAATGCAATGCAATACAACATTGGACTGGTTGTTATGTTTTATCACTCTTGGCCCACCAAAATCAACAGCCGTACGTTTTTTCCCCTGCAATTTTGCTGTAAACTGTTGAAAGCTCTGACCATTATTTTTCTCCTTTTTATTTTGCTGTCAGATAACCCTGGTTTCTTTTCTTTCTGCTCAACCTTGACCCATTACATGTCATTCTGTACTTGAAGATAGGCATGGGAGTGGAAAGTCATGTTTCTGTTTTCCTTACATGGACGTTTATCATGATACAGAGGCACATATTTTATTAAGATACAGATATGCAGAGGCTTTGCTTTATCACGACACATAGGCCTAGATATACTACGATACATAAGCCTAAGATTATCAAGATACACAGGCCTATGTTTATCACAATAAACAGGCTTAGGTGTGTCACGATTAACAGTCGTAGATTTATCACGATGGATAGATATGGCTTTAGCTCTACTTGTATATCCGTTTGGTTTATCACGAAGCAAAGACCCAGGTTATCACAATACATGGGCCTAGCTTTACTGCAAACAAACAGGCCTAGGTTTATCACAGTACACAAGCCTAGGTTAATCACGATACACAGGTCTAGGTTTATCAAGATACATAGGCCTAGGTTTATTGTGATACGTTGGCTTGGGTTTATTATGATACACTGGTCAAGGTTTATCAAAAATACATAAGCTTGGGTTTATTATACTATGTCCAGGTTTGTCACGGTATGTAGAGCCTAGGTTTATCACTATACATAGGCGTAGGTTTATTACGATACATAGGCCTAGGTTTATCACAAAACATAGGCCTAGGTTTATCAGGATACATTTGCTTAGGTTTGGTTTATAACGACATATCAGCCTAAGTTTACGACGGACACATAGGCCCAGGTTTATCAAGATACACTGACATAGGGCTAATCACAATACACAGGTTTATCATGATGCATAAGCCTAGGTTTATCACAATACAAAGAACTAGGTTTATCGTGATACACCAGCCTTACTTTTCCACGGACGCACAGACACAGATTTATAACCATGCATTGGTCTAGGTTTATCAAGATACAATACTTGGTTTATCACACAACAAAGGCCTTGGTTTATCACGATACAAACGACTAGGTTTGTCATGATACATAGGGCCCAGGTTTCGTTCACATGGATACCTAGGCCCTGGTTTATCATGATAAACTGGCCTAGGGTTTATCGCCGATACACACAGGTCTAGGTCTATCATGATACATTGGTCTGGGGTCTATCACAGGTCTATCACGATTCATTGGTCTAGGTCTATCACGATACAGAACATTGGTCTCGGTCTGTCATGATACACTGGTCTAGGTCTATCACGATACGATACATTGAGTCTAGGTCTATCAGGATACATTGGTCTAGGTCTATCACAGGTCTATCACGATACACTGGTCTAGGTCTACCACGATACATTAGTCTAGGTCTACCACGATACATTAGTCTAGGTCTATCACGATACGATACATTGAGTCTAGGTCTATCAGAATACATTGGTCTAGGTCTATCACAGGTCTATCACGATACACTGGTCTAGGTCTATGACGATACATTGGTCTAGGTCTATCACGATACATTGGTCTAGGTCTATCATGATACACTGGTCCAGGTCTGTCACGATACATTGGTCTAGGTCTATCACGATAATAATAATAATAATAATAATAATGGTATTTGTATAGCGCTAAATCTTGTGCATAAACAAATCAAAGCGCTTTCGCACCAGTCATTCTCACGCAAGCATAACTCTAAAACTGAAAAAAAAAACTAAAAAGACAAGGAAGAGGCAGGGAAGGGAGGCTACTTTGGGAAGAGGTGGGTTTTAAGGCCAGACTTGAAAGAGCTGAGTGTGGAGACTTGACGAAGCGAAAGAGGAAGTTCATTCCAATTGCAAGGTCCAGAGACAGAGAAAGAACGGTGGCCAACAGTCGAGAGTTTGAATCTGGGTATATGTAAGTGGAGTGGATCCGAAGCTGATCGTAGTGAGCGAGATGGAGTGTAGAGGTGAAGGCAGGCACAGAGATAGGAAGGGGCTGATTTGTGAATACATTTGTAGCATAGAGTGCTGATCTTGTACTTTATTCGGTGTGAGACAGGGAGCCAGTGGAGATGTTGCAAAAGAGGAGTGGTGTGCTCAGATCTTTTCTTTCTGAGGACGAGTCGGGCAGCAGAATTTTGTATGCGCTGAAGGGACTGAATGGATGAAGCAGGCAAACCAGACAATAGAGAGTTACAGTAGTCAAGGCGAGAGAGAATGAGAGAAACGACAAGTCTAGATGTTGCGTCAGTGGACAGATATTTCCGGATGGAACTGATGCGCCGCAGTTGACAGTAGCAGGATTGACATGTCTGATTGATAAATGTTTGCATGGACAGTGTGTTGTCAAGGACAACGCCGAGGTTCCTGACTGAAGTGGACAGAGGGATGGATGTACTGCCAAGTTTGATTGTATTAGTTGTAATGGAAGAGAGTTTTTGTTTAGTTCCTATGATCATTGCTTCAGTTTTGTCCGCGTTCAATTGTAACTTATTTAGAGTCATCCAATTTTGAATATCCAGGAAGCAGTTAGATGTTTCTTGCAAGAGCGACAACAGTTTTTCAGGTGTATCACTCTTCTGGAGTTGAGTGTCATCAGCGTAAGAATGATGACTGACATTATGGCGGTTGATAATTTCAGCGAGAGGAGCAGTGTACAGTGTGAAGAGCACTGGGCCTAAAACAGATCCCTGTGGGACTCCATGTTCAATTTTAACGGGTTCAGACTGGAAATTATCAACAATGACAGACTGGAATCGATCAGTGAGATACGATTTGAACCAGTTTAGAACAGTGCCGTTGATACCAAATGTATAATGAAGACGGGAAAGAAGGATTGAATGGTCTATCGTGTCAAAGGCGGCTGACAAGTCGAGAAGAGTGAGAAGGGAGATCTGTCCTGAGTCGGACGCTAGCAGTAGGTTATTCAGGATGTGGAGGAGAGTGGTTTCGGTGCTGTGGTCAGCACGATAGGCAGACTGAAATGGGTGGATGAGATTGTTGAAACAAAGGTGATTGTTGAGCTGCTTCAGGACGGCTTTTTCAAGGAGTTTGGACAGGAATGGAAGATTAGAAACTGGTCGATAGTTTTTCAAAATGTTTGCGTCAAGGTTGGATTTCTTCAGAAGAGGCCGGACTATTGCAGTTTTGAAAGTGGATGGAAACGTTCCAGAGAGAAGGGATGAGTTGACAATGTTGGTGATTGTGGGGAGAAGCTGTGAGACACACTGAGAAAAAACAGAGGCTGGTATAGGATCGAGCTCACAGGATTTTATTGTCATTTCTTTGAGGATTTCATGGACATCTGTTTCAGTTAATGGATTAAAGGAATGGAGAGGAGTGCCGTTGAATTGAGGATCAGGATGAGTAGGTTGGAAAGGCATTTGGTCTAAGATGGTACGAATATTCTGGACTTTGTCAAAAAAGAAAGAAGAGAAGACATTGGGGAGTTCAGATAAAGTGTAGGCAGAAGGAAGAGGAGTCTTTTTTGCAGTGCCGAGAAGATTTGACATGATAGTGTAAAGAGATTTGGTGGATGTGGCATCGAGAACTTGAGAAGAAAAGAAGTTTGTCTTCGCTGATGAGATCATATGTTTGACTTTATTTATTTGTTTTCGGAAGATTTGATTGTGGACTTTCAGTTTTGTTGATCGCCATCGCCGTTCCAATTGACGACGTTTGCGTTTTGCAAATCGAATGTCTTGTGTGTACCACGGGGCGGAAGGTCTATCAGGGAGCATGCGGGTAGTGGGGGGTGCATGTTCATCCAGCAGTTGAGAGAGGACAGAGTTGTAGTGTGTAGAGACATTGGTGTGGGAAGAAATTCTGGAAAGGCGTTCAGCAGCTTGAGAAGAAAAAGTGTTAATGTTGATGGATTTCAGGTTGCGACGAGTAACGGATTTTTTGGTTCTGGTAGGTTTTGAAATATTAAGCAAGAATAATACAGCAGAATGGTCGGAAGAGAGTTCGTCAGTTACAGTCACTGACGCAATCATAGCATCGGAGTCACGTGTGATGAGCCAGTCCAATGTATGGCCAGATCTGTGTGTTGGTTCTGTAACGAGCTGAGAGAGAGAATGATTGGACAGAGATAGACATAGGCGATACATTGGTCCAGGTCTGTCACGATACGTTGGTCTAGGTCTATCACGATACAGTACATTGATCAAAGTCTATCATGATACACTGGTCTGGGTCTGTTACGATACGATACATTGGGTCTAGGTCTATCACGATACATTGGTCTAGGTCTATCACAGGTCTATCACGATACATTGGTCCAGGTCTGTCATGATACATTGGTCTAGGTCTATCACGATACAGTACGTTGGTCTAGGTCTATCATGATACACTGGTCTAGGTCTGTTACGATACGATACATTGGGTCTAGGTCTATCACGATACATTGGTCTAGGTCTATCACAGGTCTATCACGATACACTGGTCCAGGTCTGTCACGATACATTGGTCTAGGTCTATCACGATACATTGGTCCAGGTCTATCATGGTACATTGGTCCAGGTCTATCACGATACACTGGTCCAGGTCTGTCACGATACATTGGTCTAGGTCTATCACGATACAGTACATTGGACAAGGTCTATCATGATACACTGGTCTAGGTCTGTCACGATACATTGGTCCAGGTCTATCACGATACAGTACATTGGACAAGGTCTATCATGATACACTGGTCTAGGTCTGTCACGATACATTGGTCTAGGTCTATCACGATACAGTACATTGGACAAGGTCTGTCATGATACACTGGTCTAGGTCTATCACGATACATTGGTCCAGGTCTATCATGATACATTGGTCCAGGTCTATCACGATACATTAGTCTAGGTCTATATATATACAGCCTACGGCCTGCATGCAGTCTGCCCCACGCTGCTGTCACCTTCAAGGAGTCCCCGTCCACAAAGCACTGCTGCACATACTTGCTCCTCGTGTAAATGCTCTCCACTCTCTCTGGGGCGATGTACTCTCCCTGGCACACACACACACACACACACACACACAGAGTGAAGGGGGGAGGACGTGGGGGGGGGAGGGTTAGTACATTGTGTGTTGTAACGCGTATATATATATTTCTTCACTACATTCCACCCACCCCCACCCACCCACTCCCTCACCCCCCACCCCCACCCCCCGCCCCAACACACACACACACACACACACACGCAACACGAGGTCCAAACCACAAGACTTTCACGGCGTCCTATAACACTTATAGTGAATAGACGTTAAACTGAAGATCACACACACACACACACACACGCGCGCGCGCACACACACATACATACACACGCACGCATGCACGCACGAACGCACGCACATGCACGTGTAACTGATCAAACATTCAAGTTTGCAAAAAGGAAAAATTGTTACATCAGCTTCTGTTCTCTGTCATTGTCTGTACATCAGTGTACTATGCTTGTGCTGCACGTGCGAGGGAACTGCGCGACGAATGATGCTACAGGTATGTCAAATTTATATTACATACTTGATGACTTTGTGTGTGTGTGTGTGTGTGTGTGTGTGTGTGTGTGTGTGTGTGTGTGCGTGCTTGTGAGATGGTTACGGGTGATGAAGTACGTAAGTGTGTAATGGCTGGACATGTGGTCCTATTCCGTAAAAGACCCTGATGTTCTTCTTCTATGTTTTTATGTACACCTTCTTCGCTTTGGAAGACCAAAAAAGAAAACAAAAAAAACAACAAAAAACCCAGGTATGTTGACCTTCTGTCAGTCCAGATGATACGACACGTGTCTTGTTTCAATTCTTCTCATTACTCACACAGCAATGATTATAATGTGAATAGGTACACTAGTATCTACACTTTGACAACGACCCCTGACGCCAAAAAAAAAAAACCACAAAAAACAACAAGCAGGACATATCTACCTGTGAAAGTTTGAAGATGTGCTTGCATCTGTCCACGATTCGCAAAGTTCCGTTCTGCAATCACAGACAGACACTGTTCGTGTAAGTTGAAAGAATCATCGTGTCAGTATCAACATTATTTTTTTTTCAAAACAGACTTAGTACTCAACTGAATCAGCTGCTGCAGAATCCGAAGAAGATTTGTTGTTGTTGTTGTTGTTGTTGTTGTTGTTGTTGTTGTTGTTGTTGTTGTTGCTGCTGCTGCTGCTGTTGTTGTTGTCGAACAGATAGCTGATGCGGTAGCAACAACAACAACATTACCACCACCACCACTGTTCTTGCTACGAAAATGTGTGTCTGGGTTCTTTTAACAAAGAACGCGCATGAACATTTGAGTATCATCAGTTGACGTGCGTATACAAGCGTGTTTGTGGAAGTGAAGGCGACAGGGAGAGAGAAACATGATAAAAATCCAAATAGGATTAAAACTTTAAATTTAAATAGGATTAAAACTTTCAAAACGTTTTAAAAGTTTCAAGGTGGTAGTTTACGTTGCCAAGTTATATCTTGCTATCCAAATGTTGTTGTTGTTATTTTTTGTTCTTTTATTCATCATACTCGTTTCCTTTTTATGGAATTTTTTAAAAAATGAACATAAGAACAATAACAAAAACGTATTCACAGTTATGATCCTCCTCTCCCGTGGAGGAACTCTGCTTAATGTCCCTTCACACATACTGGTGATTGTAGACATCTCGTCAAAACATCACTTTTTGCATTTGAATGTTATCATACAAACACTGAAAAATGAAAAAGGTAGGAGATGAGGTGGGGGTGTTGTATGGTAAGTTGCTGGAAACAGGAGAGATGGAGGACGGAATCAATGATGGCTATTTGAGATAATTATATTGCTTCTTCTTCTTCGGCGCTCGTGGGCTGCAGCTCACACGTTCACTTGTATGTACACGAATGGGCCCTTACAAGTATGACCGTTTTTACCCCGCCATGTAGTAGCCATACTCTATTTTCGGGAGTGTGCATGCTCGGTACGTTCTCGTTTCCATAACCCACCGAACGCTGACATGGATTACAGGATCTCTAACGTGCGTATTTGATCTTCTGCTTGCGTATACACACGAAGGGGATTCAGGCACAAGCAGGTCTACACACGTGTTGACCTGGGAGATTGGAAAAAAAAATTCCACCATTTACCCACCATGCGCCGTTACAGAGATTCGAACCCGGGACCCTCAGATTGAAAGTCCAACGCTTTTCCCACTCGACTCTTGCGCCCGTCAAATAAATATAAGTACAATCAAAGAACATTACTTGACCGCTTGACTGACTGCTACCACCGAGTAGGCTTGTCGGTGAAGGGCTGTAACGCCTCACTGAGATGAAACTGACATTACTGGTCAGTTTGTCGGCCATCGCTCCATATTTTGACATCTTCCTCTTGGGGATGTATTTGTCCAATTACTCCACTGACAAGTACACAAACACTTGTAACAACCTTTCAACATGTATGGTAGGTATCACTCTTTTTGTCTCAACAGGTTTCTCTGTGTGAAATTCGGGCTGCTCTCCCCAGGGAGAGTGCGTCGTCACGCTTTTTTTTTCTGCCTGCAATTTTGTTTGTTTTCATATCGAAGTGGATTTTTCTACAGAATTTTGCCAGTGACAATCCTTTTGTTACCGCGGGTTCTTTCACGTGCGCTAAATGCATGCTGCACACGGGACCTCGGTTTATCGTCTCATCCGAATGACTAGCGTCCAGACCACCACTGAAGGTCTAGTGGATGGGGAGAAAATACTGGCTACTGCCGGTGCGATTCGGTATTAGGTGGGGCGGGGGGGGGGGGGGGGGGGGGAGGCGGGAGGTTCTGGGTGAGCAGCATAACGCCACTGAAACGGCGTGGAAGACTGGCAGAGATGAATGCGCGGCGGGAACTTGATTTTATCCTTCCTTACCTCGCGGCAAAGTTACCCCGAAAGCTACCTTGCCTTGACTCGCGAGAACCTAGCCACTCTTTGCCGCGAGGAAGAAGAAAAAAAGAAAAAAAGAAACACACCTTCCTAGCGTGTCTCGCGAGAACCTCGCCTAACTTAGCGTGTAAGAAACAGTGCCTCAGACTTGACCTTGTTGAAGATGCCCACGTCTCCGGTTCTGAGCCAGCCGTCCGCTGTGAAGGCTTCCTTGGTTTTTTCAGGGTCATGGTAGTACCCCTTCATCACGTTGGTGCCTTTGACACACACCTGCACACATCACAGTTTTCAGGGTCACGATAAAATCCGCTTCCTCAGGATGGTAACTTTCAATCACACACACACACACACACACACATACACACACACACACACACACACACACACACACACACACACACACACACACACACACACAGAGTGACGTCTCACCTCTCCAATCCCATCCTTGGCAAAGTACTGCATCTCGGGCACGTCAATCAGCTTGATGTAGTTACAGTCCAGAGGGGGACCCACGTGTCCTGACCAACACAGCACACAGTGTCAGGAACACTGCTTCAATGACTTCACATGATAAGGAAGGAGGAGTAAGAGGAGCAGTAGAAGAAGGAGTGGGAGGAAGAAGAGGAGGAGAAGAATGAAGAGGAGGAGAAGGAGAAGCAGGAGGAGGAAGAGGGGAAAATAAGGAGGAGGAAGAGGAGCAGTAGAAGAAGGCGTAGGAGGAAGATGAGGAGGAGAATGAAGAGGAGGAGGAGAAGAAGAAGGAGGAGAAAGGGGGGAAAGGAGGAGGAAGAGGAGCAGGAGAAGAAGAAGGAGGAGGAAGAAAAGAAGCAGAAAGAGGAGAAGGAGGAAGAGGAGAAGCAGATAGAGGAGGAGGAGGAGGAAGAGGAGAAGCAGAAGAAGAAAGAGGAAGAGGAGGAAGAAGAGCAGGAGAAGAAGGAGGAGGAAGATGACGAAAATGAGCAGCAGAAGTAGAAGGAAGAGGGGCAGGAGAAGAAGGGAGAGGAGCAGGAGAAGAAGAAGGAGGAGGAAGAGGAGCAGGAGAAGAAGGAGGAAGAGGAGCAGGAGAAGAAGGAGGAGAAGAAGCAGTAGAATAAGGAGGAGGAAGAGGAGCAGAAGGAGGAGGAGGAAGAGGAGGAAGAGAAGCAGTAGAACAAGGAGGAGGAGAAAGAGGAGCAGCAGAATAAAAAGGAGGAGGATGAAGAGGAGGAGAAGAAGCAGTAGAATAAGGAAGAGGAGGAAGAGGATAAGCAAAAGAAGGATGATGATGAAGAGGGCGAAGAGGAGAAGCAGAAGGAGAAGGAGGAGAGGAAGAGCAACAGTAGAAGAAGAAGGATGAAGAGGAGGACGAGGAGAAGCAGCAGCAGAAGAAGAAGAAGAAGGAGGAGGAGATATGTTACCTGGCGTGGGGTCCCCAGGCCAGGTGAGGGTGGCGGCAGCCGTGGCCTCTGTCTGACCGTACCCCTCAATCACCTTAACACACCTGTTGGTCTTCATTTGACTGTGGACACAGCGCCCCCCCACTCCCCACCCCCACCCACATCCTCATAAATGCTAGTATTCACAGACATAAATATGAAAGAAACACCTGGAAATCATCAGCCCAGAGCGGCATGAGAATTGACCTTGTACTCCACTCCAAGGCAACTTCTTCTTCTTCTTCTGCGTTCGTGGGCTGCAACTCCCACGTTCACTCGTATATACGCGAGTGGGCTTTTACGTGTATGACCATTTTTATCCCGCCATGTAGGCAGCCATACTCCGTTTTCGGGGATGTGCATGCTGGGTATGTTCTTGTTTCCATAACCCACCGAACGTTGACATGGATTACAGGATCTTTAACGTGCGTATTTGATCTTCTGCTTGCGTATACACACGAAGGAGGTTCAGGCACTGGCAGGTCTGCACATATGTCGACCTGGGAGATCGTAAAAATCTCCACCCTTTACCCACCAGGCGCCGTCACCGTGATTCGAACCCAGGACCCTCAGATTGAAAGTCCAACGCTTTAACCATTCGGCTATTGCGCCCGTCACTCCAAGGCAACGAAACAAGAATTTTCTGATCGAGCTCACTGTGTCATACGAAAGCAGAATGGAGGAAGCCCACATCTACAATTTCCCTACTCAAACTAGGCGTATGATGGCTCAGTGGTCAAAACGTCTGCCAGAAAAGGTAACTCAGTCCTGAAGTGGCGACCACCCTAGAGGTGCGGGTTCGAACCTGCTGAGGACCAGGAAAAAACGTCTACTATCAATCAAAGTGAAAAGACGTTCAGTCAATGGACACACATTAGAAAAAACAAAAACAGACAATAATGTTTTTAAAAAAAAAGATCACAATGATAGAAAAAGATTAATAATAACAGGAATGATGATAACGATAACAATGATAATAACAATTACGATGATAATAATAACGATAATCATCATTATCATCATTATAATATCATTTATTTTCAGTCTAATATCATCATCTTAGATGAACAGACTGTGAATAAACAAATAAATAAATAAACGAAGAACGAAAGACGGACAGTAAAACAAAATAAAACCACCCCCACCTGGCAGCCAAGTGCACAGCGAGCAAAGTCAAAGACTTCAGCAGAAAGAGCGGCCGACCCTGTAGCCACCACAGTCACGTTTCCACCCAGAAGCGCGTGGATCTTCCTGAACACCAGTTTGTCCCACACACTGTCCCTTCGGATGACGCCTCTGGAGACAGTAAGCAACAACCATCAATTAACGTGACGCTAAAAGGCAAAACTAATGAACTGTTAGACCGATCAGTTTCAGTATCTTAATTATCTTCAACAATACTTAGATTATAGTCCCATCCGGTGAGAGGGCGTCTCCTCAGAATCATGGACTGAGTGTGCGTGCTAGCTATCTGGGGCAAATCAGTTCGTGTCTAACTCGTCTGGGTGTCCGTCGCTTATGATTAATTATCACAGCTCGCGTCACTCGGTTAATGCGAGTTTTTGGTTCGCGTTACTGAGTTTTAAACCTCTTAATAGGATACCCGATGTATGATACAGTATAAAATTTCCTGCAGTTCATTATTTTCTGTACAAGGATGTGTATGTTACCTATGTTGTTTCCTGAATACCATGGATGTATACTTCTGTGTTTTACAACAGGCTAGTTATTGTCACGACTTCAAGAAATCATAATTCAACGCCTTGCTCTATCATAGTGTTTACTGTTGCTACTTTTATGATTGTTACAGTTATGACTGTGGTTGTTAGTGTTAGTGCTGTGATAGTTGTGTATAGTTGTTAGTATTCTTTTATTCTTGTATATGTTGTTTACCAAATTTTACAGTTTTGCTTATAGTTTGTATGTATCACAGGCTTCACCACACTTAATCATTCTACGAGATAATACAGGTATTCTGATTCTGATTCTGATCGTTGTACTGTTGCCTTTCTTTTCTTGAGGGTGGGAAAGACAGGGATGAACGCATTAGTTCTGTGGTGGACTTGCAAACTGTGACGAAAAAACTAATTGAAGTGACGGAAAAAAACAACAGTTTCACTTTCAGTAGCTCAAGGAGGCGTCACTGCGTTCGGACAAATCCATATACGTTACACCACATCTGCCAAGCAGATGCCTGACCAGCAGCGTAACCCAACGCGCTTAGTCAGGCCTTGAGAAAAAAAAGGGTAAATAAATAATAGATAAATACATAAAAAAGAACTACTACTACTACTAATAATATATATGTATAAGGCGCAAAAACTTGATGAAGTCAACTATAAGCGTACACAAATAAATAAATAATAATTTTATCAAATAAAAAAAAAAGTAATAATAATTATAATGATAATAATAATAATAATAAAATAAATAAAAAAGACAACAATGATGATAAATAAGAAATAAATGTAAACACCCTCACTCCCACCCCCCCACCCCCAGAACTCACCTTTTAACTTCCTTGAGTTTCCTGCTGAGAGCCAAACGAAGTAAGAAAGATTTGATCTTGCTGTGTTCCACACCAATCATCACCTGAAGCACAGATAGACAATGCTGATACGGTTCTTCAAAATAGTAACAGGAAGAAGAAGAAAGGATATTTATAATGGGTTCCACCTCCCTAGCACTTGGGTTGAGAGCTGGCAATTAACATGAACATGGGGATTTTTTTTGAAAACCTTTATTGCATTGTACTGAATTCTACTCAGTTGTACTGTACTGTACTGCACTGCTTTTTGTCACAATAGATTTGTGGGTGTGAAATTCGGGCCGCTCTCCCAGGGAAAATCTCGTCACCAATGTACAGCGGCGACCACCTTTTTCTTCTTTTTTTTTCTGTCAACAACTAGTGCATTTGTTTTTCTATCATTGTGGATTTTTCCGACAGAATGTTGCCAGTGATAGTTGCCCCTTTTATCGTTTTTTTCTTTGGTTAGCTTGTTTTTTTGTGGGGTTTTTTGCTTGTTTTTGTATAGTTCTTTTATGTGCGCTAAGTGCGAACTTGCACACATGACCTCGGTTTACGGTCTCATTCGAAAGACTAACACTCAGGTCTGTTGGGTTTCAATTCTGTTTCAGTTCGAAGACCAAACACAAGAACACATTATCCAGTTCTGTCCCCTCTTGAAGGGGCTGAGAGACACCGTGTGGCTGACACCAACCCCACCGCACACCAAGCTCCATGGCTCCAGACAGGACCTGGAGAGGACAGCGTCATTCATCAGACATAGCTGGACTGACACTGTGAAAAGGCGAACAGGAAGAAGAAGAATTAGATGTCTTTTGTTTCAGTTTCAACAATGTGTCACACCATGCGGACTGATCCATATTCACAACACAACATCTGCTACAAAAACAAAACAAACAAAAACAAAAACACAAAAAGGAAGGGGGGGGGGGGGGGAGGGGGGGGCGCAGAATACCGGTCCGCGCAGGAATCAAACCCGTGCACACAAAAATTCCTAGTCAGGCGCTGTGCATGCCCTCTTCGCACACAGCCAGGACTCCTCTTTGGAACGCCAGACGGACCTCCAACACGGACAGACGTCCAGGTTCTCACTCAGCCCGGACCTCGAGCAAAGCAACCTTCACAGAACCAAGACCAAGCCCTGAGCAACTTGACCATGAGGGCGCTAGCCTTCTTCGTTCGTGGGCTGCAACTTTCACGTTCACTTTTATGTACACGAGTGGGCTTTCACGTGAATCACCGTTTTTATCCCGCCATGAAGGCAGCCATACTCCGCTTTCGGGGGTGTCCATGCTGGGTATATTTTTGTTTCCATAACCCACCGAATGCTGACATGGATTACAGGATCTTTAACGTGCGTATTTGATCTTCTGCGTGCGTATACACACGAAGGGGGTTCAGGCACTAGCAGGTCTGCACATATGTTGATCTTGGAGATCGGAAAAATCTCCACCCTTTACCCACCAGGCGCCGTTACCGTGATTCGAACCCGGGACCCTCAGATTGAAAGTCCAATGCCTTAACCACTCGGCTATTGCGTCTGTCAAACGTCTTCTTCTTCTTCTGTCCCGTGGTCTCCGACCATAGGTGTAACCCTGATGACCTGACAATCAGTTCTCTCCACCCCTCCCTGCCCTGACCCTCGTTTCTCTCAGGGCGTCGCCCAGTCTCAGAAAAAAAGAAAATTCTCAGACCTGTCCATTGTTCTGGGACAATGCCCTCTCGTTTCTTTTTTCTGTCTGCCTCTCCTTTTCTGTTTTTTTTGTTGCAGGATTTACCTTGGCCAAACCCTGCTGATTGTGAGACGTGCGTTGTTCTTTTGATCTGAACCACTGCCACAAACGAATAGAACAAACATTTACAAATCTGATGTCTAATCAATCAGGAATCAATTCAGTACTCTATGATCGGCACCAGTTTTGTTAACTCACTGAGTACAACCGTTTTTTCTCTACTCTCTTTCCCCCTAGCGACTCCGTCAGATGTCCATTAGATGTCTGAATGGCCCAGCCTTCAGAGACTCCGTCAGATGTCCATTAGATGTCTGAATGGCCCAGCCTACAGAGACTCCGTCAGATGTCCATTAGATGTCTGAATGGCCCAGCCTGAAGCTTTCATCGTTAGAAATACGGTATTCATCAACTTGAACAATGTGAGAACCTTCTGCTTGTGACAAGTTAATGACGTGAGCAGCTGTGAATCACTGTCATCGTCGCGTCTTCTATCGCTCGTTCGGAGAGAGATAATTATCAATAGCAATGTAAATGTGCCAGTGCAACTTCAGTTCTGTAGATCTCCCCGCTCATCCCCCTCCACACACACACACATACTGACCTTGTCCCTGATCTTGTTGAGGAGGCGGGGCACGGTGGGGAAGCCAGTGGGCCTCAGAGTCTGCAGGTCGTCAAACAGCAGGTTGATGTCTCGGGAGAAGAAGCCGGCGTGGGACCCGTGAGAGAACACGTTCGCCTGTGTAACACGGTCGTCATATGTTATCTTCCGTGAAGGGTTGTGTGCGGAGGTAGGGGGTGGGGGTGGAGGTGGGCGGAAGGAGAGTGTGTGTGTGTGTGTGTGTGTGTGTGTGTGTGTGTGTGTGTGTGTGTGAGGGTGTGGGCGCGTTTCTGTTTCACAGAGAAATGACAGAAAGAGAGAGACAGAGAAAGATCTTACTTACTATGTTCACACGTTCAAACATGTGAGCCAGAGGCAGATAGGAAATGTGTGCATCTTCTGGTCTCGTGCTGGGCTGCACACACACACACACACACACACACACACACGTTCGCCACACAGTGCACACACACAACATCAGTAACAAACACACATGCATATACATAAACACACATAGTCGCGCGCGCGCGCGCACACACACACACACACACACACAAACACACAAGTGTACCAGTGTATGATAGTCAGTCGTGTCCGACCATGACCATCAGAACAGCAGAGGCGGCAACTGCTGTCCCGACTATCTGGGCTAGAATTTGATTATAGTGGAGAGTGTCTTGCCCAAGTTACATCCCCACTCTCTCGCCCAAGAGGGTTTTAGGACAGTCAGCGTTGGGATGGGTTCCCAAAGGCCAACTAACCCCCAAGGCTGCAGCACTAAGAGCCAGTGCAATATTGCCTCCTGGTTTGAGAGTCACAGTCCTTCACAAAAGACTAAGCTGTAAATGATTTCCCAATGCAATGGAGAACTCACTGAGTATATCATATCTCAGTGCGACGGGCGCAATAGTCGAATGGTTAAAGCGTTGGACTTTCAATCTGAGGGCACCCGGGTTCGAATCTCGGTGACGGCGACTAGTGGGTAAAGGGTGGAGATTTGTCCGATCTCACAGGTCAATATATGTACAGACCTGCTTGTGCCTGAACACCCTTCGTGTGTATACGGATAACAGAAGATCAAATACGCACGTTAAAGATCCTGTAATCCATGTCAGCGTTCGGTGGGTTATGGAAACACAAGAACATACCCTGCATGCACACCCGTACCCCCGAAAGCGGAGTATGGCTGCCTACATGACGGGGTGAAAACGGTCATACATGTAAAAGCCCACTCGTGTACATACGAGTGAACGTGGGAGTTGCAGCCCGCGAACGCAGAAGAAGAAGAAGAAGATATCTCAGTGTAAAATCCCGGTCCTTACAAATTTCCTGTGCTCTGCTGCAGCAATGTCGGCCACCAAGTTTCCGTGTGTCAGCATCGCACCCTTCGGGTTCCCTGCAGAGTGCACACACACACGCGCACAGACACAGACACAGACAGACTCTCTCTCTCTCTCACACACACACACATACACACACACATACAGGCACACACACACGCACGCACAAACACACACACACGGACGCACGCGCAAGCACACACACACACACACACACACACACACACACACACACACACACACACAGTCCGTCAGTAAGTGGGTATAACTGTGCCTCTGTGTGATGGGTGGGAGTGAGGAGTGGGTAGTTTCAGGTGACTGTACACCCTTTACATAATAATGCATTTGAGTTTGGGAGTGGATCGTTCTAACTCGTTTTATCTATTATCTATTCCTCGATAATTTGCTTTTGGTTTTTCTTCGGGTGGGAGCTTGTGCAATGAAGAGGGGTGGGGGTGTGGCGGTGGAGGGATAGCGGGGGTGGGGATTGGGGGGTGGGGGGTGTTGAGGGGGAAGCGGGTTCTGAAAGGGGATGGGGAATGGTGGGGGCGGGGGGTGGGTGGGTGGGTGGGGTGGAGTAGTTTGTTGGTTGGATATGGGAGAAGAGTAGTGTGTGAGTGTATGTGCGTGCGTACATGCGTGTGTCAGAGTTTACGTAGCGGCCTGTGTTACCTGTCGTTCCGCTGGTAAAGCAGATCGTCAACAGATCAGACGGCTTGGGAGGCTGGAATAATAATAATTATTATAATAATAATAATAATAATAATAATACAATATTACGACTGCCACCACCACCACCACCACCATCACCACAACTACGTATCCATATCAATCAATCAAAAACTACTACCACCACCACTACTACTACTACTACTACTACTACTACTACCACTCTACTAATGCATAACCTTTATGTGCCGCGATTTCCAGTACAAATTTGCTCAACTTGAAAGCGCCTAACATGGTACAGTTAAGAGCAAACATGATATTAAAACATCATAAAAGCTCTTTAGACTGAAGACATAAAAACATCCAGTACATTTACACATACAAATCAATACATCAGCACATTTCCAACCCCACCGAGCAATGAAATGGTCAAGTAGGCCTATAAATCTGCTTGGATTTCTAGAATGAAATACATGTTTTTATTAAGAAAACAACACACGCGCACACACGTACAGACACGCACGTGTACGCTTGCCCGTACACTCTACCCTCCACATACAAGCACGTGGGAACAAATAGCCGAAGCTTACGACCATGTCAAATGATATCCCCTGGTGGTTTATTCATCAAAAAGCGACCTCTCTCTAAAATAAATAAATAAATAAGTAATAAAATTTCTGAATCAGTTTTACCTTAATATTGAAGGTTGCGCTACCAATATGGTAGCTCACCTCAATGTTTTTCTTGTGACACAAAATATTTTGTGCTAAAAAAAAAATTACCCCAAAGGCACAAAACACTTCCTGGTAACATTTTACCATAAGACATGAAATAATTAGAGGTAACAGTATAGTAACGTACTGAACAGAAACAAAACACCTCGAAGTGAAACATTAGAAGTAACAGTAACCAACAAAATTTCACCAAAAGACACAAACCACTGTGTGCTAAAAAAATTAAAAAAAAAAAATCTTACCAAAGGCTCTCGCAGATTCTTTTTCCCAAGATTCTGAAAGCAAACGACAACGTTTTATTGTTAGTTTGGTTTATTTAACAATGTTTAGAGAGGAAAATCTAACAAATACTAGAAATAACTCTACAGCTTTTTCTCACGACAACTTCTCTTCATGCACAATACTTCACATCAGAACATGACCATTAAAAGGTCTAGAAAGGAAAGGCTGTAGTCTTCTTTCCAAGGAAGGCCTTTCAATAAACGGACTGTGATTTTTACCCCCACCACCCCCATTAGTCCTTCAGTGGTGGTCTGGCTGCTGTTCTTTCTGATTAGACAATGAACCCGGGCCCCATACTTTTACTGTTATCATTGTCATTTTATTCTATTTTCTAAACGTTATTTTCATCATCTTCATCATCACCATCGTCGTCATTATCATCACCAGAACTAAAACTCCTCTTGGTGAGAAGTAATTCTGGTTCTGATTCTCATCATCATCATCATCATCATCATCATAATCATCATCATCATCATCATCATAATCATCATCATTATCACCATCATCATCACCATCATCACCATCATCATCGTCATCATCAACATCATCATGGCCATCATCATCGTGTCACACCATCATCATCATCATCATCATCGCCATCATCATTACCATCATCACCATCATCATCATCATCATTATCACCATCACCACCATCATCATCATCATCACGATCATCATCATCATCACCACCATCACCATCATCATCACCATCATCATCATCACCACCACCATCATCATCACCATCATCATCATCATGACCATCATCATCATCACCATCACCACCATAATCATCACCATCATCACCACCACCATGATCATCACCACCATCATCATCATCATCACCATCATCATCACCACCATTATAATCACCATCATCATCACCACCATCATCATAATCACAATCATCATCACTGTCACTCCATCTCTCTCTGTCACCCCTTCTGTCACTCCATCTCTCTCTGTCACCCCTCACTCTCTGTCACTCCATCTCTCTCTGTCACCCCTCACTCTCTGTCACTCCATCTCTCTCTGTCACTCCATCTCTCACTGTCACCCCTTCTGTCACTCCATCTCTCTCTGTCACCCCTCACTCTCTGTCACTCCATCTCTCTCTGTCACCCCTCACTCTCTGTCACTCCATCTCTCTCTGTCACTCCATCTCTCTCTGTCACCCCTCACTCTCTGTCACTCCATCTCTCTCTGTCACTCCATCTCTCTCTGTCACCCCTCACTCTCTGTCACTCCATCTCTCTCTGTCACTCCATCTCTCACTGTCACCCCTCACTCACTGTCACTCCATCTCTCTCTGTCACCCCTCACTCTCTGTCACTCCATCTCTCTCTGTCACCCCTCACTCTCTGTCACTCCATCTCTCTCTGTCACCCCATCTCTCTCTGTCACTCCATCTCTCTCTCTGTCACTCCATCTCTCTCTCTGTCACCCCTTCTGTCACTCCATCTCTCTGTCACTCCATCTCTCTGTCACTCCATCTCACTCTCTGTCACTCCATCTCTCTGTCACCCCATCTCTCTGTCACTCCATCTCACTCTCTGTCACTCCATCTCTCTGTCACCCCCTCACTCTCTGTCACTCCACCTCTCCCTGTCACTCTCCCCTCTCTGTCACTCCCTCCCCCCCTCTCTGTCACTCCCTCCCCCCCTCTCTGTCACTCCCCCCTCTCTGTCACTCCCTCCCCCCCTCTCTGTCACCCCCTCACTCTCTGTCACTCCACCTCTCCCTGTCACTCTCCCCTCGCTATGTCACTCACTCCCCCCCTCTCTGTCACTCCCTCCACCCCTCTCTGTCACTCCCTGCCCCCCCTCTCTGTCACTCCCTCCCCCCTCTCTCTGTGTCACTCCCTCTCCCCTCTCTGTCACTCCCTCCCCCCTCTCTCTGTGTCACTCCCTCCCTCTCCCCCCCTCCCTGTCACTCCCTCCCCCCTCTCTCTGTGTCACTCCCTCCCCCTCCCCTCTTTCTGTCACTCCCTTCCCCCTCTCTCTGTCACTCCCTCCCCCCCTCTGTCACTCCCTCCCCCCCTCTGTCACTCCCTCCCCCCCCGATCTGTCACTCCCTCCCCCCCTCTCTGTCACTCCCTCCCCCCTCTCTCTGTGTCACTCCCTCCCTCTCCCTCTCTCTGTCACTCCCTCTCCCCTCTCTCTGTGTCACTCCCTCCCTCTCCCCTCTCTCTGTCACTCCCTCCCCCCCTCTGTCACTCCCTCCCCCCCCCCCCGATCTGTCACTCCCCCCCCTCTCTGTGACTCCCTTCCCCCTCTCTGTCACTCCCTCCCTCTCCCCTCTCTCTGTCACTCCCTCCCTCCCTCTCTGTCACTCCTTCCCCCCTCTCTCTGTGTCACTCCCTCCCCCCTCTCTCTGTGTCACTCCCCCCTCTCTGTCACTCCCTCCCCCCTCTCTCTGTGTCACTCCCCCCTCTCTGTCACTCCCTCCCCCCTCTCTCTCTGTCACTCCCTTCCTCCTCTTTGTCACTCCCTTCCCCCTCTCTCTGTCACTCCCTTCCCCCTCTCTCTGTCACTCCCTCCCTTCCACCTCTCTGTCACTCCCTCCCCCCTCTCTCTGTGTCACTCCCCCCATCTCTCTGTCACTCCCTCCCCTCTCTCCGTCACTCCCTCCACCCTCTCTCTGTCACCCCCCCTCTGGTATTCCCTCTCTCTGTGTCACTTCCTCTGTGTGTGTGTGTGTGTGTGTGTGTGTGTGTGTGTGTGTGTGTGTGTGTGTGTGTGTGCTTCTTGTATTTGTATTTCTTTTATCACAGCCCCCTCTCTCTGTGACTCCCTTCCCCCTCTCTCTGTCACTCCCTCCCCCCCTCTCTGTCACTCCCTCCCTCTCCCCTCTCTCTGTGACTCCCTTCCCCCTCTCTCTGTCACTCCCTCCCCCCCTCTCTGTCACTCCCTCCCTCTCCCCTCTCTCTGTCACTCCCTCCCTCTCCCCTCTCTCTGTCACTCCCTCTCTCTCTGTCACTCCCTCCCTCTCCCCTCTCTCTGTCACTCCCTCCCCCCTCTCTCTCTGTCACTCCCTCCCTCTCCCCTCTCTCTGTCACTCCCTCTCCCCTCTCTGTGACTCCCCCCCCCCCCCCGATCTGTCACTCCCTAAAATCTGTGACTCCCTAAAATCTTTATCCTTGAGTAATAAAGTTTTTGAATCTTGAATCTGTCACACACCCCGCCCCCCCCCCCCCCCCACCCCCCCCTCCCTCCCTGCTACTTCCTCTCTCTGTGTCACTCCCTCCCTCCCCCCTCTCTCTGTCCCTCTCACTCTCTCTGTGTCATCCCCCCTCCCCCCCCCCCCCCACTGCTACTTCCTCTCTCTCTTTCACTCCCTCCCTCCCCCCTCTCTGTGTCCCTCTCCCTCTCTCTATGTCACCCCCCCCCCTGCTACTCCCTCTCTGTGTCCCTCTCCCTCTCTCTGTCCCTCTCCCTCTCTGTCATTCCCACCCTTTCTGCTACTCTCTCCCTCTCCCCTCTCTCTGTCCCTCTCCCTCTCTCTGTCACCCCCACCCCCTGCTACTTCATCTCTCTGTGTCCCTCCCTCCTCCCTCTCTGCCCCCTCCCATCCTCCCATCCCTGCTACTCTCTCTCTCTCTCTCTGTCCCTCTCCCTCTCTGTCACCCCCCACCCCCTGCTACTTCATCTCTCTGTGTCCCTCCCTCCTCCCTCTCTGCCCCCTCCCATCCCCCCATCCCTGCTACTCTCTCTCTCTCTCTCTGTGTCCCTCTCCCTCTCTGTCATCCCCCCTTTCTGCCACTCCCTCTCTCTGTGTCACTCCCTCCCTCTCCCCACTCTCTGTGTCACCCCCCACCCCACCGCCCCCTCGCCCTGCTACTCCTTCTCTCTGTGTCAGTCCCTCCCCCCTCTCTGTGTGTCCCTCTCCCTCTCTTTCTCTGGTCCCCACCCTCCCCCGATTCTCCCTCTCTCTCTCTCCCCTCCCCCCACGTTCTGTGACTCACTATGTCTTTCTGCCCTCACCTCCACCTCCGTGAAGTGGAGAATCTTGATTCCTGATGATTGAGCTGCCTGCCGCAGACTTTGCGTCACTTCTTCGATCATGACGATAATATTCAATGACGTCATGTGACGCTTCTTATCCATCAGCAACTGAGCACGCGCTGCCGTGTCACACACGATGGCAGACATCTCACCTGTGACAGAGATTTGTCCGTAGATTTTATTCATTCGTTTTGGGGTTTTTTTGTTTGTTTTTGTTTTGTTTTTGTTTTTGTTTTGTTTTGTTTTTGTTTTTGTTTAGTTTTGTTTTTGGTTTTTGGTTTTTATTTTTTCTTCTTTTTTTCGGGGGGAGGGGGGGGGGGTGCGGCAATATGTTACAGCAAAGACATCTCATTACAACATTAAATTACACCAAAGCACAATATTCACAATCATGTATCGGCCATACAATGCACATAAATTCCAGGAACATTTTGCAGTGAAAAAGGTATATGATATATTGACATATGGACAGGACAGACAGAATGTTGAATAGATAGGTAGGTCAGGACAGTAGATATATAGATGTGTTCTTTTTGTTCTTTTTTGTTGTTGTTGTTTTTGATTGTTTTGTTTTGTTGGGTTTTTTTTGTTTTTTGTTTTTGTTTTTTTCTTTGGTTTGGTTTTGTCCGTAAGATCTAGTCGTGTCAG
>NC_134876.1:53854937-53874937 GCF_041734735.1 Babylonia areolata | reverse complement strand
TAGCTGGTCAGACATCTGCATTTTTCCGAACGCAGACGCCTGCTTGAAAAATTAAGACTGAAAAAAAAAACAACAACGTTTTTTCAGTAAGAAGACTTGCAGTACATGGGGCCCAGTGCAGGCTGAAAGTGAAAAATGAAGACGTGCATAACTAAACGCTACAGAAGCCATCGTCTGGTGGCAATGCAGGGCTACTCTGGTGGGTTGTTTAATGGCGACCTGATACTTCATGAACTGCCTGTGCTTGCTGTGGACTGCTACGACTTTTCGTACACTGCTGGCGCGGCTCTGGGGAGAAAGAAACCCCACAGTGGGTGAGAATGGGGGTGGGACGGGGGAGGTGGTCACAGTTATCTGCAGAATGGGAAAGAAACACGGGGCAAGAAGATTTATTACTATTGTTGTTATCTCTCTCTCTCTCTCTCTCTCTCTCTCTCTCTCTTTATTTTTTTTAATTTGTTGTTATTGTTGTTGTTGTTGTTTGTCTCAGGCACCCGAATCTGATATCGGAAGAACTGAAACAATTTTTTTGTGTGTGTGCAACAACACAACGCGACTTCAACACTACATCAGTTTATGCCAAAGGGTAAGAGTGGAGTTTAACAACTACTGGCAAAAAGCCTCTTAGATTTTGGTTCAGCGAACGAAGGTTGCGTTGTTCGAGTAGGGTTGGGGGAGGGGTGAGTCCTGGATGTCTGTCTGTGTGGTTAAACTGCATGGCAAGTGTGTGCGAAAAAAAAAGCGTCATGCTGAGTATAACATTCATTCGGATGAGACGATAAACCGAGGTCCCGTGTGCAGCATGTACTTAGCGCACATACAAGAACCCACGGCAACAAAAGGGTTGTCCCTGGCAAAATTCTGTAGAAAAATCCACTTCAATATAATAACTTTATTTTTAATTCAGTGTAGCGACACGCTCTCCCTGGGGAGAGCAACCCGAACAGAGAAATCTGTTGTGACAAAGAGAGTAATACAATACAATACA
This sequence comes from Babylonia areolata, assembly GCF_041734735.1. Classification (NCBI taxonomy): domain Eukaryota; kingdom Metazoa; phylum Mollusca; class Gastropoda; order Neogastropoda; family Buccinidae; genus Babylonia; species Babylonia areolata. Next base: position 53,873,949 of record NC_134876.1, on the reverse strand, counting down.
ACACAATACAACACAGTACAATACAACACACTGTCCCAGTTTCAGAGACATAACAACCTGTTTGGAGAGATAATTACACACCCGAATGTACGGACTTTGGACGTTGGCATGTAACTGAGATCTTGGTGACAGAAATCCCCTTCACGATCTGGTGGGGTTGAATGACATGGAATGTGCAGCTTTCGAAAAGGCACTTTAGAAAGGAAAGCAGAAACCAAAAGACGACAACTACTGTGCACAACTGTGTCACAGGTAGAAGAACTTACAGAGTATGACAAACCTTGTTTGCAACGTTATTTTGTATGAAAGAAAGCAGTTAAGGTGCAGATAAAAGGTTTTAGTGGTGATGTTAATTCACAACACACACACACACACACACACACACACACACAATCTCTCTCTCTCTCTCTCTCTCTCTCTATATATATATATATATATATATATATACATGTAATATACTCACACACACACACAATCTCTCTCTCTCTCTCTCTCTCTCTCTCTCTCTCTCTCTCTCTATATATATATATATATATATATATATATGTATATACATGTAATATACTTTTGGGCTTGAGGAGGGGTCCTCAGCTTCTGCAGGGTTTTTTCTTGGTTGCTTTGGTGTTATTGTATTTTCTAGTTGTTGTGTTTGTTTGTTTTTTTTAATAAAAAGAAAGGGGGAAGAAATGGAAACCAAAAAACATCGCATCCTTTCTTAATGTAACGACTTAATCACGATTAATGTACACTGCAGCTGTTCAGTTCCTGTTGTCAAGAATATTCCAGTTCATGTAATGCTGTTGTTTTTTGGTGTGTGTTTTTTTTGTGTGTTTTTGTTGTTGTTGATTTTTTTTGTTTTGTGTGTGTGTGTGTGTGTGTGTGTGTGTGTGTGCGCGCGCGCGCGCGCGCGCGCGTTTTAGTGGGGTTTTTGTTGTTTTTGTTTGTTTGTTTGTTTGTTTTTTTCTTTCTTTCAGTCCGCTCTTGCTTCACAAGTGACTACACGACAACCACATACCCTACCACCTCTGCTCTGTCTTTTCGGCAAGATCGTATTACTGACGTGACTGAAATAAGTGTGTTAGTGGGGTTGGCCAGGTTGGATAGTGTTGCATGCGAACTGCAGATAATGTGTTGCATTTGTTGTATAACATTTTTGTCACACAGATTTTTCTGTGAAAAGAAAAAAGAAAAGAAAAGGAAATAAAGAATGGGAAGCTAATCCAGAACTGAGAACACGCGACGCCACATTGCAGCGATAATCTATTGTTTTTTTCTATTCTTGTGCCTGCAAGTATCATTATCAATCCAACAGCAAAACTGATTTTTCTAAAAATACAAAAAGCACACACAAAAAAACAACATTTCTAATGAAAAAATCTCAGGAACAAACCCTTTTGTTGTCGAGGGTTCTTTTACGTGTGCTAAGACATGGCTGACACAGAACACTACACTGAGTTCATCCTCCAAACCAACACTATTTCTCCTAATGTTTGAAAAGCAGTATTGTTGAGTGACTTGTTTTGTGTGCCCTTTCCATGCAGCAAGCATGTGTTGGTGAAACGAGTGTTTCAAAATTAGGATAGGTATGGGTAATTGCGAACAGCCTGTAATTGCGAACGATTCGTATACTGCCACTCTTCGAAGCGTTCTTAACGGTTGCATTTCACAATTTAACGTCTGCTTCGCCCTTTTTCTAATACCTTAATGAATATCCATTTGCAAGAACTAGTCAAACATTAGCTATTTCTAGCTGTTTCTAGCTATTTCCGCGCTCTTTCTTCTCTTCGCGCACCACTGCCGACCAAGGTTACAAACGTGCTCTAATCAAGGGAAACAAGTTGTAGGACTTGAACTTTGACACAGTTTAAAATAGCTGATGTGATTGGATATATTGAATGCGCATTACCAGTGCTGAGAGAATTTAAGATAACATATTGGTGACACATCAGAACGTTCGTTTAAACAGGGATCAGCAAAATAGTGTCGTTTGCAATTAGGCCCTAGGATATTTTGACGTGAGTACATTTGCGAAAGATGCTGCACAGTTACTGAGCACTCTCAAAAGGGTGTGTTTGTGTGCGGTGTGGGTGTGTACCTACCCAATAGTCTAAAATAATATGCATGAATTTTTCATATTCCTGAAATTTAGTTACAGTCATGCAAAATGCACGCGCGCTCGCGCGTGCACACACACACACACACACACGCACACTGACTGACTGACTGAAACCATTTATTGTCAGATTAACTGTTTGTTGTACTGACATTTTCGCAACCATTTGAATAAAATATTAACTGAGCAACACAAGGAAATTCTGATTTGAGGGAAGGTATGATTTAAAAAAAACAAAAGAAACAACAACAAAAAACACAACATATTTAAAAAATCAAGCTACCAAATTTCATTAATATCATTACCTCCAAAAAATATTCTAACGCACACACATACTCACATACGTTTCTCCCCCACCCTCTCCCTACCTACTTCCATGCATGCACACAAACGCCCATTATAATTCCCCCACCTCATTCCCCTGCCCACTCACTCACACACACACACGGACACACTCACAATGTCTCTCACTCTTTCTCATCAAATTAAGGTTTCGTAATGTAATCAAGACGACAGATTACATGTTAGGGTCGAACAGTTCCACTAATTAGAATAATGGGAACTTTGCTCTACAAGTAAATCTGACGCTATCACCCAAAACGAAACACTACTTTGGATTAAATAAAACAGAGGGGAACCTCTGCAGCAGAAGGGGGATGAAACAAATTAGAAAAACCGACCAACTGGATGGCTTTTAATTAGGTCAACTGCGGTTTTTGTCAGAGAACAACCATTTTCTTTGCTAGGGTGAAAAACGCTGGACATGGCTAATGGAAGATTAAAGGATGTAATCATATCATGAAGGGGTTTGAAATGTAAATGTGTATCTGGACATTCGAGCAAAAAATGTGGGATGTCAAGGGTCTTACCACAAATACATAGTGGTGACGGGTTCAAAAATCGGCATAACCATGCATTAGTTCTTAGCCTGTGTGTCAAGTTTCTTGTGGAAATTGATCCTGGGGGGTTTATTCCCTCTCTAGGGCGAGGGCTGCATGTAAATAAACAGGTTAGCGCAAAACAGTGAATACACGTAAAATCTATACACTGATGATAGCTCTCGCACGCGTTGTGTGTGTGTGTGTGTGTGTGTGTGTGTGTGTGCATGCGTGCGTGAGCGTCGTGTGCGTTTGTGCTTGTATGTATGTGTGTGTGTGTGTGTGTGTGTGTGTGATTGCATATGTGTGCACACGCACACACACACACACACACGCTACGTATGCAGAATCAGTTTGGTGCTACAATTTCAGCTTTTAACGCTAAATTCACTTCGTGTAAGACATGAAAGAGTGAAGTGAACGTGCCCTATACTTATTGACGTCACTGAGTCTTTCACTCAGGCACACTTGGCCTACTGCGCTTGAGTCAACAGCTGTTTTGTCGTTGTTCATATATTTTTCCTACTTATAACTAAATAAACAGATAAATAAATAAGCAAACAAATGAATAGATAAATTAACTGATTAATCAACAAATAAATGAAAGTAAAGCTGTTTCTCATACAGGTTAGCGCAAAACAGTGAATACACGTCAGTAAAATCTATACACTGATGACAGCTCTCGCACGCGTTGTGTGTGTGTGTGTGTGTGTGTGTGTGTGTGTGTGTGTGTTTGTGTGCATGCGTGCGTGAGCGTCGTGTGCGTTTGTGTTTGTATGTATGTCCCTGTATGTGTGTGTGTGTGTGTGTGTGTGTGTGTGTGTGTGTGTGTGTGTGATTGCATATGTGTGCGTGTGTTTTGATTTGTGTCGATTTGTGTGACTGTGCAAGTGTTTATAAGTGGTTTCCCTGTGTAAGTGTGTGTGTGACAAGACAAGACAAGACAAGACAAAATCTTTATTATCGAGGGTAATAGATAAGCAAGTAACATGCTTTTTTACATCCAGCCCTCGCCCTAGAGAGGGAATAAAGCTAAAATTAAAAAAAAGCGAAATTAAGCACAAAAAAGAAGAAGAAGAAAAATCAGAACACAATCAAAATACACCATTATTTCACCATTCACAGCCATTCCACAAAAGGAAGAAGAAGAAGAGAGAGAGAGATGGAGAGAGAGAGAGAGAGAGAGAGAGAGAGAGATGGAGGAGTGAGGGTATGTGTGTGTCTATGTGTGTGTGTGTGTCCGTGTGAGTGTGTTGGTGTAAGTGAGTGTGTGTGCGTGTCACGTTGGTGTGTGCGTGTCGGTGTGTGTGTGTGTGTGTGCGAGCCTCTGTGTGTGTGTGTGTGTGTGTGTGTGTGTGTGCGAGCATCTGTGTGTGTGTGTGTGCAAGCCTCTGTGTGTGTGAGTGAATGCGGGTAGGTCTGTGTGCGTTTTGGCGGACTGGTGGGCGAGTGAGCAGGAGAAAAAAAAAATAGGGGGGGTGGGGGGGGGGGGGACTGAGAAGGGAGGGTGAGGACAAAATTAGAAGAGGTTTTCGCATGGGGGCTGATCCACACGACACGCTCCTGACCTGTCAGGCGTAGAACATGGACTTTGGACTCTCTCGACAGTGCTGGAGCGAACGTCTCCATTGTAGTTGCGAAAATGAATATCCTGCTTCTTCCCGCGTCACGCTCTGATTGTGTGTGTGTGTGTGTGTGTGTGTGTGTGTGTGTGTGTGTGTGTGTGTGTGTGTGTTTTGCCTTTGCTTTTTTTTTTTGCTTTTTTTTCCGCTTTTCTTCTTGCCTGCCTTGAGGGCTGGATGTAATAAAAAAAAAAAGCAGTTGTGCTTACTCCACTCCCCTCGTAAAACAAAAATTCGTTTCGTTTCGTTTCGTTTCTCATCCTCAACTGCACCCCTTTTCTCTCTTCTCTTCTTTATTTCCACTTTGTTACACTTTTTCTTCTGTTTTTCGTCTTCTTTTTTTGATGTCATGGGCATCAGTTCGCTGGGTTTAGGGTGTGACGGAAGAGGGAAGATTTTGTGCTGGGAACCAAAACCTGTCACCCTTTCGCATTCACATGTGGATGCCCTTGTGGTAACGCGTCCGCCGCCTTGGAAGCGCGGAGAGGGTCTGAGGATACGGGTTCGAATCCTACACTTGGCAGAATTTTCTCCCCCTCCAGCTAGTAGACCTCGAGTGGTGGTCTGATGAGACGATGAACCGAGATCTCTATTTGGGGGAAAGCAACTCGAATTTAACATAGAGAAATCCTTTGTGACGAAAGAGCAAAACAGTACAATAAAACCATGACCTCCTCTGCATTCTTCACTCCCTACTCTTGTGGAGTGATGGCCTAGATGTAACGCGTCCTCCTAGGAAGCGCGAGAATCTGAGCGCGCTGGTTCGAATCACGGCTCAGCAGCCGATATTTTCTCCCCCTCCACTAGACCTTGAGTGGTGGTCTGGACTCTAGTCATTCGGATGAGACGATAAACCGAGGTCCCGTGTGCAGCATGTACTTAGCACACGTAGAATAACCCACGTCAACAAAAGGGCTGTTCCTGGCAAAATTGTGTAGAAAAATCCACTTCGATAGGAAAAACAAATAAAACTGCATGCAGGAAAAAATACAAAAAAATTGGTGGCGCTGTAGTGTAGCGACGCGCTCTTCCTGGGGAGAGCAGCCTGAATTTCACACAGAGAAATCTGTTGTGATAAAAAGAATTTCAAATACAAATACTATCGCCTCTCCCAACAAATGCTGCTGTTGAAAGCTCAGAAACAAGAAACCGAACCGACTCAACGTACCACTATTGATTATTTGTATATTTATACACCCAGGGCTCATCACCTTGAACAACGAACCTTCACCAAACCAACCAAACCCCTTAACAACCTGCACATAAGGGCGCTAGCCCAATAGGTCGTTAAACACACGTGTGTGTGTGTGTGAGGGAGGAGGGGGGGGGTTCTAAACAGTTTGAACATGATGTATTCAAACAGCAACCAGATTTCACTGTTAGATATTTGCCTTTGTTCTTTTTTTTCTTTTTGGTTATATAATATTTGGGTTTTTTTTCGGGCTCTTTATCGTGACCCTTCTCGTCGACGAAACTGCCGTCACACTCACAATGGCCTACACATATGGATCGAACTCGGCCAGACTGCGGCTGAGTTTATGACTGACTGTTTTGTTGTCGTTGTTTTTGTTGTTGTTTTTGTTGTTGTTGTTGTTATGTTGTTATGTTAACAACACTGAACACAACCTGACCGCCTGTTCAAAATACACCACCACCACCACCACCGCCACCAAAAATGTCAAAGTGACTTACCTCGTGCAGTAGGCCTAGTAAGTAGTAGCTTGTGTCCTGCTGATCGCTTTGGCGGTGGAGAAAATGTGTGTGTGTGTGTTAACTTGTACACTTGCTGGATGAGTTACAGCTTGCAGCAATGTGTGTGTGTGTGTGTGTGGGTGGAGGTGGAGAAGGGGCAGAGGGGGGGCGAAGGAGGGCGAGGGTTTTTTGGGTTTTTTTTCATACGTGGGACACACCGGGACACTTGTCCTGTCGAACAGGAAGCCGCCACGTGTGCGATGTGTTGTGTGTATCAGTTGTATTACGTTCGGGTCTGCTGGTTATGAGTTGTGAGTGTGACTGGGGGAGGGGGAGGGGAGGGGTGGGGGGTGGGGGGTTGGCCGGGAGGGGGAGGGATGATGGGAGGGGAGTGCATTGCAGAGGGTTTTGTTGCGTATAGATCTGTCCGCATGACACGCTACTCCCGCCAATTTCTGACTTCAAAGAAAAAAAGGGGGAGGGAAAAGAGGAAAAGAAGGAATGAAAGAAAGAACACACACACACACACACACACACACACACACACAGGTCCACACACAAATACATCACGATCACAATATTGATAGAATTTATAAAAAAGAAAAAAAAGAAAAGAAAAAAAATATATATATATACATATCAAACCTGGGTAAGTGGTTGGGGTGGATGAAGTGGGGGGGCTGAGGAGTTCACCAGACAAGAAAAACAAGCTATAGAGTGTCTGGCTGTACATTTCATTACACAGTGTGCTTCATCAGGACACCAGCTAACACTACACAACGCAACGCTACACCGACGATGATGATATGGGTAGTACATACATACATCGTGCTGATCCTCGTCAGTCACACACCAAGCTGTCCGCGCTTTACAAAACACGCCGGGGTCATTTTGCACAACTGACAGGCTGCTTATTAAACCCGGGTAGGACCGACTGACAGCTACTGCCTTTGGGCGCTCATCATTCGTTTCCTGTGTCATCCGGTCAGGTTTCAGTCACACAGACACAGACACAGACACACAGACACACACACACTCTCTCTCTCACACACACACACACACACACACACACACACACACACACGAGATCGAAGTCAGGACATCTGGGCAAGAATTCACTGTTCTTGTTCTATGTCATTCGACCATCGGGCCCGTCACCCTGCACAGTGCATACCACCTTTTTTTTTTTCTTTCTTTCTTTTTAAAGACGAAGAAAAAAAATCAGAAGTAAATAGAATCTGTGACTTGTAATGGAAAAGAAAAGGGTAACAGCCCCTGTATGCTGACAGTATACTTTATGGCCTGACCTGACCCACAAAAGATCTTTTCAGTTTCGTTCTGTCGATCATGCATGACGGTATAGGTAGGTCTGTTCATTGACCTATTTCGCATTTGGGGTTGACCTGTTTCGCGCGCAAACGTCCGTTGTGTGTGTGTGTGTGTGTGTGTGTGTGTGTGTGTGTGCTTAAAAATATATGTGTGCGAGTTTGTGACAGAGACTGCGTGTCGTATGTGTGTATGCGTGATTAATTTGTACGTGTTAAATTTGCGTGCGTAAGTTTAATGTGACACACACACATATACACACGCGCGCGCGCGCGAAGAAATTCAAACAGATATGCTACATATCCTGTTGACAAATACAAAAAAATAGGATGGGGTGGAGGGGGATGGGAGGTGGGGGGAGAGCGTGATCGAAGAAGACAGCAAGTGAAATAAACAATGCTCCTACTGCAACGTGCTTGGCAACGAGACTGCGGACTCCCTGGCAAAGGAAGGCACTACAAAAGAGCAGATGGACAGGTCTGCCAGCTACTCTGAATCCAGGACCATCATTAAGGCCAAGCTGCAGAACAAGTGGAAGCAGCAGCATCCATGCCACAACAGAGCAGACCCGTACTATCTGCTCTTCGAGAGCAGGTAGCCATTTTCAGGCTCAGCACAGGCCACAACCGCCTGAAACACCGCCTATACACGAAACTCCGTATCAGCGACACAGAGCAGTGCCCCTGCAGAACAGGCAGCCAGACAACAGAACATCTGCTGCAGTCCTGCCCGCTCCACCAAGCGCTCCGAGAGAAAACCTGGCCGACCCAATCCCAGCGGCCCGGAAGCTCTACGGAGGACTGGAGGACCTGCGACGTACTGCCGCCTTCGTTGAGGAGACAGGGGAATCCATCTGATAATGATGAACGAGACAACAACACATGCCAAGAGTCCATCACACACTAAAGAAGCAAGAAAAACCCTAACATGCGTAAACACCCACCGACTGCTAAAGACAGCAACACATAACGATAACACACAAAGAATTGTGCATTAATGGTGTGTGTGTGTGTGTGTGTTGATGTTGTTGTTGTTTGTTTATTTGTTGCTCTTGTTGTTGTTTAGTGTGTTTTGTTTTTGTTTTAATGTTTGTTTCTTCTTGTTTCATGAATGAAATTATTGAGAACAAAGATCATTCCAGTGACAACATGGGTGTTCATTTGTGCGTGCATATCTGATATTAAAGACACACACACACACACACACACACACACACACACACACACACACACACACGCACAGAGAGAGAGAGATAACAAAACATCCTCATCATGACCTCAACCATCCCGGCACAACATACACATAACAGCACCTGTTCAATATTGGTTCATTTATTCGAACGAGTAGCACATCTTACATGGACATAAACATTCAGTTGAGACAACAATCACAGTGAATTTTGGGGTCAAACAACTGTTATCTATTAATCAGAACTGAAAAAGACCACTCCTGTAGAAAAAAAACAAACAGAAAGGTTCACTCATGCAGTTCACTAAATCGACTGCGGGGCTACTCAAAAGGTTGTATACTGTGGATAAAGTACCTCATGCAGTTCACTAAATCGACTGCGGGGCTACTCAAAAGGTTGTATACTGTGGATAAAGTACCTCATGCAGTTCACTAAATCGACTGCGGGGCCACTCAAAAGGTTGTATACTGTGGATAAAGTACCTCATGCAGTTCACTAAATCGACTGCGGGGCTACTCAAAAGGTTGTATACTGTGGATAAAGTACCTCATGCAGTTCACTAAATCGACTGCGGGGCTACTGAAAAGGTTGTATACTGTGGATAAAGTACCTCATGCAGTTCACTAAATCGACTGCGGGGCTACTCAAAAGGTTGTATACTGTGGATAAAGTACCTCATGCAGTTCACTAAATCGACTGCGGGGCTACTCAAAAGGTTGTATACTGTGGATAAAGTACCTCATGCAGTTCACTAAATCGACTGCGGGGCTACTCAAAAGGTTGTATACTGTGGATAAAGTACAATTAACGGGCAAAAAAAAATCAATTAAAAAAAAAGTCTTCTGTGTCTTTATAATACAGTTGTACGGAATGGAAGATAGATACAAGAAATCATATTGTTTACTGAATTGAAAGATTAACAGAGACAGTGAGAGAGAGACACACACACACAGAGAGACACAGCGACAGAGAGAGAGGCCTACACAGATACAGAAATTAGCACAGAGAGTGAGTGGAAGAGAAATGTGTTTTCCAGACGTCCTATCACACAAAAAGAGGGCACACTGGTTTTCATTTATCGTATATACATATATAATGGCAATATACATACACTCATGATATTGGCACAATGCAGGGAAAATAAATATATCTGCAACACTTACAAGTTGATCGAAAATTCTCAATGTGATCTGTGTACAGTTTTTAAAAAAAAGCACTGTTGCTGAGCAAGCACAACCGACGAAACTTTAGAATATGGGGTAACAGTAATCATTGAGATAGTTCACAGGAGAAAGCGGGAAACAGAGGAGAGAGAGACAGAGAGACAGACAGACACAGAGAGAGAGAGAGAGAGAGAGAGAGAGAGAGAGAGAGAGAGACCGAGAGTAACTCTTGCATACAATGCTGGTCTGATTTTTTTGTTTTCAAACTGTGAGAGACATTGTGGACTATAGCAATCGGACCGGTGAAACTGAGCAAACCGAACTGTCATACTGACAAACACAACTGGGTGACATGACCACGTCCCTGTAAAACAACATTTGTATAAGACACAAATCGTATATAACAACGTCCCTGTAAAACAACATTTGTATAAGACACAAATCGTATATAACAACGTCCCTGTAAAACAAAATTTGTATAAGACATAAACCTTATATTTATAAATAAGGTCCCCATAAAATAACATTTGTAGGAGACATAAACCTGAAACAACCACTTCTGTTTAAAATTTCTACAGAATATATAAACCTTTAAAAACTCCATGACATAAGGCCATGGTCTGGTTATGGTCCATGAAAATCGATAAAAAAATGGGAGGTGAAAGGACGATGACTTCACATTTGGACCTTTAAGGATCTGATGATGATGAGCACCATGACTGATGACAGCAATAAATGCGAGTCCTTGGAAATGAAGCGTAATAAACACATATAGATTGAGTGACACTGTGTGAAACGTTAGTATGTGAGCATAGGAAACCTGTGTCCAGCTGGCTCTAACATCAAAGAAGAACCACGTGGTCGGTTGAACACCCTTCGCCCTTTTCTTTTTCTTCGTTTTTTTCCGCAAGGTGGAATTATCGTAAAACATGGACCAACTGGTTCCAACGTCATAAAAGAACAAAGTGGTCGATTTATGAACAACCCCCCACCCCACCTTTTTTTTTTTTTTTTTTTTTTTTTTTTGTTTCCTTTCGTTCTGTTGCAAGGTGGAATGATCGTATGTACCACAAAACATGTGTATGGATTCTATATTTGTTTCTATTTCTTCGTGTGAACCAGTACATGTACACGCCACAACACATCTGCTAGGCCACGAAGCCAAAGAATAGAAAAAAAAATAAGGCGGGATTGCCATAAAGAAAAACAGAACTACCAGGTACCTGAACTGAGTGTAACCAGAAGGCTTTGAATGCATGAATGGTTGACTGGGGATGCTATGTGAACGGCTGATTATCAAGGATCAATTTTGCTACGAGCAACAAAATCCTGAACATGTCTATGTCGAGGGTCATTCCATCACACATCAATTTTATCATCTGTGGGTTAAAAGAATTTTCATCTAAAAAAACTGAATACGGTAATATTATATAAAATATTTGGTTTAAAAAAAATATATAGACACACTCGGCCAAAACTTTTCAATATGCAACGCTGATTTCCTGGGTACCAAAACAACACAATATAAAAAAACCAAAAAATCAAAGCTCAGTCACTAAATCCAGAGACACAAAAGTCTTTAAGAGGAAGTGTTCCAGAGCAAACTACATGTGAGTGGAGCGGGAAGAAGGAACCAGTTCCCTGTGGCTCGGAGCCCCGCTGCCTGCACCGTGCATTACAAGGCCTACAAGGAGCCAGTTGCGATGCTCGGACGGAAGAGCCTAGTATGGTCGTAACCCGCTACTAATTGTGTGTAGTATGGAACAGACCAATGGCGTAGTTCGGTCAACGCAGGCATTTTTAGTCACGGGTAACTGTCAAGAAGTTAGAACCAAGCAATGCAACTGGGTCCACTGGGCCGGTATGGGAGGAAGAAGATGGCAATGGACGAGACGGTCGAATGGCAAAACCCCTGAGAAATTAATGAGATGGATGGATGGATGTAGTGAACCACTCTTTGTGCAAGAAGGAATGGTTTTTGTGTGGACCCGACGGCAAAGATGACTGCATGTGGAATCCGATGACTGCATGGTAGTATAAACATTATAAAAAACAGAGGCTGCCTGGAAGTCTCAGGTAGCCCGAATGGTTTGTTGCGGTTCGGTTCTAACAGCAAACATTCATGATCATATTGGGCCATGCATGAACTAATACCATGGCAATGGATGGAAATCCCAGACGCATCTGGTGACTGGGACATATGGTTCTTTATGTGCTGATTTCTTTGGGTCATCTGACCTTTTGAGACAAAAGGAAAACTGACCTAAATGTGAAGAAGTGAAGTCATTTACAAGCCCAGTGTTTCTTTCTAATTATACATTTACAAGACAAGGCCTCACAATCATAGAAAAAAACAACAACAAAAACAGATACCTGAAGGAAAACAAACATCACCCGTTCCCTGTTTCATTCAGTTTAACAGTTAAAGGCTCATGCTGATTATGACAAAAAAAGGGAAAATGATAAAAGCATGGTTGACCACAGCAACAACAAAACAGGCTGGTTAAAAGCAAACAGGCACTTGCATGTGTAAATCAAACTGTGGAGAAACTAGGAGGAGGGACTGCCTGTTTACACCAACACCAAGGCAAAATAAATGACATGTCCATGGACATATAGTCCTGTTGAAAAACCAGAAGCTGCATGAAAGTTTGAAAAACAATTACATTTTTTGTCTGCTGATGACAGCAACAGTGAACAAAGAGAAGAATATATATTGTTAATGCAAATGTTTTTCTTTTAATTAATCATGGAAAAAGTTCCTTCCCACCATAGTGGAAAATGTAACGGTTTCTCAAGCTTCGTAAACAACACGTCATCGCATCTTATGGCATGCATGCATTTTACACAACGTGTTAGAACACACTGATAGGCAGCTGGGTATAAGTTTGAGTCTTTATATCACATGAGATCTAATCTAATATCGTACAAATAAAGGGAACCTCCCCATTACACAACAATTTTAAAAAATATATGTTAAAATCAAACATGTGTACAGAATCATAAATAAATATGCAAAGCTTTCGCTCCTCACCAGGACAAAGGCAGACACAAAGACAGACAAGCTGAGGATGAGGATATTTCACACATCTGATCATTGGAGGACACAGGCAAGTGAAAAGTACTGACCATGTCAAAAACACCGGTAACTGAACCAGAGGAACAAACAATACACGGGCACAAATAAAATGCACACGGCTGGGCTGCATGAGCGACCTTGCAGTGCTAAGGTAACTATGCGATAAGACTTCGGAAAACTCTCAGTTCGAAGCTAACAACGCAGCAAATATTACTTATGCAAACCAACCTTGAAGAGCAAACCAGATAGTATTTTCCATCCTTTCTTTACAGAAGTCATAATATCCACAGGCAGAGTGAGACAGAAAAACGGTCACAAATACCCCCAGAATACGTGACAGAAGAAAAACAAAAATCGACTGGAGCGACCAAAACGTAATCAATAGGAAAAGTATTGTGTTCCCAAAGGGGGCACTCGGTGTGAGCAAAAGGCAAAAGCTGGGAGGCATTTTGCCTCTTGGGCTGGATCAGATTATTCTAACATTAATTTAATATCCATATTTTCCAATTGACCTTCATCTTAAATGTTTTGTTTCACAGTTCCACCACAGACACACAGACACACACACATACAATGGCAATCTAAATTTTACATGAAAACAAAAATAAGTGTGAAACATTTAATACAATATCATCGTAGTGCAGCTGAATGATAAGGACTTTTTAAAAATTGAGCAGTGTGAAGTCTCGAGACAAATAAGACAACACGGCCTTGAAAGCCCCCCAAAACACAGAGCATCTACAAACTCACTAATACCACGAATCATGCTCCCAATATCATAACGAGACCTCTGATCACCCATTTGTGAACAAGACTACAGGTAAAGGTAGTATATGTGACTGAGCTCCATGAAAAAGTCTGGTGTAAAAATGACAGAAACCAAGAAAGAAAGAAAGGAAAGGAAACACAAGAAAAAGGCAGAACAAGAACAGACAAATAAAGAAGAATAACAGAATGAAAGACAAAATATTGAAACTAAGTTTAAAAAAAGAACAAGAGAGGCAAGGCCTTCAAGACTCACTTGTGATACACTTTTTAAAAAATCCAAGCTTTTTATGTATTGAGTATAATTTCAAAATGTTATGTTTAAGATGAGAAAGATCAGTTTAAAGCAAATTAAGTCCCCTAGCATTAATTACAGAGTAATTTCCCTTTTTTACTATCTGCACCAAAACGTTTGCAAAATAAATAAAACTTACATGCTTAGCAAAAGAAGTTCCTGTTTGAACAAAAAACATGATAATAATGACTGCTCTTGAATACAAAAAATATAAATATAACAGTAAATGCAGTTTGCATATAATTAGGCTTCATTTTTTTTTTTTTTTTTTTTTTGTGCCCATCCCAGAGGTGCAATATTGTTTTAAACAAGATGACTGGAAAGAACTGACTTTTTCTTATTTTTATGCCTAATTTGGTGTCAACTGACAAAGTATTTGCAGAGAAAATGTCAATGTTAAAGTTTACCACGGACACACACACACACACACACACACACACACACAACCGAACACCGGGTTAAAACATAGACTCACTTTGTTTACACAAGTGAGTCAAAAAGGAAAGGGAAAGAAAACCAGAAAGAAAAATCAACCCTATAAAACGTGTGACCACATCAAAATAAAGCAATGAATAAACCAACTAACTAACCATATATATATATATATATATATATATATATATATATATATATATCACAACACAACACACACACACATATATATATGCGTGTCTGTGTGTGTATGTGTATCTGTCTCTCTCTCTCTCTCTCTGTGTATATATATATATATATATATATATATATTATTTTATTTATTTATTTATTTTTTAAAGAAAAGGGGGGGAAAAGTAAAGTAGGCTAACTCGAGTTAAATAAGTTAATTGTTCACTGACATTTAACAATCCCCTCCACAACAATGTCAACCGCTGAAGGAAGGACATGTACTCCGTGAAGGGCAAGAAAAAAAAAAAGAAAAAAAAAAGGTTAACATGAACCTGATGCCAACATGAGACAGTTAACTTGAAGAGTGAAATGTCAAGCCAGCTGTGTTGCCAGTTTGCAGCGTCAGCTGTTTTCAAGTAGCTTATGACTGAAGTTGACGGTGTAGTTTGTTTGGATGACAGCGCGTTGCACGTGGCTTCAAGCCTGTGAACTGACAGGAAAATGAATACACAAAACACACAAACATTCCTCTCTCTCTCTCTCTCAACTCGAACACACAGACAGACAGAATCACACACACACACACACACACACACACACACACACACGCCCGCGCATCCGCGCACATACAAACACATGCGCGCGTGTGTTCGTGCATAGTATCACAAGATTCATTCACCGTACGTGTTTGTAGCGTGTGTGGATATCCATCTTCCAGCTAAAATGGACATAAAAAGAA
The DNA here is from genome assembly GCF_041734735.1 of Babylonia areolata. NCBI lineage: Eukaryota > Metazoa > Mollusca > Gastropoda > Neogastropoda > Buccinidae > Babylonia > Babylonia areolata. The sequence continues at coordinate 53,858,485 of NC_134876.1, read as the reverse complement.
ATATGGATTTAAAAGGTGGATTCTAAAAGAATTCTAGGAACGGGGAGAAGAAAATGACAAAAATGAAGAAAAGGAAATCACGAAGTAGAACGAAAGATGAACGTTACAAAGGGTCAGAGGAAAAAAAGAAAGAAAGAAAGAACCTGAGCAATAAAGAAAAAAAAAAAAAAAAAGAACACACACACACACACACACACACACACACACCACAACACATAACACACATACACAAACAAAAATACAATGTTGCAAACAACAGTAGTTTTCGCAGTGTAACATGATTGATTAAAAAAGTTCACAACCAAAGCTAAAATGCCACAAATAAAAAAAAAAACAAAAAAAAAACAAAAACCCACATCACATTCAGTGCCATTTGAAAGACGTACACATGGCTCCATGACTTGGCACACAGAAAGAACAATGTCGGAAAGGGTGCGGTGTGATACCCTGTTTGGCTAGCTTTCTAACACTCGTCTTTCAGGTCACACCCACCCACACAGCACAGCAAAAAAATTGTAGCTCCAGAATCTCACAAACTTCTGTTTTAGCATTACAGTAACAGGGCTTCAGGTTAAAGAAACAATCATGTTGATGGAAATATTATTTAAAAAAAACAAAAAACCTAACTGCTTTGCTATCGAAGTCATGATTATTCCCGTGATGTATGCTGATTACAGATTTATACAGGCACCACAGATTAAAACAAACCAAGTAATAAATCGATATCTTACATTAATGAACAGCACACACACACACACACTGACACACACACACACACACACACACGCACACAAACACACACGCACATATGCACGCACGCACCCAAAGTTATAATCACACACCCTCCTCATCAATGTTGGTCAAAGAAACACGCCCACCCCTAACCCCACCACCCCCGACCCCACCATCCCCACCCCCACCGTCCCCAACACCACCACCACCACCACTCTCCGTCAGTTCACCGTGACGGACGTCCGGATGACCCCCACCCCCGCTCTCTCCCATCTCCCCCTTCCGCCCCTCATCCACGCTCTCACCCCCACCCCCACCCACACTCTCTCGCCCACCGGCCGAGCTCTCCGTCCAAAACACCTCGTCCTTGGGTCGGATCCGGCAGTGGCGGAGAGACAGGAGGGAGGAGGATGGGGAGTGTCCATTCACGCTGCTCCCCGCGCCGTTCTCGGACTGCACGGAGTGGCGGTCCGCTTCGCTGCCCACACTGTTCAGCCTCACGCCCACGAAACCCCCCTCCTGAGAATCGTCCCCCTGGGAGAAAGTCACGGCTCTCTTCCGCCTCGCCGGCGGCGGGGGAACGTGATGATGGTGTTGCTGGTGGTGGTGATTATGGTCGTCGCTGCCAAGGTCACGATGCAGCGGGTAACCTTCGCCGTCCTTGAGCTCCGTTTCCATGGCGACGAGGTCGGGGTTGGGGATCTTGCGCAGGGCGGAGCGGGTGGGGTTGGTCTGGAGGTTGTTGATGGCGGTCTGGTTGCGGGCGGCGTTGGGGTCTGGCTTCAGCCAGGCGGCCAGGCGCGGGAAGCGGCGGCGGCAGAAGCTGTCCTTGTCCGACAGACCCAGGCAGTCCCGGAGGCTCTGGGGCACAGGGGAAGTCAGCAGAACAACAGTGAAAAGAAATTGTATCATTGTGTTGTGTTACTGCTTATGTGATCATTGGTCCTGGGCTACACAGGAAATCCCTGCAGCGCTAAGTTTGAACTGCTGTAAGGATTTCCCTTTGTGTACAGAACAGTGTGTACACAAATCCTTTACTCTGAGCAAACTAAGTGCAGTGAAGATCGCTTGTGCAAACAGCAGCCCTGGGTTTTTCAATGAGGCCTTCAGGATACTGAAAATAATGTGAATCAGAATCTGACTGGACAGAATAAAAATTCACTAAAAACCTCACAGAACCACGATAGTAATGGGATTTGAACCTAAATACCCTAGTCGTCAGTCCGTAACGCTACCCACTGTACCTGACCGCCATGCATGTTCAGTGTGAAGAAATCACATATAAAATATACACGCAAAAAGAATTTAAAATTCTAAGAAACCTTGTCTTTAAATGATTCTGAAAATGATTACCAATGGGGGTTCTGAAACAGTCCACACGTTACAGTGCTTAACAGTCAGATTTATTGTGGTTGTGAGTGGGGAAGCACCGATGAAACACGAAGGAAAAATACAGGGGTGATTATCCCTGCTTAATTTTTGACTGGGCCATCCCACAGACTGCATTCTCTCCCCTGATCGTTTTCTCTTGAGGCAGTTCTCTGCCTGCCACTTCACTGTGTCCGTCTATCAATATCATTCTAAGTAATACGCAAAACACACGCACAGTGTGTGTGTGTGTGTGTGTGTGTGTGTGTGTGTGTGAATGATGAGCGTGTGCGTGTGTGTGTGTGTGTGTGTGTGTGTGCGCGCGCGCGCGCGCAAATGTGAGCATGTGAACTCTTATATTCCATATTTATTTTACACATTTTGCAATGTAAGGGAGAATAACTATATATACCACAACTTCAAACTGATAAAACATTTCTCAAGCGCATTTCTCAGGCATGAATTTGGAGTTCTATGCGATTCACACACAGACAAGAAGCCATCCGTACCCACAAACACATAAAAACAAACACCCCCTCCCCACTGTCCCCCCACCCACCCCCCATGCCCCCGCACCGCTTCCCCAGAGAGAATTCGGTATACCACCCATTCACTCATGCACGAAAACGTGCAGCTTTACACACAAAATAAATCAAATATAAAAAAAACAAAGCACACCCACCTATGCTGCCTCCACCCTCCCCTTCCTAACCGCAGTCCACACATAAAGACATACACACATACACAGATGCATACATGCATACACACCACCATGCACTCATTCACATATACCCACATAGCAGATGCCCTAATAACAATTTTACCCTGGAAAAAAAAAGAGAGAAAAAATGAAATGATGAATGGGAAAACAAAAAAATAAATAAGTTTTCATTTTTTTAATCCAAAATGTAATCAAAATTATTGCCTACATGGAAAAATCATCTATAACAAGCCCCTCTGGTTCGATTTGTATGAGCTGTTTTCATCACGAAGTTTTATACGTTGTGTGCGGGGGAAAAAAATGGTAACTAATCTTTTTTTCTTAATCTCCATGCAATTTGTCTTGATTGAGAACTTACCCGCCTCAGTTCCTCGCTGTACAGGAGCACCCCTGTGATGAAGCAGATGACAGACAGTGCCAGCAAGATGGGACCCAGCACCGGGAAGGAGCTCGGGTATTTCCGGCTGTCTCCGCCATCACTCGTGGAGGATACGATGGTGAGAATGAGGCCGGCGATGAGACACGGGATGCCCAGCACGAACACGCACGACCCGATTCCCTTACGGACCTGGAGAAAAACAGTGATAGTTCGTCAGTGTGCGGTGCGTGTGTGTGTGTGTGTGTGTGTGTGTGTGTGTGTGTGTGTGTGTGATTGTGATACACATACTAAAAACATGAAATTGTCAATCCTGGTAGTACTTCTTTAACGATTCTAAACTCCCATTTT
>NC_134876.1:53844937-53849937 GCF_041734735.1 Babylonia areolata | reverse complement strand
TGTGTGTGTGTGTGTGTGTGTGTGTTAGCTATGGGGCGCGAGGCATCAGTAATATCACAGACGTTATTCACGATCTGTCCATATCCGTGTTGAAACAAAATGTCCTGTTGACAATGGTCGAAATCTGCACATGTAACCTTTGAGGCTTCCCTGTTACAGTAATTGTGTGAAACGTTAATGTCGAAATCGTGCACATACGCGCGCGCGCACACACACACACACACACACACACACACACACACACACACACAGAGGGTGGAAAGAGAAAGACGGAGAGGGAGGTGGGGGGGGGGGGGGCAGACACACAAACAGAGACAATGAGAGAATGAAATTTCACTTTACCACTGAGAAAATAATAATGAGATAGCACCAAAACGGCAATACTTTTTTGTGATAGAGAGAGAGAGAGAGAGACAGAGAGAGAGAGAGAGACAGACAGACAGACAGACAGAGACAGAGAGACAGAGCGACAGAGAGAGACAGAGACAGACAGAGAGAGAGAGAGACACAGAGACAATGAAATTTCACTTTCCCACTAAGAAAATAGCCACCAAACAGCGGGCAGCCCATCGCGAAGTTTTTTCCTTTGTTATACAAAGCTCGGTAGAAGAGAAAGTATTGCAAATACCCATATATGTAAGCCATTGCACTCATATGGTGCAGAAATTATAATTTTATGTCGTTACACTTTAAAAAAAAAATCTCAATTACAATGTGAAAGCACCAAAACATCAATGCTTTTTTCATGGTATATATATCACACACAGCCGGAGAGAGATATATATTATACTGATATACATAACACACACACACACACACACACACACACACACACACACACACAGATATATATATATATATAAGATATATATATATATATATATACATATATCAAATGACAGACAGACAGACAGACAAAAGCAGAGAGAGAGAAAGAGAGAGAGCCGAGAGAGAGAGTAAACATCATGTCTGAAGTTTAGACGGACGTCGAATGGAAGCAGAGGGAGACATTTCGTGTCCACCCCTTTCAAAAACCATCGGCGATTCACAAAGGCGACGCCGTTGTGTCAGGCTCCTTTCAGTGGTCTACATGTTTAGTTTATTGCCTCAAGTCGGCACGGGCAACTTCATACATGACTCAGAGAGAGAGGGGGAGGAGAAAGAGAGAGCGAGAGAGAGAGAGGAGAAAGAGAGAGAGAGAGCGAAGAAAGAGAGAAAGGAGAAAGAGAGAGAGAGGGGGGGGGGAGAGCGAGAGAGAAAGAGAGAGTGAGAGAAAGAGAGAGAGGGGGAGAGCAAAAGAGAGAGTGAGAGAGAAAGAGAGAGAAGGAGGGAGAGAGCAAGAGGAAGAGAGATCGAGAGAGAGGGAGAGCGAGAAAGAGAGAGAGAGAGAAAGAGGGAGAGAGAGGGGGAGAGAGAAATAGTGTGAAAACAGTGCATGCCATTTTCAACACGTCTTTCTGTGCCAGTTTGTTCAACTGAGATAAAGCTGTCGTTCCTATGTTTCCGCGTGTGTATGTGTGTGCGTGTATATGTGTGTGCGTGCGTGCGTGTGTGTGTGTGTGTGTGTGTGTGTGTCTGCGCGTATGTAAATGTGTGTGTGTGTGTGTGTGTGTGTGTGTGTGTGTCTGCGCGTATGTAAATATGTGTGTGTGTGCGTGCTGAGTGAGGAAGAGGAATCAAGGATCGGATCTGGGAAAGAACTACATATTTAAAGATGGTTTTTATGCTGTGCATGTATGTTTATAATCATGTATATCATGTAGAGTTTATAACTATGTTTGCTGTTGTTGTTGGTGTGTGTGTGTGTGTGTGTGTGTGTGTGTGTGTGTGTGTGTGTTGTGTTTGTTGTTGTTGTTGTTTTGGTTTTGGGTTTTTAGATAAATGTTTTGTGTTAATGTAATTCTTCATGTATCCCTGATCTGACACAAAAATGTCTGTCCCCAGTGAGGAATTAGTTGAGTGATCATGTATTGTATTGCATTTCATCGCAGTCTGTCTGAGTGTCCGTCTATCCGTCTATCTGTCTGTCTGTCTGTCTGTCTATCAGTCTGTCCAGCTAGCTAGCAAGGTACATATCTACCTACATAATTACGCCCTAATGTATGACCTTTACGCACAATCACAATATCCTTGTGAATGACCTTCACGCAATATTACACAGAAACGTGACGACCTGGACAATGTTACCTTTACAACTGTTTCTCTCACAGGGGCAGGGTGACAGTTACATCTGATCTTTAGTGATCACCAATCATTTACAAGCAGGTGAAACTCTTAAACTCTCGTTGGGGGATGGTGGGACACAATTGTGTCAGAATCCTTGATGGTGTCAGTCTGACATCCACTGAGCTGTTTGGGCCCAGACATCAGTTGACATCTCATGCAATTTGGCCAGACAGATGGTATATCATATAACAATAATAATAATAATGGATACTTACATAGCACACTATCCAGAACTCTCAGTGCTCTAGGTACAGAACACATTACATCAATGTTACGCACACACACACACCAAAACAAACTAAAACACACACACACACACACACACACACACACACACACACACACACACACACACACAAAAGCAGAAGAAAAAGAAACAACAACCACCATAATCATCACTGTATCAAAGCAACATACACTGTAAATCGAGGATACATGAATAATGTTTGAACACTCACAATTCTACACAGCTAATGGAGAGAGTGAAACACAGAGAGAGGGGGTGGTGGTGGTGGGAGGTAACGAAATAATGAACAAACATTTTACAAGCAATATTAGAGAGACCAAGCACAAATATACAACAACAACAACAACAACAACAACAAAATCTTTGGTCTGAAAAGCACGAACTTCAGTACCCAGCCATATCGGCCTCCCAGCGACTGATGTGCCTTTGAAGACAGCAAGATTCGAGGGTGTTATACAATCACCAGCATGTGTGACTGGGCTTTTAACTCACTCAGTACGGCCAGTCCTCTCTTCTCCTCTACACAGACCCCTCGGATGTCCAGTGGGTGTCTGAATGACCCAACCTTTAGCTTCCGTCATCAGAACTGTGGCATTCTTTGTCAACATTCACGTCTTCAGTATAAGAGCCTTCCGCTTGCAATATTTTGATGTTGGTAATTGAGGTGAAACGCTGTTAACATCGTCTCTTTCGCCGTTCGTATGGAAAGAGTTAAACAAAATTCCGAAAACTCCCAAGGGTCTGTACTGAGTGAGCCGGTCAGTTGGGCTTCTAGAAGGGGCTGGCAGACAAGGCCTCCCATCTAGTATTAGACCCACCATACAGGGTCTTCACTCCGTATGTTCTATTCTCCCTTCCTCCCTTTTCTCTTGGCTTTGTTCTCCACACCAGGTGGGCCAGGGAAGAATGCTGAGAGAGAGAGAGGCAGAGAGAGGCAGAGAGAGAGAGAGAGAGTGTGTGTGTGTGAGTGTGTGTGTGTGTGTGTGTGAGGGAGGGAGGGAGAGCGTGTGAGTGTGCGAGAGAGAGAGAGAGAGAGAGAGAGTGTGTGTGTGTGTGAGCTAAACAGGTCAGGTACAACGTTGGATGAATTTTCTTTTCTGCGGGGAGGCCATGACGATAACCGAATAGCCCAGCCAACCCACCACACTGTCTATGGGGTGTGGGTTGAGAAAAGAATTAATCCCCCCACCCCCCACTTCCCCAATGTGAATGGGTATGCACACAGCTGCTACTGGGTCATAAAACGAAAGGCACAGAAACGTGTTTCTGTTTGTGTCTCAGAATGTCAGGCTGAAACAGTCCAGTGCCAGGATCGGAGGCTGCACCTCGGGTTTGAGATTCGGTGCGACGGAAATTCGAATACTGACATCGCCTGTTGCGTTATTAATGGAGGAGATTCTTTTCTCGGATCTCCCATGACAACATTTTTTGTCAGTTCTCCGAAAACATTCCCGGCATCTGACTTTTTGGGGAATCATGTGGCTGCGGTGTGTCAGAGCTGACAAAAAAAGGCAGGGGAGGGTGGGGGGGGGATGAAGCGGAGTGGTGGTGGAGGGGGATGAGAAATAAAAAACGGGGTGAGGGTGATGAAGGCAGAGAGGGCATCCTTACAACAACTTTTTTTTTTTCAACGTGTGCAGGGAGCGAAGAGAGAGAGAGAGAGAGACTGAGATAGTTTATTCAGTAAAGGTCGTGGCCCCATTTGAAGAGGGGCAACAACAGAGTTAATAATCAATACATAGATGAGCACCACAGGTCCTCACAAAATTTAAGATATAGAGACACTCGCAGCTGAAATGGTTTGAACAGATAAAATGCCAAACTACGAACGATATTTTCATTGCTAGAAGCCATCAATAGACCCAATCGGAACAAACATGGATCTGTATACTTCTTAGGTAAGAATTTCACACGGAGATGATGCAAAGCAGGACACATCAAAACAAAATGAACTTCATCTTCAAGAAAGACTTTGCACAATGGACATAACAAAGCAGATTTGTGTATATTGTTATACAGCGAAATTTATGAACATTAATTTCGGTTATACCAAATCTAAATCTGGTCAAGATAAATCGTAAATAACAATCTAAATTCAAAGACAGATATTTCTTCACTAAATGAGTCGAGCTTCTTTTTTAAATAAATCCTATTCATATTTTTCCAAAACTCTTGTTGATTATTAATAGAACACTCAAGACTCCAAAAGATTTTTAATGAACAACTTTTGCTTTCTAACTAAAGTGTTTTTATATTCTCTTTTAGCTCTTATGTATGAAATTTCATCACCTTTATCTAACGTTCGTGTACATTTTCTCAACAATCTAAGAACCTTCCTCCTACTAATCCTTCATTCCCCATCAAACCAACCCTCATTTCGTTTGTATTGATCCACTCTAATAGACGTTTTCATACACGCTGCACAGTCTCAGATACAGCTGTTAAACACATCCAAAGCTTCGTTAACATTCACATCAATCATTTCTAAAGCAATTTTAAGTCTATCCTGGCTAATTATTTCACACAA
>NC_134876.1:53742437-53839937 GCF_041734735.1 Babylonia areolata | reverse complement strand
CATGTCTCGCCACCCTCTACTTTATCCACTCTAGCATGGGTGGTCAGTGAAACTGACGAAAATAGAATAAAATCATGTGATAGTATTGATAATAATCAATTATGATACTGCTGCTGATGACGATGATGACCATGGATGATGACAGGTATATACGGAGAGAGATCGGAATATTATATCATCAGATTTTTGCTGCTATCTGGAAAAAAAAACAACTGAAAGGTTTCTGTCTCCATTCCACTTAAGCCACACAGCAAGCGATCCCAATAATTACTGCACACACATTAACAGCCTTAACCTCTAACATTAAGCTTTATATTGCCAAATTAACGGATATTATAACTGAAGAGGCCCACAACGCTTTACCTGGTCAAACACCTATCGATCGATACCCACGGCCTCAGTGTAACTGACCGTGCACATATCAATATACAGTACAGGCCAAACACTCAACGGTCCTTACTTCACTTTTATTCAAACATCTGTAAATTATTAATGGAATCACGGCTCTGGCAAACTGACCCAGTCATTCCCCTAGCATATCAGCACAGAATAAGAAAGCGTCACGAAACTGGTATTTCAAGTTGCCCGCCGTCGATATTGTTGATAGTTTTGCACACAACTGGCACTTAAGGTTTCGTCGATATTTTTATTTCTGAACATCGATGTTGCTGATGTTTTTTGTGTTGTTGGTTTTGTTTTTGTTTTTTTTGTTTGTTTGTTTTGTTTGTTTGTTTGTTTTTGTTTGTTTGTTTTTTGTTTTTGTTTTTGTGTTTTTGCAAATCGAAGTCAGTTGCTATACTAGGTTGGGTATATTTTTGCATGTTGGTTGTCAAGGTTCTAGGTTTCATTGATGTTCTTGAAATTTTTGCACGTAGGCCTAACTGCTATTTAAGGCTTTATCGACATATTTGATATCTAGTTTTGAAGTCATTCGCATTTTCTTACCCGTGTGCTGCAAAGCTTCGAGGCTGACTCGATTACAGTTAAGCACTGCATGATGTTTATAGTGAGGCGTTTTCTCAGTGAGCAGCTCTTGACTTGATGAGGCGACTGGCTCCATTTCACAGTACACTGATTACCGGACAACACAACAAAAACACACATGAGAGAATTTCATAGCATGGCTTGCTCCCAAGCGCTCACAAAACATGCGACAGATAGACAGACAAATAGACAGTTAGACAAACAGACTGAAACAGAAAATATGCCCACAGAAAATAATTCTACACAGATAATTATCATGCCAGGCCTTTTGCGTCGCTGTAGTCTTTTACGCACTATTTTCATTCTCAGTATTCGGCAACCTTTATACATCTGTCATATGTTAAGTGTGTATGTTTTTGTAATATCAAATCTGTCAGTTTTAAGCCACACAATTATGACAAAGGCCAAGAAAACGTACAACACTGCTTTCTTTCACGAGCAGAGTTAAAGTGACTTTCACTATCAGCGAGGCGCCATTATTGAAAACGCCGAAGCAGACATCTGTTATATGTTAAGTGTGTATGTTTTGTAATATCATCAAATCTGTCAGTTTTAAGCCACACAAGACAAAGGCCAAGAAAACGTACAACACTGCTTTCTTTCACGAGCACAGTTATTGACTTTCACTATCAGCGAGGCGCCATTATTGAAAACGCCGAAGCAGCACGCGCGCACTTGACGTCAGCACTCCCTGTCAGTTTCCTTTGTTTCTATGACGATGAAATGGGGTCACAACTGACTTACCTGTCGTGTTTCATCCGTCAGTCTGACGCCTGCACCTTTGCTGACCACTGTCCTGACGTACAGCAAACCAGCAACGCCTCAGGTGCCAGCACACACCTGAAAATCAGTGGAAACAGTGGCCACATCAGAGTCAAAACACACGTTCACGGAACGACTGCGTGTGTGTGAAGGCAAGAAACAGGGTGTGTGCGTGAGTGTGTGAATGTGTGTGGCTGAGTCGTCAATCGTGGCCTGGCGCAAAAAGAAAACAAGGTCAACCGGACACAGGCGCCTGCTCTAAAGTTAAAAATGTCTCTTCGCTTAGAAGTATCATCCAGGATACAAGTTCGAACAGTTTAAACATACTGATCGAGTGACTAGAACATAGAGCTGGCTTTTTGTACGCAGTCTAGAAACTGAAGGGTGCAGTGTTATTGTTTTGGGTTTTTTTTGTGTGTTTTCTTCACACTCATTTCCCAAGATATTGTAAAGATTTCGTAACTGAACTGAATCGGCATGAGTCAGTTACACACACACACACACACACACACACACACACACACACACACACTCACACACACACACACACACACACACACACACACACACACACACACACACACACACACACAGCAGTGATACACACACTGACACCGCACACACACACACTCACAGACACACTCACACACACACCGTCGGCACACACACACGGCATACGCACTCTCTCTCTCTCTCTCTCTCTCTCTCTCTCTCTCTCTCTCTCTCTCTCTCCCTCACACACACACCGCACACACACACACACACACACACACACACACACACACACACACACTGACACACAAGTGTGTGTACACACACACACTGACGTGTGTGTACACACACACGTGTCACAGTACTACACTGGCACTACGCCGTACTACGCACGCACGCACACACACACACACACACACACACACACACACACACACACACACACACACACACACGTCAGTAACTTTAATTGCAATAAAGCCACGGTGTACAAATCCACTGAGAAACGCACATATACTTTAACTATATATATACGCGGCACAATTACAATCAAGCACTGAACTTCGATCTCTACTATTGCGGCAAGCGGCCGTGACCTTATCAATCATGACTGATAAGCTAATGTTGGCTATTTCACAAGACCTCTGAACTTGTAAAGTAAATATTTTGAAATCTCGCGGCAGGTGTGTCGGGTAACCCCGATGATTTGCATTAATGCTGGCATCACATTCCTGCCGGGTACCATCCCCAGACACGGTGAACCAGGATGATCAATAGTGGCGATGATGTTTGCTTTAAATACACTGCATCGATCATCATTAATTCGTAATCAGCTGAGCTGCACTAGACATCGAAGCTTTTTTTTTTTTTTCTTCACAGATTTGCTCTCTCTCTCTCTCTCTCTCTCTCTCTCTCTCTCTCTCACACACACACACACACACACACACACACACACACAAACACACACAAACACACCGTGACACACACACACACACGCACGCACGCACGCATGCACGCACACATACGTACACACACACATGTATGCACACACACACACATACACACACACGCACACGTACGCACGCATGCACGCACACACACGTACACACACACACACTCACTGCACACACGTACACACCCACGCACACACACACACACACACACACACACACACACACACACCACACAGACACACACACAGACACACACACAGACACACACACAGAAACACACACACACACACACACACACACACACACACACACACACACACACACACACACACACACACACACACACACAACACACACACACACCTTAAAAAGAGAAAAGAGAAAATGCACGATCATTATTGTCAGTGTTTGGTACATTAAGTGCCAGTTTTCACGATGCATCATATCAACGCACGCAGATCGACTGATCCATACTGACATACATACCATCATTATGTGCTAAAAAATGATTGATCATTAAATAATGCTCTATATATAGCGGAGATTTTAGGCCAAGACCTTGTCTTACAATCTGTCCTTGCAGTACATGAACTTCAATATCAATGTAACAATTCAATACAACATTAACCAAATAGTAGCCTAAAACACAAGTTATGATAAATTACCGTGAAGACGTGCGGTTAGAGAGATAGGGAGAGAGAGAGAGAGAGAGAGAGAGAGAGAGGACACAAATGATTTAATTGTATAGGCCTTGACCCTTCACAAATGGAGTGCACAAACATAATGAATCACTTACTTAAACTCTGCTTCCTTGTGGCAAAGTGCTTTATGTGCGAAGTTCACAACATTCATCACTATTGGTTTGTTTTCGGCAATGCAAATTTAAACATTGACGGATGTCTGTGATATTTATAGGGAATTAAGTCATTCCTTGGTTCACTGTATTTTGGGCATGAGACTGCACACACTGGCACACACCGACACACACACACACACACACACACACACACACACACACACACACACACACACACACACACACACTGACACACTGCTGAGAGACAACATCACAGAGCAAACAGGTGCTTTGTGGAAGGGGAGAGACTGGGTGACTTAGGTTCACCGGCAGAATGTGTGTGTGAGGCTGACGGTGGGCACGAGCGCCTGTGGGAACATCTTAGTCCTGAGGTGTTTTTTTTTTTTTTTTTTTTTTTTTTTTTTTATAGGTTTTTGTTTAAGTTTTAGTATGAAATTCAATAGAAAATTTGTATGGTGAATTGGACGGGAGTGTGGTACGAGTCACACAATTCACTGAGTTGATTAACAACCCTTCACCACTCACACTGAAGACCATCATCACCATCACCATCATCATCATCATCATCAACATCATCATCCCAGTCTGAGTCATTAGATTCACATTCCCTGTCAGGATCTGGTAATCACTGTGTCCTTAATTGTGAATAAGAATGACCATGATTTTGCAGACTTCAGCAATGAGGTCTGCTGCAACAGAGACTGAAGCCAGTGAAAGTGAATGTTGTAAATTATATTTTCAATAGTTTCATTGGAACTGAGGAATTGTTTATGCTTAGTTAACGTTAATACAGATAATCTATATATTATAAAGCTATATATATATGTATAATAAAAAATATATAATATAATTTTTTTTTTTTTTGACACATGGTGCGCGCGCGCGCGCGCGTGTGTGTGTGGTGTTAATGTATACATGTATGTACCATAGTACATTGTATTGCATTACTCTTTTTGTCAAAACAGATTTCTCTGTTTGAAATTTGAAATTTGAAATTTTATCATTATTATAATATACATAATATGCGTCCATGGCAGACATTTACCCCGAGACTGCTATCAACGAAGGGCAGTCACTCTTGCAAACGGAAGCAGACGACGCTTGTTGACAACAACTCACCGGCCTTCAGGGATCGACGGAGACAGCAACCATGCGCAAGTCAGTCAGCTTTCACCGTTCACACTGACCAATTAGTCAATGCTCCATTGGCTCAACTTATGCGACAGAAGAGGCAGACAACACCCTGCACTCTACGAACACACGAAGTTCGTCCGCCGCCAACACCGGGCTGAACATTATCAGCAATTCTGCTACAACTAGCTGGTCAGTGTCATAAATCCCCTGAAGTGTGTTACCCACACAACGGCCATCCTGAATAGCTTGGGTAGCGACACTTTACTGTTGATGCATTGGGGTTTGCAAAGACAAACGGTGTTAGAAGTGGGATGGGTTAGTGTTGACCATAATTTTTATTGCTGATTAGAGCATCATTCAAAAAGAAGAAAAAAAAGTGGTTTACTTAGACTGAAGCCTGTTATGTTTGACAACGAAAGTAACGGGGGGAAATCCTGTGAAGGCAGTCCAGACGTCGGAGAAATATTCCATTGCATTATGTAACTGAAGTTATTTGCGAAGAAACTGAAAAAAACTAAAAACAAAAACAAAAACAAAAAACAACAACAAAAAACCAAACAACCCCCCCAAAAAAAAAAAAAAACAAAACAAAACAAAACAACAAACAAAAACCAAAGAAACAAATAACACACACACACACACACACACACACACACACACACACACACACACACAGAGGCTTTGGGACAGCTATGAATTTGTTACCGACTAGAAATTAAAAGACACTGATAAAAATTGTTTTTGTCAGAATAATCCTGCAAAAAACTTTTTGAACATCATTGGTAAATCTGCAGTAGTGCTGTGACTAAGACTTTCAACCCGAACATGCCAGGTTTGAATCTGCTCTCACCCCTCCCCTTTCTTTTTTTCCCCAACCCAAAGCTTTGTAATAGCAAACACAGAACACATTTGATTGAAATTATTCATTTATCCTTTCTTTTTTTTAAAAGTCCTATCACAAGTGAGTCACTGTATGTGTTCTGTCCAGAATGTGTATTTCTTTACTTTTAATTGTGAACAACATTTAGATTGACTGTCCAAAATTTATTTGACCATTTATGTAATTTGTTTATTATGGTTGTGACCTCAGGAAAGACTGCAGAGGCCAGCTGAACCACTGGAGAAAAGCCAACTTGGATAAAAGTTAAGTACTGGTTCACATTCTCCACCCCCCTCACTCTGTCTTGTCTATTTCCATCTCTTGTCTCTTTCTGCTTGTCTGTCTTTCTGCCTGTCTGTACCTGCCTATCTCTGTTGTTCCTGTCTGTCTTTCTGCCTGTCTGTTCCCTTCTATTTCTGCCTGTCTGTTTCTGCCTGTCTGTACCTGTCTGTCTCTCTCAGCACATGTTTAGTGTAACATTAACCTGTACTAATAAATACTAATACTTTGCACAGAGAGAATGCTGTGAGTGCTCATTTCTGGTGTGTATGTGTGACAATGGAGAAAAACAAATAAATGTCTGCCCGAAGGTGTTTATTTTTTTTTTGTAGGTAGGTCACTGAAGACTCCACCACCACACCAACCACTGCACTGCTCTGACGAGAGAAAGGCATCACCAGGAACGTTACATCGCCGTTGGAGATGTTGAGGTGAGGTCCTTGTGGACCTACACATGCTCACATGCACGTTTTATCACTCCAATACCACCTTCCCTTTCTTTCCACAAGAGTCAAAACATGCACACACACACACACACACACACACACACACACACATTCACACACACAGGCTTTGGGACAGAATAATGCTGGTTTGTATAAACATGAAAAAGTATTATGTTTGTGATTCGTATAAACAGATCTTGTTATGTAAACTCAGTAGTCTCCACCCCCCCTGCCCCATTCCCCCACATACCCATTTCCCAACACCTCAGAAAACCTTTCTATGATTCGTGTTTGAACATTTAGATTGACTGTCCCAAGTGTATTTGACCATTGGTGTAATTTGTTTACTGTGGTTGTGACCTCAGGAAAGACTGCAGAAGCCAGCTGAACCACTGAAGAGAAGCCAACTTCGTTAAAAGTTAAGTACTGGTTCACATTCTCCACTCCCCTCTCTCTGCGTCTGTAACTGCATTGTCTATTTCCATCTCCATCTCTTTCTGCCTGTCTTTCTCTGTCTTTCTGCCTGTCTGTACCTGCCTGTCTGTTTCTCTCTGTCTTTCTTCCTGTCTGTACCCTTCTATTTCTGCCTGTCTGTACCTGTCTGTCTGTGTCTGTGTCTTTCTGCCTGTCTGTACCCTTCTATTTCTGCCTGTCTCTTTCTGTCTGTACCTGTCTGTCTCTCTCAGCACATGTTTAGTGTAACATTAACCTGTACTAATAAATACTAATACTTTGCACAGAGAGAATGCTGTGAGTGCTCATTTCTGGTGTGTATGTGTGACAATGGAGAAAAACAAATGTCTGCCTGAAGGTGTTTAGTTGTTTTTGTAGGTCAGTCACTGAAGACTCCACCACCACACCAACCACTGCACTGATCTGACGAGAGAAAGGCATCACCAGGAACATTACATCACCGTTGGAGATGTTGAGGCAAGGTGCTTGTGGACCTTCACGTGCCCACTTGGACATGTTTTACCACTCCAATACCACCTTCCCTTTCTTTACACAAGTGAGTCAAAACACGCACACACACGCACATGCATACACACACACAGGCTTTGGGACAGCTATGAATTTGTTACCAACTTGAAAGCAAAAGTCATTGATAAAGATTATGTTCTGGTCAAAATAATGCTGTATTGTATAAACATGAAAAAATATATTTGTGATTCGTATAAACAGATCTTATGTAAACTCAGTAGTCCCCCCTCCCCATTCCCCCCCACACCCATTTCCCAACACTCCGAAAACCTTTCCATGATTCGTGTTTGAACATTTAGATTGACTGTCCCAAGTGTATTTGACCATTGGTGTAATTTGTTTACTATGGTTGTGACCTCAGGAAAGACTGCAGAAGCCAGCTGAACCACTGAAGAGAAACCAACTTAGTTAAAAGTTAAGTACTGGTTCACATTCTCCACTCCCCTCTCTCTGCGTCTGTAACTGCATTGTCTATTTCCATCTCCATCTCTTTCTGCCTGTCTTTCTCTGTCTTTCTGCCTGTCTGTACCTGCCTGTCTGTTTCTCTCTGTCTTTCTTCCTGTCTGTACCCTTCTGTTTCTGCCTGTCTGTACCGGTCTCTTTCTGTCTCTCTCAGCACATGTTTAGTCTCAACATTAACCCTTACTAATAAATACTAATACTTTGCACAGAGAGAATGCTGTGAGTGCTCATTTCTGGTGTTTATGTGTGACAATGGAGAAAAACAAATACCTGCCCGAAGGTGTTTAGTTGTTTTTTGTAGGTTGGTCACTGAAGACTCCACCACCACACCAACCGCTGCACTGCTGACGAGAGAAAGGCATCACCAGGAACATTACATTGCCGTTGGAGATGTTGAGGTGAGGTGCTTGTGGACCTACACATGCACGTTTTATCACTCAAATACCACCTTCCCTTTCTTTCCACAAGTGAGTCAAAACATGCACACACACACACACGGGCTTTGGGACAGATATGAATTTGTTACCAACTTGAAAGCAAAAGACATTGCTAAAGATTTGGTTCTTGTCAAAATAATCCTGTAAACAGCTTGTCAAAATAATGCTGTACTGTATAAACATGAAGTATTGTGTTTGTGATTCGTATAAACAGATCTTATGTAAACTCAGTAGTCTCCACCCCACCCCCATTCCCCCACACACCCATTTCCCAACACCTCAGAAAACCTTTCCATGATTCGCGTTTGAACATTTAGATTGACTGTCCCAAATGTATTTGACCATTGGTGTAATTTGTTTACTAAGGTTGTGACCTCAGGAAAGACTGCAGAAGCCAGCTGAACCACCAAAGAGAAGCCAACTTAGATGAAAGTTAAGTATCAGTACACATTCTCCACCCCCTCCCTCTCTCTCTGTCTGTAACTGTCTTGTCTATTTCCATTTTCATCTGTTTCTGCCTGTCTGTACCTGCCTGTCTGTCTGTGTCTGTCTGTGTCTGTCTGTCTTTCTGCCTGTCTGTACCCTTCTATTTCTGCCTGTCTTTTTCTGTCTGTACCTGTCTGTCTCTCTCAGCACATGTTTAGTGTGACATTAACCTGTACTAATAAATACTAATACTTTGCACAGAGAGAATGCTGTGAGTGCTCATTTCTGGTGTGTATGTGTGACAATGGAGAAAAACAAATGTCTGCCCGAAGGTGTTTAGTTGTTTTTTGTAGGTAGGTCAATGAAGACTCCACCACCACACCAACCACTGCACTGATCTGACAAGAGAAGGGCATCACCAGGAACATTACATCACCGTTGGAGATGTTGAGGCAAGGTCCTTGTGGACCTTCACGTGCCCACTTGGGCATGTTTTACCACTCCAATACCACCTTCCCTTTCTTTACACAAGTGAGTCAAAACACGCACACACACGCACATGCACACACACACACAGGCTTTGGGACAGCTATAAATTTGTTACCAACTTGAAAGCAAAAGTCATTGATAAAGATTATGTTCTTGTCAGAATAATGCTGTATTGTATAAACATGAAAAAATATATTTGTGATTCGTATAAACAGATCTTATGTAAACTCAGTAGTCCCCCCTCCCCATTCCCCCCCACACCCATTTCCCAACGCTCAGAAAACCTTTCCATGATTTGTGTTTGAACATTTAGATTGACTGTCCCAAGTGTATTTGACCATTGGTGTAATTTATTTACTATGGTTGTGACCTCAGGAAAGACTGCAGAAGCCAGATGAACCACTGAAGAGAAACCAACTTAGATAAAAGTTAAGTACTGGTTCACATTCTCCACTCCCCTCTCTCTGCGTCTGTAACTGCATTGTCTATTTCCATCTCTATCTCTTTCTGCCTGTCTGTTTCTGTCTTTCTGCCTGTCTGTACCTGCCTGTCTGTTTCTCTGTCTTTCTTCCTGTCTGTACCCTTCTGTTTCTGCCTGTCTCTGTCTGTACCTGTCTGTCTCTCTCAGCACATGTTTAGTGTAACATTAACCTGTACTAATAAATACTAATACTTTGCACAGAGAGAATGCTGTGAGTGCTCATTTCTGGTGTGTATGTGTGACAATGGAGAAAAACAAATGTCTGCCCGATGGTGTTTAGTTGTTTTTGTAGGTAGGTCACTGAAGACTCCACCACCACACCAACCACTGCACTGATCTGACGAGAGAAGGGCATCACCAGGAACATTACATCACCGTTGGAGATGTTGAGGCAAGGTGCTTGTGGACCTTCACGTGCCCACTTGGACATGTTTTACCACTCCAATACCACCTTCCCTTTCTTTACACAAGTGAGTCAAAACACGCACACACACACACACACACACACACACACACACACACACACATTCACACACACAGGCTTTGGGACAGCTATGAATTTGTTACCAACTTGAAAGCAAAAGTCATTGATAAAGATTATGTTCTGGTCAAAATAATGCTGTATTGTATAAACATGAAAAAATATATTTGTGATTCGTATAAACAGATCTTATGTAAACTCAGTAGTCCCCCCTCCCCATTCCCCCCCACACCCATTTCCCAACACTCAGAAAACCTTTCCATGATTTGTGTTTGAACATTTAGATTGACTGTCCCAAGTGTATTTGACCATTGGTGTAATTTGTTTACTATGGTTGTGACCTCAGGAAAGACTGCAGAAGCCAGCTGAACCACTGAAGAGAAACCAACTTAGTTAAAAGTTAAGTACTGGTTCACATTCTCCACTCCCCTCTCTCTGCGTCTGTAACTGCATTGTCTGTTTCCATCTCCATCTCTTTCTGCCTGTCTTTCTCTGTTTCTGCCTGTCTGTACCCGCCTGTCTCTCAGTTTCTGTCCGTCTTTCTTCCTGTCTGTACCCTTCTGTTTCTGCCTGTCTGTACCGGTCTCTTTCTGTCTCTCTCAGCACATGTTTAGTCTCAACATTAACCCTTACTAATAAATACTAATACTTTGCACAGAGAGAATGCTGTGAGTGCTCATTTCTGGTGTTTATGTGTGACAATGGAGAAAAACAAATACCTGCCCGAAGGTGTTTAGTTGTTTTTTGTAGGTTGGTCACTGAAGACTCCACCACCACACCAACCGCTGCACTGCTCTGACGAGAGAAAGGCATCACCAGGAACGTTACATTGCCGTTGGAGATGTTGAGGTGAGGTGCTTGTGGACCTACACATGCACGTTTTATCACTCCAATACCACCTTCCCTTTCTTTCCACAAGTGAGTCAAAACATGCACACGCACACACATGGGCTTTGGGACAGATATGAATTTGTTACCAACTTGAAAGCAAAAGACATTGCTAAAGATTTGGTTCTTGTCAAAATAATCCTGTAAACAGCTTGTCAAAATAATGCTGTACTGTATAAACATGAAGAAGTATTGTGTTTGTGATTCGTATAAACAGATCTTATGTAAACTCAGTAGTCTCCACCCCACCCCCATTCCCCCACACACCCATTTCCCAACACCTCAGAAAACCTTTCCATGATTCGTGTTTGAACATTTAGATACTGTCCCAAATGTATTTGACCATTGGTGTAATTTGTTTACTAAGGTTGTGACCTCAGGAAAGACTGCAGAAGCCAGCTGAACCACCAAAGAGAAGCCAACTTAGATGAAAGTTAAGTATCAGTACACATTCTCCACCCCCTCCCTCTCTCTCTGTCTGTAACTGTCTTGTCTATTTCCATTTTCATCTGTTTCTGCCTGTCTGTACCTGCCTCTCTGTACCTGCCTGTCTGTCTGTGTCTGTCTGTCTTTCTGCCTGTCTGTACCCTTCTATTTCTGCCTGTCTCTTTCTGTCTGTACCTGTCTGTCTCTCTCAGCACATGTTTAGTGTAACATTAACCTGTACTAATAAATACTAATACTTTGCACAGAGAGAATGCTGTGAGTGCTCATTTCTGGTGTGTATGTGTGACAATGGAGAAAAACAATTGTCTGCCCGAAGGTGTTTAGTTGTTTTTGTAGGTAGGTCACTGAAGACTCCACCACCACACCAACCACTGCACTGATCTGACAAGAGAAGGGCATCACCAGGAACATTACATCACCGTTGGAGATGTTGAGGCAAGGTGCTTGTGGACCTTCACGTGCCCACTTGGACATGTTTTACCACTCCAATACCACCTTCCCTTTCTTTACACAAGTGAGTCAAAACACGCACACACACGCACATGCACACACACACACAGGCTTTGGGACAGCTATGAATTTGTTACCAACTTGAAAGCAAAAGTCATTGATAAAGATTATGTTCTGGTCAAAATAATGCTGTATTGTATAAACATGAAAAAATATATTTGTGATTCGTATAAACAGATCTTATGTAAACTCAGTAGTCCCCCCTCCCCATTCCCCCCCACACCCATTTCCCAACACTCAGAAAACCTTTCCATGATTCGTGTTTGAACATTTAGATTGACTGTCCCAAGTGTATTTGACCATTGGTGTAATTTGTTTACTATGGTTGTGACCTCAGGAAAGACTGCAGAAGCCAGCTGAACCACTGAAGAGAAACCAACTTAGATGAAAGTTAAGTACTGGTTCATATTCTCCACTCCCCTCTCTCTGCGTCTGTAACTGCATTGTCTGTTTCCATCTCCATCTCTTTCTGCCTGTCTTTCTCTGTCTTTCTGCCTGTCTGTACCCGCCTGTCTCTGTTTCTGTCTGTCTTCCTGTCTGTACCCTTCTGTTTCTGCCTGTCTGTACCGGTCTCTTTCTGTCTTTCTCAGCACATGTTTAGTCTCAACATTAACCCTTACTAATAAATACTAATACTTTGCACGGAGAGAATGCTGTGAGTGCTCCTTTCTGGTGTGTGTGTGACAATGGAGAAAAACAAATATCTGCCCGAAGGTGTTTAGCTGTTTTTTGTAGGTAGGTCACTGAAGACTCCACCACCACACCAACCGCTGCACTGCTCTGACGAGAGAAAGGCATCACCAGGAACGTTACATCGCCTTTGGAGATGTTGAGGTGAGGTGCTTGTGGACCTGCACATGCCCACATGCACGTTTTATCACTCCAATGCCACCTTCCCTTTCTTTCCACAAGTGAGTCAAAACATGCACACGCACACACACAGGCTTTGGGACAGCTATGAATTTGTTAACAACTTGAAAGCAAAAGACATTGATAAAGATTTGGTTCTTGTCAAAATAATCCTGTAAACATCTTGTCAAAATAATGCTGTATTGTATAAATATGAAAAAATATTATGCTTGGAATCTTATAAACAGATCTTGTTCTGTAAATTCAGTAGTCATTCATGTTTGAACATTTAGATTTATTTTCCGAAATGTATTTGACCATTTGTGTAATTTGTTTATTATGGTTGTGACCCCAGGAAAGACTGCAGAAGCCAGCTGAATCACTGAAGAAAAGCTAACTTAGATAAAAGTTAAGTACTGGTTCACATTCTCCACCCCCCTCACTCGTCTGTACCTGTCTTGTCTATTTCCATCTCCATCTTGCTTCCTGTCTGTCTTTCTGCCTGTCTGTACCTGTCTTGTCTATTTCCATCTCCATCTTGCTTCCTGTCTGTCTTTCTGCCTGTCTGTACCTGCTTGTCTGTCTTTCTGCCTGTCTGTATCTGTTTCTATCTTTCTGCCTGTCTGTACCCTTCTATTTCTGCCTGTCTCTTTCTGTCTGTACCTGTCTGTCTCTCTCAGCACATGTTTAGTGTAACATTAACCCTTACTAATGAATACTAATACTTTGCATGGAGAGAATGCTATGAGTGCTCCTTTCTGATATGTGTGAGACAATGGAGAAAAACAAATATCTGCCTGAAGGTGTTTAGCTGTTTTTTGTAGGTAGGTCACTGAAGACTCCACCACCACACCAGCCGCTGCACTGCTCTGACGAGAGAAGGGCATCACCAGGAACATTACATCACCGTTGGAGATGTTGAGGCAAGGTGCTTGTGGACCTTCACATGCCCACTTGGACATGTTTTACCACTCCAGTACCACCTTCCCTTTCTTTACACAAGTAAGTCAAAACACGCACACACACGCACATGCACACACACACAGGCTTTGGGACAGCTATGCATTTGTTACCAACTTGAAAGCAAAAGTCATTGATAAAGATTATGTTCTGGTCAAAATAATGCTGTATTGTATAAACATGAAAAAAATATATTTGTGATTCGTATAAACAGATCCTATGTAAACTCAGTAGTCCCCCCTCCCCATTCCCCCACACACCCATTTCCCAACACTCCGAAAACCTTTCCATGATTCGTGTTTGAACATTTAGATTGACTGTCCCAAGTGTATTTGACCATTGGTGTAATTTGTTTACTATGGTTGTGACCTCAGGAAAGACTGCAGAAGCCAGCTGAACCACTGAAGAGAAACCAACTTAGTTAAAAGTTAAGTACTGGTTCACATTCTCCACTCCCCTCTCTCTGCGTCTGTAACTACATTGTCTGTTTCCATCTCCATCTCTTTCTGCCTGTCTTTCTCTGTCTTTCTGCCTGTCTGTATCCGCCTGTCGTCTCTGTTTCTGTCTTCCTGTCTGTACCCTTCTGTTTCTGCCTGTCTGTACTGCTCTCTCTCTGTCTGTCTCTCTCAGCACATGTTTAGTCTCAACATTAACCCTTACTAATGAATACTAATACTTTGCACGGAGAGAATGCTGTGAGTGCTCCTTTCTGGCGTGTGTGAGACAATGGAGAAAAACAAATGTCTGCCCGAAGGTGTTTAGCTGTTTTTTGTAGGTTGGTCACTGAAGACTCCACCACCACACCAACCGCTGCACTGCTTTGATGAGAGAAAGGTATCACCAGGAACGTTACATCGCCGTTGGAGATGTTGAGGTGAGGTGCTTGTGGACCTACACATGCCCACATGCACGTTTAATCACTCCAATGCCACCTTCCCTTTCTTTCCACAAGTGAGTCAAAATATGCACACACACACACACACACAGGCTTTGGGACAGCTATGAATTTGTTACCAACTTGAAAGCAAAAGACACTGATAAAGATTTGGTTCTTGTCAAAATAATCCTGTTAACAGCTTGTCAAAATAATGCTGTATTGTATAAACATGAAAAAGTATTGTTTGTGATTCGTATAAACAGATCTTATGTAAACTCGGTAGTCTCCACCCCACCCCCATTCCCCCACACACCCATTTCCCAACACCTCAGAAAACCTTTCCATGATTCGTGTTTGAACATTTAGATTGACTGTCCCAAATATATTTGACCAATTGTGTAATTTGTTTACTATGGTTGTGACCTCAGGAAAGACTGCAGAAGCCAGCTGAACCACCAAAGAGAAGCCAACTTAGATGAAAGTTAAGTATCGGTACACTTTCTCCACCCCCCTCCCTCTCTCTCTGTCTGTAACTGTCTTGTCTATTTCCATCTCCATCTGTTTCTGCCTGTCTGTACCTACCTGCCTGTCTGTTTCTGTCTGTCTTTCTGCCTGTCTGTACCCTTCTATATCTGCCTGTCTCTTTTCTGTCTGTACCTGTCTGTCTCTCTCAGCACATGTTTAGTGTAACATTAACCTGTACTAATAAATACTAATACTTTGCACAGAGAGAATGCTGTGAGTGCTCATTTCTGGTGTGTATGTGTGACAATGGAGAAAAACAAATGTCTGCCCGAAGGTGTTTAGTTGTTTTTGTAGGTCAGTCACTGAAGACTCCACCACCACACCAACCACTGCACTGATCTGACGAGAGAAAGGCATCACCAGGAACATTACATCACCGTTGGAGATGTTGAGGCAAGGTGCTTGTGGACCTTCACGTGCCCACTTGGACATGTTTTACCACTCCAATACCACCTTCCCTTTCTTTACACAAGTGAGTCAAAACACGCACACACACGCACATGCACACACACACACACAGGCTTTGGGACAGCTATGAATTTGTTACCAACTTGAAAGCAAAAGTCATTGATAAAGATTATGTTCTGGTCAAAATAATGCTGTATTGTATAAACATGAAAAAATATATTTGTGATTCGTATAAACAGATCTTATGTAAACTCAGTAGTCCCCCCTCCCCATTCCCCCACACACCCATTTCCCAACACTCCGAAAACCTTTCCATGATTCGTGTTTGAACATTTAGATTGACTGTCCCAAGTGTATTTGACCATTGGTGTAATTTGTTTACTATGGTTGTGACCTCAGGAAAGACTGCAGAAGCCAGCTGAACCACTGAAGAGAAACCAACTTAGTTAAAAGTTAAGTACTGGTTCACATTCTCCACTCCCCTCTCTCTGCGTCTGTAACTGCATTGTCTATTTCCATCTCCATCTCTTTCTGCCTGTCTTTCTCTGTCTTTCTGCCTGTCTGTACCTGCCTGTCTGTTTCTCTCTGTCTTTCTTCCTGTCTGTACCCTTCTGTTTCTGCCTGTCTGTACCGGTCTCTTTCTGTCTCTCTCAGCACATGTTTAGTCTCAACATTAACCCTTACTAATAAATACTAATACTTTGCACAGAGAGAATGCTGTGAGTGCTCATTTCTGGTGTTTATGTGTGACAATGGAGAAAAACAAATACCTGCCCGAAGGTGTTTAGTTGTTTTTTGTAGGTTGGTCACTGAAGACTCCACCACCACACCAACCGCTGCACTGCTGACGAGAGAAAGGCATCACCAGGAACATTACATTGCCGTTGGAGATGTTGAGGTGAGGTGCTTGTGGACCTACACATGCACGTTTTATCACTCCAATACCACCTTCCCTTTCTTTCCACAAGTGAGTCAAAACATGCACACACACACACACGGGCTTTGGGACAGATATGAATTTGTTACCAACTTGAAAGCAAAAGACATTGCTAAAGATTTGGTTCTTGTCAAAATAATCCTGTAAACAGCTTGTCAAAATAATGCTGTACTGTATAAACATGAAGTATTGTGTTTGTGATTCGTATAAACAGATCTTATGTAAACTCAGTAGTCTCCACCCCACCCCCATTCCCCCACACACCCATTTCCCAACACCTCAGAAAACCTTTCCATGATTCGCGTTTGAACATTTAGATTGACTGTCCCAAATGTATTTGACCATTGGTGTAATTTGTTTACTAAGGTTGTGACCTCAGGAAAGACTGCAGAAGCCAGCTGAACCACCAAAGAGAAGCCAACTTAGATGAAAGTTAAGTATCAGTACACATTCTCCACCCCCTCCCTCTCTCTCTGTCTGTAACTGTCTTGTCTATTTCCATTTTCATCTGTTTCTGCCTGTCTGTACCTGCCTGTCTGTCTGTGTCTGTCTGTGTCTGTCTGTCTTTCTGCCTGTCTGTACCCTTCTATTTCTGCCTGTCTTTTTCTGTCTGTACCTGTCTGTCTCTCTCGGCACATGTTTAGTGTAACATTAACCTGTACTAATAAATACTAATACTTTGCACAGAGAGAATGCTGTGAGTGCTCATTTCTGGTGTGTATGTGTGACAATGGAGAAAAACAAATGTCTGCCTGAAGGTGTTTAGTTGTTTTTGTAGGTAGGTCACTGAAGACTCCACCACCACACCAACCACTGCACTGATCTGACAAGAGAAGGGCATCACCAGGAACATTACATCACCGTTGGAGATGTTGAGGCAAGGTGCTTGTGGACCTTCACGTGCCCACTTGGACATGTTTTACCACTCCAATACCACCTTCCCTTTCTTTACACAAGTGAGTCAAAACACGCACACACACGCACATGCACACACACACACAGGCTTTGGGACAGCTGTGAATTTGTTACCAACTTGAAAGCAAAAGTCATTGATAAAGATTATGTTCTGGTCAAAATAATGCTGTATTGTATAAACATGAAAAAATATATTTGTGATTCGTATAAACAGATCTTATGTAAACTCAGTAGTCCCCCCTCCCCATTCCCCCCCACACCCATTTCCCAACACTCAGAAAACCTTTCCATGATTCGTGTTTGAACATTTAGATTGACTGTCCCAAGTGTATTTGACCATTGGTGTAATTTGTTTACTATGGTTGTGACCTCAGGAAAGACTGCAGAAGCCAGCTGAACCACTGAAGAGAAACCAACTTAGATGAAAGTTAAGTACTGGTTCATATTCTCCACTCCCCTCTCTCTGCGTCTGTAACTGCATTGTCTGTTTCCATCTCCATCTCTTTCTGCCTGTCTTTCTCTGTCTTTCTGCCTGTCTGTACCCGCCTGTCTCTGTTTCTGTCTGTCTTCCTGTCTGTACCCTTCTGTTTCTGCCTGTCTGTACCGGTCTCTTTCTGTCTCTCTCAGCACATGTTTAGTCTCAACATTAACCCTTACTAATAAATACTAATACTTTGCACGGAGAGAATGCTGTGAGTGCTCCTTTCTGGTGTGTGTGTGACAATGGAGAAAAACAAATATCTGCCCGAAGGTGTTTAGCTGTTTTTTGTAGGTAGGTCACTGAAGACTCCACCACCACACCAACCGCTGCACTGCTCTGACGAGAGAAAGGCATCACCAGGAACGTTACATCGCCTTTGGAGATGTTGAGGTGAGGTGCTTGTGGACCTGCACATGCCCACATGCACGTTTTATCACTCCAATGCCACCTTCCCTTTCTTTCCACAAGTGAGTCAAAACATGCACACGCACACACACAGGCTTTGGGACAGCTATGAATTTGTTAACAACTTGAAAGCAAAAGACATTGATAAAGATTTGGTTCTTGTCAAAATAATCCTGTAAACATCTTGTCAAAATAATGCTGTATTGTATAAATATGAAAAAATATTATGCTTGGAATCTTATAAACAGATCTTGTTCTGTAAATTCAGTAGTCATTCATGTTTGAACATTTAGATTTATTTTCCGAAATGTATTTGACCATTTGTGTAATTTGTTTATTATGGTTGTGACCCCAGGAAAGACTGCAGAAGCCAGCTGAATCACTGAAGAAAAGCTAACTTAGATAAAAGTTAAGTACTGGTTCACATTCTCCACCCCCCTCACTCGTCTGTACCTGTCTTGTCTATTTCCATCTCCATCTTGCTTCCTGTCTGTCTTTCTGCCTGTCTGTACCTGTCTTGTCTATTTCCATCTCCATCTTGCTTCCTGTCTGTCTTTCTGCCTGTCTGTACCTGCTTGTCTGTCTTTCTGCCTGTCTGTATCTGTTTCTATCTTTCTGCCTGTCTGTACCCTTCTATTTCTGCCTGTCTCTTTCTGTCTGTACCTGTCTGTCTCTCTCAGCACATGTTTAGTGTAACATTAACCCTTACTAATGAATACTAATACTTTGCATGGAGAGAATGCTATGAGTGCTCCTTTCTGATATGTGTGAGACAATGGAGAAAAACAAATATCTGCCTGAAGGTGTTTAGCTGTTTTTTGTAGGTAGGTCACTGAAGACTCCACCACCACACCAGCCGCTGCACTGCTCTGACGAGAGAAGGGCATCACCAGGAACATTACATCACCGTTGGAGATGTTGAGGCAAGGTGCTTGTGGACCTTCACATGCCCACTTGGACATGTTTTACCACTCCAGTACCACCTTCCCTTTCTTTACACAAGTAAGTCAAAACACGCACGCACACGCACATGCACACACACACAGGCTTTGGGACAGCTATGCATTTGTTACCAACTTGAAAGCAAAAGTCATTGATAAAGATTATGTTCTGGTCAAAATAATGCTGTATTGTATAAACATGAAAAAAATATATTTGTGATTCGTATAAACAGATCCTATGTAAACTCAGTAGTCCCCCCTCCCCATTCCCCCCCACACCCATTTCCCAACACTCAGAAAACCTTTCCATGATTCGTGTTTGAACATTTAGATTGACTGTCCCAAGTGTATTTGACCATTGGTGTAATTTGTTTACTATGGTTGTGACCTCAGGAAAGACTGCAGAAGCCAGCTGAACCACTGAAGAGAAACCAACTTAGTTAAAAGTTAAGTACTGGTTCACATTCTCCACTCCCCTCTCTCTGCGTCTGTAACTGCATTGTCTGTTTCCATCTCCATCTCTTTCTGCCTGTCTTTCTCTGTCTTTCTGCCTGTCTGTACCCGCCTGTCGTCTCTGTTTCTGTCTGTCTTCCTGTCTGTACCCTTCTGTTTCTGCCTGTCTGTACTGCTCTTTCTGTCTGTCTCTCTCAGCACATGTTTAGTCTCAACATTAACCCTTACTAATGAATACTAATACTTTGCACGGAGAGAATCCTGTGAGTGCTCCTTTCTGGTGTGTATGTGTGACAATGGAGAAAAACAAATGTCTGCCCGAAGGTGTTTAGCTGTTTTTTGTAGGTTGGTCACTGAAGACTCCACCACCACACCAACCGCTGCACTGCTTTGATGAGAGAAAGGTATCACCAGGAACGTTACATCGCCGTTGGAGATGTTGAGGTGAGGTGCTTGTGGACCTACACATGCCCACATGCACGTTTAATCACTCCAATGCCACCTTCCCTTTCTTTCCACAAGTGAGTCAAAATATGCACACACACACACACACACACACACACAGGCTTTGGGACAGCTATGAATTTGTTACCAACTTGAAAGCAAAAGACACTGATAAAGATTTGGTTCTTGTCAAAATAATCCTGTTAACAGCTTGTCAAAATAATGCTGTATTGTATAAACATGAAAAAGTATTGTTTGTGATTCGTATAAACAGATCTTATGTAAACTCGGTAGTCTCCACCCCACCCCCATTCCCCCACACACCCATTTCCCAACACCTCAGAAAACCTTTCCATGATTCGTGTTTGAACATTTAGATTGACTGTCCCAAATGTATTTGACCAATTGTGTAATTTGTTTACTATGGTTGTGACCTCAGGAAAGACTGCAGAAGCCAGCTGAACCACCAAAGAGAAGCCAACTTAAATGAAAGTTAAGTATCGGTACACTTTCTCCACCCCCCTCCCTCTCTCTCTGTCTGTAACTGTCTTGTCTATTTCCATCTCCATCTGTTTCTGCCTGTCTGTACCTACCTGCCTGTCTGTTTCTGTCTGTCTTTCTGCCTGTCTGTACCCTTCTATATCTGCCTGTCTCTTTCTGTCTGTACCTGTCTGTCTCTCTCAGCACATGTTTAGTGTAACATTAACCTGTACTAATAAATACTAATACTTTGCACAGAGAGAATGCTGTGAGTGCTCCTTTCTGGTGTGTGTGTGTGACAATGGAGAAAAACAAATGTCTGCCCGAAGGTGTTTAGTTGTTTTTGTAGGTAGGTCACTGAAGACTCCACCACCACACCAACCACTGCACTGATCTGATGAGAGAAAGGCATCAGCAGGAACGTTACATCACCGTTGGAGATGTTGAGGTGAGGTGCTTGTGGACCAAGGCATGCCCACTTGGACATGCTTTACCACTCTAATACCACCTTCCCACATGCACACACCTACCCACACTATGCCCTCCACTGAAAATAAAAATCCAATATCCAGCATCAAAAGATAACACATCTCAGAATGGATTTCTTTTATCATTGTATGAAATGTCTGAATGGATTTTCTTTTTGTTTTGTTTTGCCTGATGCTAAAGCAATGGTATTGTATCAGGATAAGATCATATAGGTTGTATTTCTTAAATATTTGTTTGCCAATGGAACTAATGATTATTTCAAGTGAAAACTGAAAGGAAAACTTTTTTTTTTAATTTTTATTTTTTTTACTTGCGTAGGTTCAGCGCATCAGCATTGTGACGTAAATGGAAAAAGATGTATTGAAAAATAGGCGATGGCAACATCTCCTTTACCATCAACTTTTAAAAAAATTCTTAAATGCCTGTGACATCCCAAAATATCATGATTTAAACAGCGTTATCAGTTCGAATACCGTAATCAATTTATCAAGCTTAACAAAACAATGCTTAAAAGCTAATTTTTGAATGTCATTGGTAGATCTGCAGTACTGCTGCAACCAAGACTCTCTCAACCAGAATATGCTAGGTTCGAATCTGCTGTCAGCACCCACCTTTTTTTTTTTTCCTTTTTACTTTTGCCAACCTGAAGCCCTGTAATAACAAATACAGAACACATTTTAATGATTAGAATTTATTTATATATATTTTTCTTTAAGTGCTTCACAAGTGAGTCACTGTAATCTCTCCAGAATTTGTATTTCTTTACTTTAAATTGCAAACAAGGAAGACAAGGTCATGCCATCTTCTTACCAAGCATACCCTACATTTCAGCAAACAGGAATGGTAAAATGGTGTTTTGGGAATCCTGACATAGTCTCAAGGAAATAATTCATTACTGATCCGGAAACACAGCTTAATTCAGCAGACTTACAACCTATTATTGGTATGAGTGAAGATTTTATTCCTACTATTTTTAAGTCAAATATGGTATTGACAAAGTATTTTCAGAGAAGTGTCAATGTTAAAGTTGACCACAGACGCACATACAGACTGACACACACACACACACACACACACACACACACACACACACACACACACACACACACACAAAACACACACAGGTTCTGGGACAGCAATGAATTTGTTACCAACTTGAAAGCAAAAGACATCAATAAAGATTATGTTGTCAAAATAATCCTGTAAACATCTTGTCAAAATAATGCTGTATTGTATAAATATGAAAAAATATTATGCTTGGAATCTTATAAACAGATCTTGTTCTGTAAATTCAGTAGTCATTCATGTTTGAACATTTAGATTTACTTTCCGAAATGTATTTGACCATTTGTGTAATTTGTTTATTATGGTTGTGACCCCAGGAAAGACTGCAGAAGCCAGCTGAATCACTGAAGAAAAGCTAACTTAGATAAAAGTTAAGTACTGGTTCACATTCTCCACCCCCCTCACTCGTCTGTACCTGTCTTGTCTATTTCCATCTCCATCTTGCTTCCTGTCTGTCTTTCTGCCTGTCTGTACCTGCTTGTCTGTCTTTCTGCCTGTCTGTATCTGTTTCTATCTTTCTGCTTGTCTGTACCCTTCTATTTCTGCCTGTCTCTTTCTGTCTGTACCTGTCTCTCTCAGCACATGTTTAGTGTAACATTAAGCCTTACTAATGAATACTAATACTTTGCACAGAGAGAATGCTGTGAGTGCTCATTTCTGGTATGTATGTGTGACAATGGAGAAAAACAAATGTCTGCCCGAAGGCGTTTAGTTTTTTTGTAGGTAGGTCACTGAAGACTCCACCACCACACCAACCACTGTACCGCTCTGATGAGAGAAAGGCATCAGCAGGAATATTACATCACCGTTGGAGATGTTGAGGTGAGGTGCTTGTGGACCTTCACATGCCCACTTGGACATGTTTTACCACTCCAGTACCACCTTCCCACATGCACACACCTACCCACACCATGCCCTCCTCTGAAAATATGATTCCAAAGTTCTTAAGAAGAAATCCACTTTTTGTAGCATGTGTGTATGCACTCAAGGCCTGAAAAGCACATTGGGTTATACTCCTGTCAAGCATTTGCCTTCCAGATGTGGTGTAGCATATAGTGCTTTGTCCAAACAAGGTGACACAACTTTGAGAAACTAAGAATTGAGTTTCAGTGGTGCATTGAATGTGACTAAGGACTCAAGACATTAGAAAAATAAATTCTTCAGTTTGCACTCGCTCAGTATTACCTACCATGCAACATAGATAAGGAAACATGTGTGTAAATATATATGTGTGTGTGTGTATCTAAAAAAAAATAGCATGATTTAAACATCATTATCATCTGAAATGCCATGATTTGTCATGTCAAACACGATTTAATATTATTTTTGAACATCGTTTGTAGACACAGGTTAGCGCTGTGCTCTAGCCCAAACATGTTTAGTTCGAATCTACTTTATGGCTTTTAAAAAAAAAAAAAAATTGAACTGAAGTTTTATAATAAATACAGAACACATTTGAATTTTTAGCTTGGACTCACTTGATGATGAAATGGATACTTACATAGCGCCTGTCCTCGGACATAGACCCACAGCCACAGCCATTTCTTCACCATGCATTAGAACATACACGTGCATTTCATCCCCACTGTTTCTGTGTCCTTTCCCCATGTTTTTAGTTTGTCATATATATATATATATATATATTGTTTTATCCATGGTTGTAGTTTTGTGCATTGTTGTGGTGGCTTTGTGTTTTTGTTTTGTGTTAAGTGTGTCAGTTTGGCGTGGGAGGAACTCTTCCTCCTGGGAAGGAGAAAACAATGTAATTAGTGTGATGATGATGACGATGATGATAACTTAATTAATAGAAAATATAGAGAAAATGGAAAAAACTGTAAATGTAATGAGTGTGATGATGATGATTATGATTTGATTATTAGAAGCATTTTTGCTGCTGACAAAACAAAGCAGTGGTGTATCACTGGTATACATTCGCAAATTTTATAGCAACACACCATATTGTAAGTGTGTTTTTTAGTTGGAACTGGAGAATCCAGTGATGACTATGCATGGTTTGTGCAGGTGCATGGGTGTGATGAGCGTGGGCATGCGTGTGAGTGTGCACACGCGTGTGTGTGTGAGGTTCTAGCATTTCCTGCTCAAAAGGATATTATTTGCAGTAATGTACTAAAACATTTTCATTTTACATTTACTATGTTTGTAGCAGCAGTTATGTTTCATGTTTTACAGAAGCTTGGACCTTTGACTCCACCATCTCCAGGAAGCTGTATTGGCCGCTGACCGTGTGCTTATGGCCCATGAGGACTTCAACACACACAGGACTCTTGATGACTTTTCACAGTGCTCAGAAATGCTTGGACAGTCTGAGCATGACCCAAAGTGCTCCATCAACCCCAAGGACCACCTACCAGGCATCTGCTATGACCAATGATGGGACCTGCTCCAGAAGGGGGTTCATCATTGAAGTGCAGAACCGCAAGAAGCAGTTGTGGTACGTTTTGACTTGCTGCACATTTTGGTTTGTATAATGTGCTAGATGTTATGGTGAAAGGGTGAGAAACAGTGTGAATCTCTTAGAAAAGAAAAATAAACTGATTAAGAAACTGGATAAAACTGTTAATGTGATGCATGTAATATTTTTTTTATTTAGAAAAGGAAAACATTGTGAAAACTGTTGAGGTAACGAGTGTGATAATTTTATTATTAGGAACATTTTTGCTGCTGACAAAAAGCAATTGTGTTTCACTGGTATACCATTTCATTTTTTACAGCAGCACATCAAATAGTGTATGTTTTTTTGTTGGAATTGAAGAAGCTAGTGATGTTTATAGCTGCAGTATTGTTTCATGTTTTACAGAAGTTTGGACCTTTGACTCCACAATCTCCAGGAGGCTGTATTGGCCGCTGACTTTGTGCTTGTGGCCCATGAGGACTTCAACATCCAGAGGATTCTTGATGGCTTTAACCAAAGTGCTCCATCAACCCACACCAACCATCAGCTGCAATGCATCTGTTATGACCAATGATGGGACCTGCTCCAGAAGGGGGTTCATCATTGAATTGCAGAACCACCACCAGGAGTTGTGGTACGTTTTGACTTGTAGAATGTGCTAGATGTTTGTGTGAAGGGTGAGAAATGGTGTAAATTTCTTGGAAAGGAAAAAGACTGTTAATGTAAAGAGTGTAATGATTTTATTGTTTAATGAGAAAAACTTAGAGAAAAAAACCATTTAATATAATGAGTCTGATGATGATGATTATGATTTAATTATTAGAAACATTTTTGCTGCTGACAAAACAGAGGAATGGTGTATCACTGGTATACATTTACAAATTTTAAAGCAAGAAACCATATTGCGAGTGTATGGTTTTTAGTTGGAATTGGAGAAGCCGGTGATGACTATGCGTAGTGTGTGTGTGCGTTTGTGCGTGTGGGTGAGGTTTTAGCATTTCCTGCTCAAAAGGATGTTGATATTTGCAGTGATGTACTAAAACACTTTTACTTTACATTTACTGTGTTTGTAGCAGTAGTTATGTTTCATGTTTTACAGAAGCTTGGACCTTTGACTCCACCATCTCCAGGAAGCTGTATTCGCTGCTGACCGTGTGCTTATGGCCCATGAGGACTTCAACACACACAGGACTCTTGATGACTTTTCACAGTGATCAGAAATGTTTGGACGGACGGTCTGAGCATGACCAAAGTGCTCCATCAACCCCAAGGACCACCAACCACCAGGCATCTGCTATGACCAATGATGAGACCTGCTCCAGAAGGGGGTTCATCATTGAAGTGCAGAACCACAAGAAGCAGTTGTGGTACGTTTTGACTTGCTGCACATTTTGGTTTGTATAATGTGCTAGATGTTATGGTGAAAGGGTTAGAAACAGTTAGTGTGAATCTCTTAGAAAAGAATAAAGTGATTAAGAAACTGGATAAAACTGTTAATGTGATGCATGTAATAATTTTTTTATTTAGAAAAGGAAAACATTGTGAAAACTGTTGAGGTAACGAGTGTGATAATTTTATTGTTAGGAACATTTTTGCTGCTGACGAAAAGCAATTGTGTATCACTGGTATACCATTTCATTTTTTACAGCAGCACATCAAATAGTGTTTTTTTTTGTTGGAATTGAAGAAGCTAGTGATGTTTATAGCTGCAGTTATGTTTCATGTTTTACAGAAGTTTGGACCTTTGACTCCACAGTCTCCAGGAGGCTGTATTGGCCGCTGACTTTGTGCTTGTGGCCCATGAGGACTTCAACACGCAGAGGATTCTTGATGGCTTTAACCAAAGTGCTCCATCAACCCACACCGACCACCAGCTGCAATGCATCTGTTATGACCAATGATGGGACCTGCTCCAGAAGGGGGTTCATCATTGAATTGCAGAACCACCACCAGGAGTTGTGGTACGTTTTGACTTGTAGAATGTGCTAGATGTTTGTGTGAAGGGTGAGAAACGGTGTAAATTTCTTGGAAAGGAAAAGGACTGTTAATGTAAAGAGTGTGATGATTTTATTGTTTAATGAGAAAAACTTAGAGAAAAAAACCATTTAATATAATGAGTCTGATGATGATGATTATGATTTTATTATTAGAAACATTTTTGCTGCTGACAAAACAGAGGAATGGTGTATCACTGGTATACATTTACAAATTTTAAAGCAACAAACCATATTGCGAGTGTATGGTTTTTAGTTGGAATTGGAGAAGCCGGTGATGATTATGCGTAGTGTGTGTGTGTGCGTGCGTTTGTGCGTGTGGGTGAGGTTTTAGCATTTCCTGCTCAAAAGGATGTTGATATTTGCAGTGATGTACTAAAACATTTTTACTTTACATTGACTGTGTTTGTAGCAGTAGTTATGTTTCATGTTTTACAGAAGCTTGGACCTTTGACTCCACCATCTCCAGGAAGCTGTATTCGCCGCTGACCGTGTGCTTATGGCCCATGAGGACTTCAACACACACAGGACTCTTGATGACTTTTCACAGTGATCAGAAATGTTTGGACGGACGGTCTGAGCATGACCAAAGTGCTCCATCAACCCCACGGACCACCAACCACCAGGCATCTGCTATGACCAATGATGGGACCTGCTCCAGAAGGGGGTTCATCATTGAAGTGCAGAACCACAAGAAGCAGTTGTGGTATGTTTTGACTTGCTGCACATTTTGGTTTGTATAATGTGCTAGACGTTATGGTGAAAGGGTGAGAAACAGTGTGTCTCTTGGAAAAGAAGAATAACTTATCAAGAAACTGGATAAAACTGTTAATGTGATGCATGTAATAATTTTTATTATTTAGAAAAGGAAAACATTGTGAAAACTGTTGAGGTAACGAGTGTGATAATTTTATTATTAGGAATATTTTTGCTGCTGACAAAAAGCAATTGTGTTTCACTGGTATACCATTTCATTTTTTACAGCAGCACATCAAATAGTGTATGTTTTTTTTGTTGGAATTGAAGAAGCTAGTGATGTTTATAGCTGCAGTTATGTTTCATGTTTTACAGAAGTTTGGACCTTTGACTCCACAATCTCCAGGAGGCTGTATTGGCCGCTGACTTTGTGGTTGTGGCCCATGAGGACTTCAACACGCAGAGGATTCTTGATGGCTTTAACCAAAGTGCTCCATCAACCCACACCGACCACCAGCTGCAACGCATCTGTTATGACCAATGATGGGACCTGCTCCAGAAGGGGGTTCATCATTGAATTGCAGAACCACCACCAGGAGTTGTGGTATGTTTTGACTTGTAGAATGTGCTAGATGTTTGTGTGAAGGGTGAGAAACGGTGTAAATTTCTTGGAAAGGAAAAGGACTGTTAATGTAAAGAGTGTAATGATTTTATTGTTTAATGAGAAAAACTTAGAGAAAAAAACCATTTAATATAATGAGTCTGATGATGATGATTATGATTTAATTATTAGAAACATTTTTGCTGCTGACAAAACAGAGGAATGGTGTATCACTGGTATATATTTACAAATTTTAAAGCAACAAACCATATTGCGAGTGTATGGTTTTTAGTTGGAATTGGAGAAGCCGGTGATGACTATGCGTAGTGTGTGTGTGCGTGTGTTTGTGCGTGTGGGTGAGGTTTTAGCATTTCCTGCTCAAAAGGATGTTGATATTTGCAGTGATGTACTAAAACATTTTTACTTTACATTTACTGTGTTTGTAGCAGTAGTTATGTTTCATGTTTTACAGAAGCTTGGACCTTTGACTCCACCATCTCCAGGAAGCTGTATTCGCCGCTGACCGTGTGCTTATGGCCCATGAGGACTTCAACACACACAGGACTGTTGATGACTTTTCACAGTGCTCAGAAATGTTTGGACAGTCAGTCTGAGCATGACCCAAAGTGCTCCATCAACCCCAAGGACCACCACCTACCAGGCATCTGCTATGACCAATGATGGGACCTGCTCCAGAAGGGGGTTCATCATTGAAGTGCAGAACCACAAGAAGCAGTTGTGGTATGTTTTGACTTGCTGCACATTTTGGTTTGTATAATGTGCTAGACGTTATGGTGAAAGGGTGAGAAACAGTGTGTCTCTTGGAAAAGAAGAATAACTTATCAAGAAACTGGATAAAACTGTTAATGTGATGCATGTAATAATTTTTATTATTTAGAAAAGGAAAACATTGTGAAAACTGTTGAGGTAACGAGTGTGATAATTTTATTATTAGGAATATTTTTGCTGCTGACAAAAAGCAATTGTTTCACTGGTATACCATTTCATTTTTTACAGCAGCACATCAAATAGTGTATGTTTTTTTTCTTGGAACTGAAGAAGCTAGTGATGTTTATGGCTGCAGTTATGTTTCATGTTTTACAGA
This sequence comes from Babylonia areolata, assembly GCF_041734735.1. Classification (NCBI taxonomy): domain Eukaryota; kingdom Metazoa; phylum Mollusca; class Gastropoda; order Neogastropoda; family Buccinidae; genus Babylonia; species Babylonia areolata. Next base: position 53,810,550 of record NC_134876.1, on the reverse strand, counting down.
AGTTTGGACCTTTGACTCCACAATCTCCAGGAGGCTGTATTGGCCGCTGACTTTGTGCTTGTGGCCCATGAGGACTTCAACATCCAGAGGATTCTTGATGGCTTTAACCAAAGTGCACCATCAACCCACACCAACCACCAGCTGCAATGCATCTGTTATGACCAATGATGGGACCTGCTCCAGAAGGGGGTTCATCATTGAATTGCAGAACCACCACCAGGAGTTGTGGTACGTTTTGACTTGTAGAATGTGCTAGATGTTTGTGTGAAGGGTGAGAAACGGTGTAAATTTCATGGAAAGGAAAAAGACTGTTAATGTAAAGAGTGTAATGATTTTATTGTTTAATGAGAAAAACTTAGAGAAAAAAACCATTTAATATAATGAGTCTGATGATGATGATTATGATTTAATTATTAGAAACATTTTTGCTGCTGACAAAACAGAGGAATGGTGTATCACTGGTATACATTTACAAATTTTAAAGCAACAAACCATATTGCGAGTGTATGGTTTTTAGTTGGAATTGGAGAAGCCGGTGATGACTATGCGTAGTGTGTGCGTGCGTTTGTGCGTGTGGGTGAGGTTTTAGCATTTCCTGCTCAAAAGGATGTTGATATTTGCAGTGATGTACTAAAACATTTTTACTTTACATTTACTGTGTTTGTAGCAGTAGTTATGTTTCATGTTTTACAGAAGCTTGGACCTTTGACTCCACCATCTCCAGGAAGCTGTATTCGCCGCTGACCGTGTGCTTATGGCCCATGAGGACTTCAACACACACAGGACTGTTGACTTTTCACAGTGCTCAGAAATGTTTGGACAGTCAGTCTGAGCATGACCCAAAGTGCTCCATCAACCCCAAGGACCACCACCTACCAGGCATCTGCTATGACCAATGATGGGACCTGCTCCAGAAGGGGGTTCATCATTGAAGTGCAGAACCACAAGAAGCAGTTGTGGTATGTTTTGACTTGCTGCACATTTTGGTTTGTATAATGTGCTAGACGTTATGGTGAAAGGGTGAGAAACAGTGTGTCTCTTGGAAAAGAAGAATAACTTATCAAGAAACTGGATAAAACTGTTAATGTGATGCATGTAATAATTTTTATTATTTAGAAAAGGAAAACATTGTGAAAACTGTTGAGGTAACGAGTGTGATAATTTTATTATTAGGAATATTTTTGCTGCTGACAAAAAGCAATTGTTTTTCACTGGTATACCATTTCATTTTTTACAGCAGCACATCAAATAGTGTATGTTTTTTTTGTTGGAATTGAAGAAGCTAGTGATGTTTATAGCTGCAGTTATGTTTCATGTTTTACAGAAGTTTGGACCTTTGACTCCACAATCTCCAGGAGGCTGTATTGGCCGCTGACTTTGTGCTTGTGGCCCATGAGGACTTCAACACGCAGAGGATTCTTGATGGCTTTAACCAAAGTGCTCCATCAACCCACACCGACCACCAGCTGCAACGCATCTGTTATGACCAATGATGGGACCTGCTCCAGAAGGGGGTTCATCATTGAATTGCAGAACCACCACCAGGAGTTGTGGTACGTTTTGACTTGTAGAATGTGCTAGATGTTTGTGTGAAGGGTGAGAAACGGTGTAAATTTCTTGGAAAGGAAAAGGACTGTTAATGTAAAGAGTGTAATGATTTTATTGTTTAATGAGAAAAACTTAGAGAAAAAAAACCATTTAATATAATGAGTCTGATGATGATGATTATGATTTAATTATTAGAAACATTTTTGCTGCTGACAAAACAGAGGAATGGTGTATCACTGGTATATATTTACAAATTTTAAAGCAACAAACCATATTGCGAGTGTATGGTTTTTAGTTGGAATTGGAGAAGCCGGTGATGACTATGCGTAGTGTGTGTGTGCGTGTGTTTGTGCGTGTGGGTGAGGTTTTAGCATTTCCTGCTCAAAAGGATGTTGATATTTGCAGTGATGTACTAAAACATTTTTACTTTACATTTACTGTGTTTGTAGCAGTAGTTATGTTTCATGTTTTACAGAAGCTTGGACCTTTGACTCCACCATCTCCAGGAAGCTGTATTCGCCGCTGACCGTGTGCTTATGGCCCATGAGGACTTCAACACACACAGGACTGTTGACTTTTCACAGTGCTCAGAAATGTTTGGACAGTCAGTCTGAGCATGACCCAAAGTGCTCCATCAACCCCAAGGACCACCACCTACCAGGCATCTGCTATGACCAATGATGGGACCTGCTCCAGAAGGGGGTTCATCATTGAAGTGCAGAACCACAAGAAGCAGTTGTGGTATGTTTTGACTTGCTGCACATTTTGGTTTGTATAATGTGCTAGACGTTATGGTGAAAGGGTGAGAAACAGTGTGTCTCTTGGAAAAGAAGAATAACTTATCAAGAAACTGGATAAAACTGTTAATGTGATGCATGTAATAATTTTTATTATTTAGAAAAGGAAAACATTGTGAAAACTGTTGAGGTAACGAGTGTGATAATTTTATTATTAGGAATATTTTTGCTGCTGACAAAAAGCAATTGTTTTTCACTGGTATACCATTTCATTTTTTACAGCAGCACATCAAATAGTGTATGTTTTTTTTGTTGGAATTGAAGAAGCTAGTGATGTTTATAGCTGCAGTTATGTTTCATGTTTTACAGAAGTTTGGACCTTTGACTCCACAATCTCCAGGAGGCTGTATTGGCCGCTGACTTTGTGCTTGTGGCCCATGAGGACTTCAACACGCAGAGGATTCTTGATGGCTTTAACCAAAGTGCTCCATCAACCCACACCGACCACCAGCTGCAACGCATCTGTTATGACCAATGATGGGACCTGCTCCAGAAGGGGGTTCATCATTGAATTGCAGAACCACCACCAGGAGTTGTGGTACGTTTTGACTTGTAGAATGTGCTAGATGTTTGTGTGAAGGGTGAGAAACGGTGTAAATTTCTTGGAAAGGAAAAAGACTGTTAATGTAAAGAGTGTAATGATTTTATTGTTTAATGAGAAAAACTTAGAGAAAAAAACCATTTAATATAATGAGTCTGATGATGATGATTATGATTTAATTATTAGAAACATTTTTGCTGCTGACAAAACAGAGGAATGGTGTATCACTGGTATATATTTACAAATTTTAAAGCAACAAACCATATTGCGAGTGTATGGTTTTTAGTTGGAATTGGAGAAGCCGGTGATGACTATGCGTAGTGTGTGTGTGCGTGTGTTTGTGCGTGTGGGTGAGGTTTTAGCATTTCCTGCTCAAAAGGATGTTGATATTTGCAGTGATGTACTAAAACATTTTTACTTTACATTTACTGTGTTTGTAGCAGTAGTTATGTTTCATGTTTTACAGAAGCTTGGACCTTTGACTCCACCATCTCCAGGAAGCTGTATTCGCCGCTGACCGTGTGCTTATGGCCCATGAGGACTTCAACACACACAGGACTCTTGATGACTTTTCACAGTGCTCAGAAATGTTTGGACAGTCAGTCTGAGCATGACCCAAAGTGCTCCATCAACCCCAAGGACCACCACCTACCAGGCATCTGCTATGACCAATGATGGGACCTGCTCCAGAAGGGGGTTCATCATTGAAGTGCAGAACCACAAGAAGCAGTTGTGGTATGTTTTGACTTGCTGCACATTTTGGTTTGTATAATGTGCTAGACGTTATGGTGAAAGGGTGAGAAACAGTGTGTCTCTTGGAAAAGAAGAATAACTTATCAAGAAACTGGATAAAACTGTTAATGTGATGCATGTAATAATTTTTATTATTTAGAAAAGGAAAACATTGTGAAAACTGTTGAGGTAACGAGTGTGATAATTTTATTATTAGGAATATTTTTGCTGCTGACAAAAAGCAATTGTGTTTCACTGGTATACCATTTCATTTTTTACAGCAGCACATCAAATAGTGTATGTTTTTTTTCTTGGAACTGAAGAAGCTAGTGATGTTTATGGCTGCAGTTATGTTTCATGTTTTACAGAAGTTTGGACCTTTGACTCCACAATCTCCAGGAGGCTGTATTGGCCGCTGACTTTGTGCTTGTGGCCCATGAGGACTTCAACATCCAGAGGATTCTTGATGGCTTTAACCAAAGTGCACCATCAACCCACACCAACCACCAGCTGCAATGCATCTGTTATGACCAATGATGGGACCTGCTCCAGAAGGGGGTTCATCATTGAATTGCAGAACCACCACCAGGAGTTGTGGTACGTTTTGACTTGTAGAATGTGCTAGATGTTTGTGTGAAGGGTGAGAAACGGTGTAAATTTCATGGAAAGGAAAAAGACTGTTAATGTAAAGAGTGTAATGATTTTATTGTTTAATGAGAAAAACTTAGAGAAAAAAACCATTTAATATAATGAGTCTGATGATGATGATTATGATTTAATTATTAGAAACATTTTTGCTGCTGACAAAACAGAGGAATGGTGTATCACTGGTATACATTTACAAATTTTAAAGCAACAAACCATATTGCGAGTGTATGGTTTTTAGTTGGAATTGGAGAAGCCGGTGATGACTATGCGTAGTGTGTGTGTGTGCGTGCGTTTGTGCGTGTGGGTGAGGTTTTAGCATTTCCTGCTCAAAAGGATGTTGATATTTGCAGTGATGTACTAAAACATTTTTACTTTACATTTACTGTGTTTGTAGCAGTAGTTATGTTTCATGTTTTACAGAAGCTTGGACCTTTGACTCCACCATCTCCAGGAAGCTGTATTCGCCGCTGACCGTGTGCTTATGGCCCATGAGGACTTCAACACACACAGGACTGTTGACTTTTCACAGTGCTCAGAAATGTTTGGACAGTCAGTCTGAGCATGACCCAAAGTGCTCCATCAACCCCAAGGACCACCACCTACCAGGCATCTGCTATGACCAATGATGGGACCTGCTCCAGAAGGGGGTTCATCATTGAAGTGCAGAACCACAAGAAGCAGTTGTGGTATGTTTTGACTTGCTGCACATTTTGGTTTGTATAATGTGCTAGACGTTATGGTGAAAGGGTGAGAAACAGTGTGTCTCTTGGAAAAGAAGAATAACTTATCAAGAAACTGGATAAAACTGTTAATGTGATGCATGTAATAATTTTTATTATTTAGAAAAGGAAAACATTGTGAAAACTGTTGAGGTAACGAGTGTGATAATTTTATTATTAGGAATATTTTTGCTGCTGACAAAAAGCAATTGTTTTTCACTGGTATACCATTTCATTTTTTACAGCAGCACATCAAATAGTGTATGTTTTTTTTGTTGGAATTGAAGAAGCTAGTGATGTTTATAGCTGCAGTTATGTTTCATGTTTTACAGAAGTTTGGACCTTTGACTCCACAATCTCCAGGAGGCTGTATTGGCCGCTGACTTTGTGCTTGTGGCCCATGAGGACTTCAACACGCAGAGGATTCTTGATGGCTTTAACCAAAGTGCTCCATCAACCCACACCGACCACCAGCTGCAACGCATCTGTTATGACCAATGATGGGACCTGCTCCAGAAGGGGGTTCATCATTGAATTGCAGAACCACCACCAGGAGTTGTGGTACGTTTTGACTTGTAGAATGTGCTAGATGTTTGTGTGAAGGGTGAGAAACGGTGTAAATTTCTTGGAAAGGAAAAGGACTGTTAATGTAAAGAGTGTAATGATTTTATTGTTTAATGAGAAAAACTTAGAGAAAAAAACCATTTAATATAATGAGTCTGATGATGATGATTATGATTTAATTATTAGAAACATTTTTGCTGCTGACAAAACAGAGGAATGGTGTATCACTGGTATATATTTACAAATTTTAAAGCAACAAACCATATTGCGAGTGTATGGTTTTTAGTTGGAATTGGAGAAGCCGGTGATGACTATGCGTAGTGTGTGTGTGCGTGTGTTTGTGCGTGTGGGTGAGGTTTTAGCATTTCCTGCTCAAAAGGATGTTGATATTTGCAGTGATGTACTAAAACATTTTTACTTTACATTTACTGTGTTTGTAGCAGTAGTTATGTTTCATGTTTTACAGAAGCTTGGACCTTTGACTCCACCATCTCCAGGAAGCTGTATTCGCCGCTGACCGTGTGCTTATGGCCCATGAGGACTTCAACACACACAGGACTGTTGACTTTTCACAGTGCTCAGAAATGTTTGGACAGTCAGTCTGAGCATGACCCAAAGTGCTCCATCAACCCCAAGGACCACCACCTACCAGGCATCTGCTATGACCAATGATGGGACCTGCTCCAGAAGGGGGTTCATCATTGAAGTGCAGAACCACAAGAAGCAGTTGTGGTATGTTTTGACTTGCTGCACATTTTGGTTTGTATAATGTGCTAGACGTTATGGTGAAAGGGTGAGAAACAGTGTGTCTCTTGGAAAAGAAGAATAACTTATCAAGAAACTGGATAAAACTGTTAATGTGATGCATGTAATAATTTTTATTATTTAGAAAAGGAAAACATTGTGAAAACTGTTGAGGTAACGAGTGTGATAATTTTATTATTAGGAATATTTTTGCTGCTGACAAAAAGCAATTGTTTTTCACTGGTATACCATTTCATTTTTTACAGCAGCACATCAAATAGTGTATGTTTTTTTTGTTGGAATTGAAGAAGCTAGTGATGTTTATAGCTGCAGTTATGTTTCATGTTTTACAGAAGTTTGGACCTTTGACTCCACAATCTCCAGGAGGCTGTATTGGCCGCTGACTTTGTGCTTGTGGCCCATGAGGACTTCAACACGCAGAGGATTCTTGATGGCTTTAACCAAAGTGCTCCATCAACCCACACCGACCACCAGCTGCAACGCATCTGTTATGACCAATGATGGGACCTGCTCCAGAAGGGGGTTCATCATTGAATTGCAGAACCACCACCAGGAGTTGTGGTACGTTTTGACTTGTAGAATGTGCTAGATGTTTGTGTGAAGGGTGAGAAACGGTGTAAATTTCTTGGAAAGGAAAAAGACTGTTAATGTAAAGAGTGTAATGATTTTATTGTTTAATGAGAAAAACTTAGAGAAAAAAACCATTTAATATAATGAGTCTGATGATGATGATTATGATTTAATTATTAGAAACATTTTTGCTGCTGACAAAACAGAGGAATGGTGTATCACTGGTATATATTTACAAATTTTAAAGCAACAAACCATATTGCGAGTGTATGGTTTTTAGTTGGAATTGGAGAAGCCGGTGATGACTATGCGTAGTGTGTGTGTGCGTGTGTTTGTGCGTGTGGGTGAGGTTTTAGCATTTCCTGCTCAAAAGGATGTTGATATTTGCAGTGATGTACTAAAACATTTTTACTTTACATTTACTGTGTTTGTAGCAGTAGTTATGTTTCATGTTTTACAGAAGCTTGGACCTTTGACTCCACCATCTCCAGGAAGCTGTATTCGCCGCTGACCGTGTGCTTATGGCCCATGAGGACTTCAACACACACAGGACTCTTGATGACTTTTCACAGTGCTCAGAAATGTTTGGACAGTCAGTCTGAGCATGACCCAAAGTGCTCCATCAACCCCAAGGACCACCACCTACCAGGCATCTGCTATGACCAATGATGGGACCTGCTCCAGAAGGGGGTTCATCATTGAAGTGCAGAACCACAAGAAGCAGTTGTGGTATGTTTTGACTTGCTGCACATTTTGGTTTGTATAATGTGCTAGACGTTATGGTGAAAGGGTGAGAAACAGTGTGTCTCTTGGAAAAGAAGAATAACTTATCAAGAAACTGGATAAAACTGTTAATGTGATGCATGTAATAATTTTTATTATTTAGAAAAGGAAAACATTGTGAAAACTGTTGAGGTAACGAGTGTGATAATTTTATTATTAGGAATATTTTTGCTGCTGACAAAAAGCAATTGTGTTTCACTGGTATACCATTTCATTTTTTACAGCAGCACATCAAATAGTGTATGTTTTTTTTCTTGGAACTGAAGAAGCTAGTGATGTTTATGGCTGCAGTTATGTTTCATGTTTTACAGAAGTTTGGACCTTTGACTCCACAATCTCCAGGAGGCTGTATTGGCCGCTGACTTTGTGCTTGTGGCCCATGAGGACTTCAACATCCAGAGGATTCTTGATGGCTTTAACCAAAGTGCACCATCAACCCACACCAACCACCAGCTGCAATGCATCTGTTATGACCAATGATGGGACCTGCTCCAGAAGGGGGTTCATCATTGAATTGCAGAACCACCACCAGGAGTTGTGGTACGTTTTGACTTGTAGAATGTGCTAGATGTTTGTGTGAAGGGTGAGAAACGGTGTAAATTTCATGGAAAGGAAAAAGACTGTTAATGTAAAGAGTGTAATGATTTTATTGTTTAATGAGAAAAACTTAGAGAAAAAAACCATTTAATATAATGAGTCTGATGATGATGATTATGATTTAATTATTAGAAACATTTTTGCTGCTGACAAAACAGAGGAATGGTGTATCACTGGTATACATTTACAAATTTTAAAGCAAGAAACCATATTGCGAGTGTATGGTTTTTAGTTGGAATTGGAGAAGCCGGTGATGACTATGCGTAGTGTGTGTGTGTGCGTGCGTTTGTGCGTGTGGGTGAGGTTTTAGCATTTCCTGCTCAAAAGGATGTTGATATTTGCAGTGATGTACTAAAACATTTTTACTTTACATTTACTGTGTTTGTAGCAGTAGTTATGTTTCATGTTTTACAGAAGCTTGGACCTTTGACTCCACCATCTCCAGGAAGCTGTATTCGCCGCTGACCGTGTGCTTATGGCCCATGAGGACTTCAACACACACAGGACTCTTGATGACTTTTTACAGTGCTCAGAAATGTTTGGACAGTCAGTCTGAGCATGACCCAAAGTGCTCCATCAACCCCAAGGACCACCACCTACCAGGCATCTGCTATGACCAATGATGGGACCTGCTCCAGAAGGGGGTTCATCATTGAAGTGCAGAACCAGAAGAAGCAGTTGTGGTATGTTTTGACTTGCTGCACATTTTGGTTTGTATAATGTGCTAGACGTTATGGTGAAAGGGTGAGAAACAGTGTGTCTCTTGGAAAAGAAGAATAACTTATCAAGAAACTGGATAAAACTGTTAATGTGATGCATGTAATAATTTTTATTATTTAGAAAAGGAAAACATTGTGAAAACTGTTGAGGTAACGAGTGTGATAATTTTATTATTAGGAATATTTTTGCTGCTGACAAAAAGCAATTGTGTTTCACTGGTATACCATTTCATTTTTTACAGCAGCACATCAAATAGTGTATGTTTTTTTTGTTGGAATTGAAGAAGCTAGTGATGTTTATAGCTGCAGTTATGTTTCATGTTTTACAGAAGTTTGGACCTTTGACTCCACAATCTCCAGGAGGCTGTATTGGCCGCTGACTTTGTGGTTGTGGCCCATGAGGACTTCAACACGCAGAGGATTCTTGATGGCTTTAACCAAAGTGCTCCATCAACCCACACCGACCACCAGCTGCAACGCATCTGTTATGACCAATGATGGGACCTGCTCCAGAAGGGGGTTCATCATTGAATTGCAGAACCACCACCAGGAGTTGTGGTACGTTTTGACTTGTAGAATGTGCTAGATGTTTGTGTGAAGGGTGAGAAACGGTGTAAATTTCATGGAAAGGAAAAAGACTGTTAATGTAAAGAGTGTAATGATTTTATTGTTTAATGAGAAAAACTTAGAGAAAAAAACCATTTAATATAATGAGTCTGATGATGATGATTATGATTTAATTATTAGAAACATTTTTGCTGCTGACAAAACAGAGGAATGGTGTATCACTGGTATACATTTACAAATTTTAAAGCAACAAACCATGTTGCGAGTGTATGGTTTTTAGTTGGAATTGGAGAAGCCGTTGATGACTATGCGTAGTGTGTGTGTGCGTTTGTGCGTGTGGGTGAGGTTTTAGCATTTCCTGCTCAAAAGGATGTTGATATTTGCAGTGATGTACTAAAACATTTTTACTTTACATTTACTGTGTTTGTAGCAGTAGTTATGTTTCATGTTTTACAGAAGCTTGGACCTTTGACTCCACCATCTCCAGGAAGCTGTATTCGCCGCTGACCGTGTGCTTATGGCCCATGAGGACTTCAACACACACAGGACTCTTGATGACTTTTCACAGTGATCAGAAATGTTTGGACGGACGGTCTGAGCATGACAAAAGTGCTCCATCAACCCCACGGACCACCAACCACCAGGCATCTGCTATGACCAATGATGAGACCTGCTCCAGAAGGGGGTTCATCATTGAAGTGCAGAACCACAAGAAGCAGTTGTGGTATGTTTTGACTTGCTGCACATTTTGGCTTGTATAATGTTCTAGACGTTATGGTGAAAGGGTGAGAAACAGTGTGTCTCTTGGAAAAGAAGAATAACTTATCAAGAAACTGGATAAAACTGTTAATGTGATGCATGTAATAATTTTTATTATTTAGAAAAGGAAAACATTGTGAAAACTGTTGAGGTAATGAGTGTGATAATTTTATTATTAGGAATATTTTTGCTGCTGACAAAAAGCAATTGTGTTTCACTGGTATACCATTTCATTTTTTACAGCAGCACATCAAATAGTGTATGTTTTTTTTGTTGGAATTGAAGAAGCTAGTGATGTTTATAGCTGCAGTTATGTTTCATGTTTTACAGAAGTTTGGACCTTTGACTCCACAATCTCCAGGAGGCTGTATTGGCCGCTGACTTTGTGCTTGTGGCCCATGAGGACTTCAACACGCAGAGGATTCTTGATGGCTTTAACCAAAGTGCTCCATCAACCCACACCGACCACCAGCTGCAATGCATCTGTTATGACCAATGATGGGACCTGCTCCAGAAGGGGGTTCATCATTGAATTGCAGAACCACCACCAGGAGTTGTGGTACGTTTTGACTTGTAGAATGTGCTAGATGTTTGTGTGAAGGGTGAGAAACGGTGTAAATTTCTTGGAAAGGAAAAGGACTGTTAATGTAAAGAGTGTAATGATTTTATTGTTTAATGAGAAAAACTTAGAGAAAAAAACCATTTAATATAATGAGTCTGATGATGATGATTATGATTTAATTATTAGAAACATTTTTGCTGCTGACAAAACAGAGGAATGGTGTATCACTGGTATACATTTACAAATTTTAAAGCAACAAACCATATTGCGAGTGTATGGTTTTTAGTTGGAATTGGAGAAGCCGGTGACTATGCGTAGTGTGTGTGTGCGTGTGTTTGTGCGTGTAGGTGAGGTTTTAGCATTTCCTGCTCAAAAGGATGTTGATATTTGCAGTGATGTACTAAAACATTTTTACTTTACATTTACTGTGTTTGTAGCAGTAGTTACGTTTCATGTTTTACAGAAGCTTGGACCTTTGACTCCACCATCTCCAGGAAGCTGTATTCGCCGCTGACCGTGTGCTTATGGCCCATGAGGACTTCAACACACACAGGACTCTTGATGACTTTTCACAGTGCTCAGAAATGTTTGGACAGTCAGTCTGAGCATGACCCAAAGTGCTCCATCAACCCCAAGGACCACCACCTACCAGGCATCTGCTATGACCAATGATGGGACCTGCTCCAGAAGGGGGTTCATCATTGAAGTGCAGAACCACAAGAAGCAGTTGTGGTATGTTTTGACTTGCTGCACATTTTGGTTTGTATAATGTGCTAGACGTTATGGTGAAAGGGTGAGAAACAGTGTGTCTCTTGGAAAAGAAGAATAACTTATCAAGAAACTGGATAAAACTGTTAATGTGATGCATGTAATAATTTTTATTATTTAGAAAAGGAAAACATTGTGAAAACTGTTGAGGTAACGAGTGTGATAATTTTATTATTAGGAATATTTTTGCTGCTGACAAAAAGCAATTATGTTTCACTGGTATACCATTTCATTTTTTACAGCAGCACATCAAATAGTGTATGTTTTTTTTGTTGGAATTGAAGAAGCTGGTGATGTTTATAGCTGCAGTTATGTTTCATGTTTTACAGAAGTTTGGACCTTTGACTCCACAATCTCCAGGAGCTTGTATTGGCCGCTGACTTTGTGCTTGTGGCCCATGAGGACTTCAACATCCAGAGGATTCTTGATGGCTTTACCCAAAGTGCACCATCAACCCACACCAACCACCAGCTGCAATGCATCTGTTATGACCAATGATGGGACCTGCTCCAGAAGGGGGTTCATCATTGAATTGCAGAACCACCACCAGGAGTTGTGGTACGTTTTGACTTGTAGAATGTGCTAGATGTTTGTGTGAAGGGTGAGAAACGGTGTAAATTTCTTGGAAAGGAAAAAGACTGTTAATGTAAAGAGTGTAATGATTTTATTGTTTAATGAGAAAAACTTAGAGAAAAAAACCATTTAATATAATGTCTGATGATGATGATTATGATTTAATTATTAGAAACATTTTTGCTGCTGACAAAACAGAGGAATGGTGTATCACTGGTATACATTTACAAATTTTAAAGCAAGAAACCATATTGCGAGTGTATGGTTTTTAGTTGGAATTGGAGAAGCCGGTGATGACTATGCGTAGTGTGTGTGTGTGCGTGCGTTTGTGCGTGTGGGTGAGGTTTTAGCATTTCCTGCTCAAAAGGATGTTGATATTTGCAGTGATGTACTAAAACATTTTTACTTTACATTGACTGTGTTTGTAGCAGTAGTTATGTTTCATGTTTTACAGAAGCTTGGACCTTTGACTCCACCATCTCCAGGAAGCTGTATTCGCTGCTGACCATGTGCTTATGGCCCATGAGGACTTCAACACACACAGGACTCTTGATGACTTTTCACAGTGATCAGAAATGTTTGGACGGACGGTCTGAGCATGACCAAAGTGCTCCATCAACCCCACGGACCACCAACCACCAGGCATCTGCTATGACCAATGATGGGACCTGCTCCAGAAGGGGGTTCATCATTGAAGTGCAGAACCACAAGAAGCAATTGTGGTATGTTTTGACTTGCTGCACATTTTGGCTTGTATAATGTGCTAGACGTTATGGTGAAAGGGTGAGAAACAGTGTGTCTCTTGGAAAAGAAGAATAACTTATCAAGAAACTGGATAAAACTGTTAATGTGATGCATGTAATAATTTTTTTATTTAGAAAAGGAAAACATTGTGAAAACTGTTAAGGTAACGAGTGTGATAATTTTATTATTAGGAATATTTTTGCTGCTGACAAAAAGCAATTGTGTTTCACTGGTATACCATTTCATTTTTTACAGCAGCACATCAAATAGTGTATGTTTTTTTGGTTGGAATTGAAGAAGCTAGTGATGTTTATAGCTGCAGTTATGTTTCATGTTTTACAGAAGTTTGGACCTTTGACTCCACAATCTCCAGGAAGCTGTATTGGCCGCTGACTTTGTGCTTGTGGCCCATGAGGACTTCAACACGCAGAGGATTCTTGATGGCTTTAACCAAAGTGCTCCATCAACCCACACCGACCACCAGCTGCAATGCATCTGTTATGACCAATGATGGGACCTGCTCCAGAAGGGGGTTCATCATTGAATTGCAGAACCACCACCAAGAGTCGTGGTACGTTTTGACTTGTAGAATGTGCTAGATGTTTGTGTGAAGGGTGAGAAACGGTGTAAATTTCTTGGAAAGGAAAAAGACTCTTAATGTAAGGAGTGTAATGATTTTATTGTTTAATGATGAAAACTTAGAGAAAAAAACATTTAATATAATGTGTCTGATGATGATGATTATGATTTAATTATTAGAAACATTTTTGCTGCTGACAAAACAGAGGAATGGTGTATCACTGGTATACATTTACAAATTTTAAAGCAACAAACCATATTGCGAGTGTATGGTTTTTAGTTGGAATTGGAGAAGCCGGTGATGACTATGCGTAGTGTGTGTGTGCGTGCGTTTGTGCGTGTGGGTGAGGTTTTAGCATTTCCTGCTCAAAAGGATGTTGATATTTGCAGTGATGTACTAAAACATTTTTACTTTACATTTACTGTGTTTGTAGCAGTAGTTATGTTTCATGTTTTACAGAAGCTTGGACCTTTGACTCCACCATCTCCAGGAAGCTGTATTCGCCGCTGACCGTGTGGTTATGGCCCATGAGGACTTCAACACACACAGGACTCTTGATGACTTTTCACAATGATCAGAAATGTTTGGACGGACGGTCTGAGCATGACCAAAGTGCTCCATCAACCCCACGGATCACCAAACACCAGGCATCTGCTATGACCAATGATGGGACCTGCTCCAGAAGGGGGTTCATCATTGAAGTGCAGAACCACAAGAAGCAGTTGTGGTACGTTTTGACTTGCTGCACATTTTGGTTTGTATAATATGCTAGATGTTATGGTGAAAGGGTGAGAAACAGTTAGTGTGAATCTCTTAGAAAAGAATAAAGTTATTAAGAAACTGGATAAAACTGTTAATGTGATGCATGTAATAATTTTTTTATTTAGAAAAGGAAAACATTGTGAAAACTGTTGAGGTAACGAGTGTGATAATTTTATTATTAGGAACATTTTTGCTGCTGACAAAAAGCAATTGTGTTTCACTGGTATACCATTTCATTTTTTACAGCAGCACATCAAATAGTGTATGTTTTTTTGTTGGAATTCAAGAAGCTAGTGATTATAGCTGCAGTTATGTTTCATGTTTTACAGAAGTTTGGACCTTTGACTCCACAATCTCCAGGAGGCTGTATTGGCCGCTGACTTTGTGCTTGTGGCCCATGAGGACTTCAACATGCAGAGGATTCTTGATGGCTTTAACCAAAGTGCACCATCAACCCACACCGACCACCAGCTGCAGTGCATCTGTTATGACCAATGATGGGACCTGCTCCAGAAGGGGGTTCATCATTGAATTGCAGAACCACCACCAGGAGTCGTGGTACGTTTTGACTTGTAGAATGTGCTAGATGTTTGTGTGAAGGGTGAGAAACGGTGTAAATTTCTTGGAAAGGAAAAAGACTCTTAATGTAAGGAGTGTAATGATTTTATTGTTTAATGAGGAAAACTTAGAGAAAAAAACATTTTATATAATGTGTCTGATGATGATTATGATTTAATTATTAGAAACATTTTTGCTGCTGACAAAACAGCAATGGTGTATCACTGGTATACATTTACAAATTTTAAAGCAACAAACCATATTGCGAGTGTATGGTTTTTAGTTGGAATTGGAGAAGCCGGTGATGACTATGCGTAGTGTGTGTGCGCGTGCGTTTGTGCGTGTGGGTGAGGTTTTAGCATTTCCTGCTGAAAAGGATGTTGATATTTGCAGTGATGTACTAAAACATTTTTACTTTACATTTACTGTGTTTGTAGCAGTAGTTATGTTTCATGTTTTACAGAAGCTTGGACCTTTGACTCCACCATCTCCAGGAAGCTGTATTCGCCGCTGACCATGTGGTTATGGCCCATGAGGACTTCAACACACACAGGACTCTTGATAACTTTTCACAGTGATCAGAAATGTTTGGACGGACGGTCTGAGCATGACCAAAGTGCTCCATCAACCCCACGGACCACCAACCACCAGGCATCTGCTATGACCAATGATGGGACCTGCTCCAGAAGGGGGTTCATCATTGAAGTGCAGGACCACAAGAAGCAGTTGTGGTACGTTTTGACTTGCTGCACATTTTGGTTTGTATAATGTGCTAGATGTTATGGTGAAAGGGTGAGAAACAGTTAGTGTGAATCTCTTAGAAAAGAATAAAGTGCTTAAGAAACTGGATAAAACTGTTAATGTGATGCATGTAATATTTTTTTTATTTAGAAAAGGAAAACATTGTGAAAACTGTTGAGGTAACGAGTGTGATAATTTTATTATTAGGAACATTTTTGCTGCTGACAAAAAGCAGTTGTGTTTCACTGGTATACCATTTCATTTTTTACAGCAGCACATCAAATAGTGTATGTTTTTTTGTTGGAATTGAAGAAGCTAGTGATGTTTATAGCTGCAGTTATGTTTCATGTTTTACAGAAGTTTGGACCTTTGACTCCACAATCTCCTGGAGGCTGTATTGGCCGCTGACTTTGTGCTTGTGGCCCATGAGGACTTCAACACGCAGAGGATTCTTGATGGCTTTAACCAAAGTGCTCCATCAACCCACACCGACCACCAGCTGCAATGCATCTGTTATGACCAATGATGGGACCTGCTCCAGAAGGGGGTTCATCATTGAATTGCAGAACCACCACCAGGAGTTGTGGTACGTTTTGACTTGTAGAATGTGCTAGATGTTTGTGTGAAGGGTGAGAAACGGTGTAAATTTCTTGGAAAGGAAAAGGACTGTTAATGTAAAGAGTGTAATGATTTTATTGTTTAATGAGAAAAACTTAGAGAAAAAAACCATTTAATATGAGTCTGATGATGATGATTATGATTTAATTATTAAAAACATTTTTGCTGCTGACAAAACAGAGGAATGGTGTATCACTGGTATACATTTACAAATTTTAAAGCAAGAAACCATATTGCGAGTGTATGGTTTTTAGTTGGAATTGGAGAAGCCGGTGATGACTATGCGTAGTGTGTGTGTGCGTGCGTTTGTGCGTGTGGGTGAGGTTTTAGCATTACCTGCTGAAAAGGATGTTGATATTTGCAGTGATGTACTAAAACATTTTTACTTTACATTGACTGTGTTTGTAGCAGTAGTTATGTTTCATGTTTTACAGAAGCTTGGACCTTTGACTCCACCATCTCCAGGAAGCTGTACTCGCCGCTGACCGTGTGCTTATGGCCCATGAGGACTTCAACACACACAGGACTCTTGATGACTTTTCACAGTGATCAGAAATGTTTGGACAGTCAGTCTGAGCATGACCAAAGTGCTCCATCAACCCCACGGACCACCAACCACCAGGCATCTGCTATGACCAATGATGGGACCTGCTCCAGAAGGGGGTTCATCATTGAAGTGCAGAACCACAAGAAGCAGTTGTGGTACGTTTTGACTTCCTGCACATTTTGGTTTGTATAATGTGCTAGATGTTATGGTGAAAGGGTGAGAAACAGTGTGAATCTCTTAGAAAAGAATAAAGTGATTAAGAAACTGGATAAAACTGTTAATGTGATGCATGTAATAATTTTTTTATTTAGAAAAGGAAAACATTGTGAAAACTGTTGAGGTAACGAGTGTGATAATTTTATTATTAGGAACATTTTTGCTGCTGACAAAAAGCAATTGTGTTTCACTGGTATACCATTTCATTTTTTACAGCAGCACATCAAATAGTGTATGTTTTTTTGTTGGAATTGAAGAAGCTAGTGATGTTTATAGCTGCAGTTATGTTTCATGTTTTACAGAAGTTTGGACCTTTGACTCCACAATCTCCAGGAGGCTGTATTGGCCGCTGACTTTGTGCTTGTGGCCCATGAGGACTTCAACATGCAGAGGATTCTTGATGGCTTTAACCAAAGTGCTCCATCAACCCACACCGACCACCAGCTGCAATGCATCTGTTATGACCAATGATGGGACCTGCTCCAGAAGGGGGTTCATCATTGAATTGCAGAACCACCACCAGGAGTTGTGGTACGTTTTGACTTGTAGAATGTGCTAGATGTTTGTGTGAAGGGTGAGAAACGGTGTAAATTTCTTGGAAAGGAAAAAGACTGTTAATGTAAAGAGTGTAATGATTTTATTGTTTAATGAGAAAAACTTAGAGAAAAAAACCATTTAATATAATGAGTCTGATGATGATGATTATGATTTAATTATTAGAAACATTTTTGCTGCTGACAAAACAGAGGAATGGTGTATCACTGGTATACATTTACAAATTTTAAAGCAAGAAACCATATTGCGAGTGAATTGTTTTTAGTTGGAATTGGAGAAGCCGGTGATGACTATGCGTAGTGTGTGTGTGCGTGCGTTTGTGCGTGTGGGTGAGGTTTTAGCATTTCCTGCTGAAAAGGATGTTGATATTTGCAGTGATGTACTAAAACATTTGTACTTTACATTTACTGTGTTTGTAGCAGTAGTTATGTTTCATGTTTTACAGAAGCTTGGACCTTTGACTCCACCATCTCCAGGAAGCTGTATTCGCCGCTGACCGTGTGCTTATGGCCCATGAGGACTTCAACACACACAGGACTCTTGATGACTTTTCACAGTGATCAGAAATGTTTGGACGGACGGTCTGAGCATGACCAAAGTGCTCCATCAACCCCACGGACCACCAACCACCAGGCATCTGCTATGACCAATGATGGGACCTGCTCCAGAAGAGGGTTCATCATTGAAGTGCAGAACCACAAGAAGCAGTTGTGGTACGTTTTGACTTGCTGCACATTTTGGTTTGTATAATGTGCTAGATGTTATGGTGAAAGGGTGAGAAACAGTTAGTGTGAATCTCTTAGAAAAGAATAAAGTGATTAAGAAACTGGATAAAACTGTTAATGTGATGCATGTAATAATTTTTTTTATTTAGAAAAGGAAAACATTGTGAAAATTGTTGAGGTAATGAGTGTGATAATTTTATTATTAGGAACATTTTTGCTGCTGACAAAAAGCAATTGTGTTTCACTGGTATACCATTTCATTTTTTACAGCAGCACATCAAATAGTGTATGTTTTTTTGTTGGAATTGAAGAAGCTAGTGATGTTTATAGCTGCAGTTATGTTTCATGTTTTACAGAAGTTTGGACCTTTGACTCCACAATCTCCAGGAGGCTGTATTGGCCGCTGACTTTGTGCTTGTGGCCCATGAGGACTTCAACATGCAGAGGATTCTTGATGGCTTTAACCAAAGTGCTCCATCAACCCACACCGACCACCAGCTGCAATGCATCTGTTATGACCAATGATGGGACCTGCTCCAGAAGGGGGTTCATCATTGAATTGCAGAACCACCACCAGGAGTTGTGGTACGTTTTCACTTGTAGAATGTGCTGGATGTTTATGTGAAGGGTGAGAAACGGTGTAAATTTCTTGGAAAGGAAAAGGACTGTTAATGTAAAGAGTGTAATGATTTTATTGTTTAATGAGAAAAACTTAGAGAAAAAAACCATTTAATATGAGTCTGATGATGATGATTATGATTTAATTATTAGAAACATTTTTGCTGCTGACAAAACAGAGGAATGGTGTATCACTGGTATACATTTACAAATTTTAAAGCAACAAACCATATTGCGAGTGTATGGTTTTTAGTTGGAATTGGAGAAGCCGGTGATGACTATGCGTAGTGTGTGTGTGCGTGCGTTTGTGCATGTGGGTGAGGTTTTAGCATTTCCTGCTGAAAAGGATGTTGATATTTGCAGTGATGTACTAAAACATTTTTACTTTACATTTACTGTGTTTGTAGCAGTAGTTATGTTTCATGTTTTACAGAAGCTTGGACCTTTGACTCCACCATCTCCAGGAAGCTGTATTGGCCGCTGACCGTGTGCTTATGGCCCATGAGGACTTCAACACACACAGGACTCTTGATGACTTTTCACAGTGATCAGAAATGTTTGGACGGACGGTCTGAGCATGACCAAAGTGCTCCATCAACCCCACGGACCACCAACCACCAGGCATCTGCTATGACCAATGATGGGACCTGCTCCAGAAGGGGGTTCATCATTGAAGTGCAGAACCACAAGAAGGAGTTGTGGTATGTTTTGACTTGCTGCACATTTTGGTTTGTATAATGTGCTAGACGTTATGGTGAAAGGGTGAAAAACAGTGTGTCTCTTGGAAAAGAAGAATAACTTATCACGAAACTGGATAAAACTGTTAATGTGATGCATGTAATAATTTTTTTATTTAGAAAAGGAAAACATTGTGAAAACTGTTGAGGTAATGAGTGATGATGATTTCATTATGAGAAACATTTTTGCTGCTGACAAAACAAAGCAATTGTGTATCAGTGGTATACCATTTCATTAACAGCAGCACACCAAATTGTGTATGCTTTTTTTGTTGGAATTGAAGAAGCTAGTGATGTTTGTAGTAGCTGTTATGTTTCATGTTTTACAGAAGCTTGGACCTTAGTCTCCACAATCTCCAGGAACCGTATTGCCCGCTGACTATGTTCTTGTGGCCCATGAGGACTTCAACACACAGAGGATTCTTGATGGTTTTAACCAAAGTGCTCCATCAACCCACACCGACCACCAACTGCCTGGCATCTGCTGTGACCAATGGTGGGGCCTGCTCCAGAAGGGGGTTCATCATTGAATTACAGAACCACAAGCAGCAGTCTTGGTACGTTTTGACTTGTAGAATGTGCTAGATGTTTGTGTGAAGTTCGAAAAACAGTGCAAATTTCTTGGAAAGGAAAAAACAACTGTTAATGAAAGGAGTGCAATGTTTTTATTGTTTAAAGAGGAAAACTTAGAGAAAGAAAAGGAGAAAACTATAAATGTAATGAGTGTGATGATGATGATCTAATTATAAAATGTATTGAAATATTGAGAAAACT
Organism: Babylonia areolata; assembly: GCF_041734735.1. NCBI lineage: Eukaryota > Metazoa > Mollusca > Gastropoda > Neogastropoda > Buccinidae > Babylonia > Babylonia areolata. The sequence goes on along the minus strand of NC_134876.1, from coordinate 53,790,163 downwards.
ATAAATGTAATGAGTCTGATGATGATGAGGATCTAATTATAAAATGTATTGAAATATTGAGAAAACTATAAATGTAATGAGTGTGATGATGATGAGGATCTAATTATAAAATGTATTGAAATATTGAGAAAACTATAAATGTAATGAGTCTGATGATGATTATGATTTAATTATTAGAAACAATTTTTGCTGCTGACAAAACAAAGCAGTGGTGTATCACTGGTATACATTTGCAAATTTTAAAGCAACATACCATATTGTGTGTATGTGTTTTAGTTGGAATTAGAGAAGCCAGTGATGACAATGCATGGTGTGTGTGGGTGCATGTGTGTGTTCGAGCACGTGTGTGCATGTGAGTGTGCGCGCCTGGGCGTGCATGTGTGTGAGGTTCTAGGAGTTCCTGCTGAAAGGAATTTTGATATATGCACTGATGTACTAAAACACATTTTCATTTTACATTAACTATGTTTGTAGTAGCACCTATGTTTCATGTTTTACACAAGCTTGGACTTTTGACACCACAATATCCAGGAAGCTGTATTGGCCGCTGACCATGTGCTTGTGGCCCATGAGGACTTCAACACACACAGGACTCTTGATGACTTTTCACAGTGATCAGAAATGTTTGGACGGACGGTCTGAGCATGACCAAAGTGCTCCATCAACCCCACGGACCACCAACCACCAGGCATCTGCTATGACCAATGATGGGACCTGCTCCAGAAGGGGGTTCATCATTGAAGTGCAGGACCGCAAGAAGCAGTTGTGGTATGTTTTGACTTGCTGCACATTTTGGTTTGTATAATGTGCTACATGTTATGGTGAAAGGGTGAGAAACAGTTAGTGTGAATCTCTTAGAAGCACCTATGTTTCATGTTTTACACAAGCTTGGACTTTTGACACCACAATATCCAGGAAGCTGTATTGGCCGCTGACCATGTGCTTGTGGCCCATGAGGACTTCAACACACACAGGACTCTTGATGACTTTTCACAGTGCTCAGAAATGTTTGGACAGTCAGTCTGAGCATGACCCAAAGTGCTCCATCAACCCCAAGGACCACCACCTACCAGGCATCTGCTATGACCAATGATGGGACCTGCTCCAGAAGGGGGTTCATCATTGAAGTGCAGAACCACAAGAAGCAGTTGTGGTATGTTTTGACTTGCTGCACATTTTGGTTTGTATAATGTGCTAGACGTTATGGTGAAAGGGTGAGAAACAGTGTGTCTCTTGGAAAAGAAGAATAACTTATCAAGAAACTGGATAAAACTGTTAATGTGATGCATGTAATAATTTTTATTATTTAGAAAAGGAAAACATTGTGAAAACTGTTGAGGTAACGAGTGTGATAATTTTATTATTAGGAATATTTTTGCTGCTGACAAAAAGCAATTGTGTTTCACTGGTATACCATTTCATTTTTTACAGCAGCACATCAAATAGTGTATGTTTTTTTTCTTGGAACTGAAGAAGCTAGTGATGTTTATGGCTGCAGTTATGTTTCATGTTTTACAGAAGTTTGGACCTTTGACTCCACAATCTCCAGGAGGCTGTATTGGCCGCTGACTTTGTGCTTGTGGCCCATGAGGACTTCAACATCCAGAGGATTCTTGATGGCTTTAACCAAAGTGCACCATCAACCCACACCAACCACCAGCTGCAATGCATCTGTTATGACCAATGATGGGACCTGCTCCAGAAGGGGGTTCATCATTGAATTGCAGAACCACCACCAGGAGTTGTGGTACGTTTTGACTTGTAGAATGTGCTAGATGTTTGTGTGAAGGGTGAGAAACGGTGTAAATTTCATGGAAAGGAAAAAGACTGTTAATGTAAAGAGTGTAATGATTTTATTGTTTAATGAGAAAAACTTAGAGAAAAAAACCATTTAATATAATGAGTCTGATGATGATGATTATGATTTAATTATTAGAAACATTTTTGCTGCTGACAAAACAGAGGAATGGTGTATCACTGGTATACATTTACAAATTTTAAAGCAACAAACCATATTGCGAGTGTATGGTTTTTAGTTGGAATTGGAGAAGCCGGTGATGACTATGCGTAGTGTGTGTGTGTGCGTGCGTTTGTGCGTGTGGGTGAGGTTTTAGCATTTCCTGCTCAAAAGGATGTTGATATTTGCAGTGATGTACTAAAACATTTTTACTTTACATTGACTGTGTTTGTAGCAGTAGTTATGTTTCATGTTTTACAGAAGCTTGGACCTTTGACTCCACCATCTCCAGGAAGCTGTATTCGCCGCTGACCGTGTGCTTATGGCCCATGAGGACTTCAACACACACAGGACTGTTGATGACTTTTCACAGTGCTCAGAAATGTTTGGACAGTCAGTCTGAGCATGACCCAAAGTGCTCCATCAACCCCAAGGACCACCACCTACCAGGCATTTGCTATGACCAATGATGGGACCTGCTCCAGAAGGGGGTTCATCATTGAAGTGCAGAACCAGAAGAAGCAGTTGTGGTATGTTTTGACTTGCTGCACATTTTGGTTTGTATAATGTGCTAGACGTTATGGTGAAAGGGTGAGAAACAGTGTGTCTCTTGGAAAAGAAGAATAACTTATCAAGAAACTGGATAAAACTGTTAATGTGATGCATGTAATAATTTTTATTATTTAGAAAAGGAAAACATTGTGAAAACTGTTGAGGTAACGAGTGTGATAATTTTATTATTAGGAATATTTTTGCTGCTGACAAAAAGCAATTGTTTTTCACTGGTATACCATTTCATTTTTTACAGCAGCACATCAAATAGTGTATGTTTTTTTTCTTGGAACTGAAGAAGCTAGTGATGTTTATGGCTGCAGTTATGTTTCATGTTTTACAGAAGTTTGGACCTTTGACTCCACAATCTCCAGGAGGCTGTATTGGCCGCTGACTTTGTGGTTGTGGCCCATGAGGACTTCAACACGCAGAGGATTCTTGATGGCTTTAACCAAAGTGCTCCATCAACCCACACCGACCACCAGCTGCAACGCATCTGTTATGACCAATGATGGGACCTGCTCCAGAAGGGGGTTCATCATTGAATTGCAGAACCACCACCAGGAGTTGTGGTACGTTTTGACTTGTAGAATGTGCTAGATGTTTGTGTGAAGGGTGAGAAACGGTGTAAATTTCTTGGAAAGGAAAAAGACTGTTAATGTAAAGAGTGTAATGATTTTATTGTTTAATGAGAAAAACTTAGAGAAAAAAACCATTTAATATAATGAGTCTGATGATGATGATTATGATTTAATTATTAGAAACATTTTTGCTGCTGACAAAACAGAGGAATGGTGTATCACTGGTATACATTTACAAATTTTAAAGCAACAAACCATGTTGCGAGTGTATGGTTTTTAGTTGGAATTGGAGAAGCCGGTGATGACTATGCGTAGTGTGTGTGTGCGTTTGTGCGTGTGGGTGAGGTTTTAGCATTTCCTGCTCAAAAGGATGTTGATATTTGCAGTGATGTACTAAAACATTTTTACTTTACATTTACTGTGTTTGTAGCAGTAGTTATGTTTCATGTTTTACAGAAGCTTGGACCTTTGACTCCACCATCTCCAGGAAGCTGTATTCGCCGCTGACCGTGTGCTTATGGCCCATGAGGACTTCAACACACACAGGACTCTTGATGACTTTTCACAGTGATCAGAAATGTTTGGACGGACGGTCTGAGCATGACAAAAGTGCTCCATCAACCCCACGGACCACCAACCACCAGGCATCTGCTATGACCAATGATGAGACCTGCTCCAGAAGGGGGTTCATCATTGAAGTGCAGAACCACAAGAAGCAGTTGTGGTATGTTTTGACTTGCTGCACATTTTGGCTTGTATAATGTTCTAGACGTTATGGTGAAAGGGTGAGAAACAGTGTGTCTCTTGGAAAAGAAGAATAACTTATCAAGAAACTGGATAAAACTGTTAATGTGATGCATGTAATAATTTTTATTATTTAGAAAAGGAAAACATTGTGAAAACTGTTGAGGTAATGAGTGTGATAATTTTATTATTAGGAATATTTTTGCTGCTGACAAAAAGCAATTGTGTTTCACTGGTATACCATTTCATTTTTTACAGCAGCACATCAAATAGTGTATGTTTTTTTTGTTGGAATTGAAGAAGCTAGTGATGTTTATAGCTGCAGTTATGTTTCATGTTTTACAGAAGTTTGGACCTTTGACTCCACAATCTCCAGGAGGCTGTATTGGCCGCTGACTTTGTGCTTGTGGCCCATGAGGACTTCAACACGCAGAGGATTCTTGATGGCTTTAACCAAAGTGCTCCATCAACCCACACCGACCACCAGCTGCAATGCATCTGTTATGACCAATGATGGGACCTGCTCCAGAAGGGGGTTCATCATTGAATTGCAGAACCACCACCAGGAGTTGTGGTACGTTTTGACTTGTAGAATGTGCTAGATGTTTGTGTGAAGGGTGAGAAACGGTGTAAATTTCTTGGAAAGGAAAAGGACTGTTAATGTAAAGAGTGTAATGATTTTATTGTTTAATGAGAAAAACTTAGAGAAAAAAAACATTTAATATAATGAGTCTGATGATGATGATTATGATTTAATTATTAGAAACATTTTTGCTGCTGACAAAACAGAGGAATGGTGTATCACTGGTATACATTTACAAATTTTAAAGCAACAAACCATATTGCGAGTGTATGGTTTTTAGTTGGAATTGGAGAAGCCGGTGACTATGCGTAGTGTGTGTGTGCGTGTGTTTGTGCGTGTAGGTGAGGTTTTAGCATTTCCTGCTCAAAAGGATGTTGATATTTGCAGTGATGTACTAAAACATTTTTACTTTACATTTACTGTGTTTGTAGCAGTAGTTACGTTTCATGTTTTACAGAAGCTTGGACCTTTGACTCCACCATCTCCAGGAAGCTGTATTCGCCGCTGACCGTGTGCTTATGGCCCATGAGGACTTCAACACACACAGGACTCTTGATGACTTTTCACAGTGCTCAGAAATGTTTGGACAGTCAGTCTGAGCATGACCCAAAGTGCTCCATCAACCCCAAGGACCACCACCTACCAGGCATCTGCTATGACCAATGATGGGACCTGCTCCAGAAGGGGGTTCATCATTGAAGTGCAGAACCACAAGAAGCAGTTGTGGTATGTTTTGACTTGCTGCACATTTTGGTTTGTATAATGTGCTAGACGTTATGGTGAAAGGGTGAGAAACAGTGTGTCTCTTGGAAAAGAAGAATAACTTATCAAGAAACTGGATAAAACTGTTAATGTGATGCATGTAATAATTTTTATTATTTAGAAAAGGAAAACATTGTGAAAACTGTTGAGGTAACGAGTGTGATAATTTTATTATTAGGAATATTTTTGCTGCTGACAAAAAGCAATTATGTTTCACTGGTATACCATTTCATTTTTTACAGCAGCACATCAAATAGTGTATGTTTTTTTTGTTGGAATTGAAGAAGCTGGTGATGTTTATAGCTGCAGTTATGTTTCATGTTTTACAGAAGTTTGGACCTTTGACTCCACAATCTCCAGGAGCTTGTATTGGCCGCTGACTTTGTGCTTGTGGCCCATGAGGACTTCAACATCCAGAGGATTCTTGATGGCTTTACCCAAAGTGCACCATCAACCCACACCAACCACCAGCTGCAATGCATCTGTTATGACCAATGATGGGACCTGCTCCAGAAGGGGGTTCATCATTGAATTGCAGAACCACCACCAGGAGTTGTGGTACGTTTTGACTTGTAGAATGTGCTAGATGTTTGTGTGAAGGGTGAGAAACGGTGTAAATTTCTTGGAAAGGAAAAAGACTGTTAATGTAAAGAGTGTAATGATTTTATTGTTTAATGAGAAAAACTTAGAGAAAAAAACCATTTAATATAATGTCTGATGATGATGATTATGATTTAATTATTAGAAACATTTTTGCTGCTGACAAAACAGAGGAATGGTGTATCACTGGTATACATTTACAAATTTTAAAGCAAGAAACCATATTGCGAGTGTATGGTTTTTAGTTGGAATTGGAGAAGCCGGTGATGACTATGCGTAGTGTGTGTGTGTGCGTGCGTTTGTGCGTGTGGGTGAGGTTTTAGCATTTCCTGCTCAAAAGGATGTTGATATTTGCAGTGATGTACTAAAACATTTTTACTTTACATTGACTGTGTTTGTAGCAGTAGTTATGTTTCATGTTTTACAGAAGCTTGGACCTTTGACTCCACCATCTCCAGGAAGCTGTATTCGCTGCTGACCATGTGCTTATGGCCCATGAGGACTTCAACACACACAGGACTCTTGATGACTTTTCACAGTGATCAGAAATGTTTGGACGGACGGTCTGAGCATGACCAAAGTGCTCCATCAACCCCACGGACCACCAACCACCAGGCATCTGCTATGACCAATGATGGGACCTGCTCCAGAAGGGGGTTCATCATTGAAGTGCAGAACCACAAGAAGCAATTGTGGTATGTTTTGACTTGCTGCACATTTTGGCTTGTATAATGTGCTAGACGTTATGGTGAAAGGGTGAGAAACAGTGTGTCTCTTGGAAAAGAAGAATAACTTATCAAGAAACTGGATAAAACTGTTAATGTGATGCATGTAATAATTTTTTTATTTAGAAAAGGAAAACATTGTGAAAACTGTTAAGGTAACGAGTGTGATAATTTTATTATTAGGAATATTTTTGCTGCTGACAAAAAGCAATTGTGTTTCACTGGTATACCATTTCATTTTTTACAGCAGCACATCAAATAGTGTATGTTTTTTTGGTTGGAATTGAAGAAGCTAGTGATGTTTATAGCTGCAGTTATGTTTCATGTTTTACAGAAGTTTGGACCTTTGACTCCACAATCTCCAGGAAGCTGTATTGGCCGCTGACTTTGTGCTTGTGGCCCATGAGGACTTCAACACGCAGAGGATTCTTGATGGCTTTAACCAAAGTGCTCCATCAACCCACACCGACCACCAGCTGCAATGCATCTGTTATGACCAATGATGGGACCTGCTCCAGAAGGGGGTTCATCATTGAATTGCAGAACCACCACCAAGAGTCGTGGTACGTTTTGACTTGTAGAATGTGCTAGATGTTTGTGTGAAGGGTGAGAAACGGTGTAAATTTCTTGGAAAGGAAAAAGACTCTTAATGTAAGGAGTGTAATGATTTTATTGTTTAATGATGAAAACTTAGAGAAAAAAACATTTAATATAATGTGTCTGATGATGATGATTATGATTTAATTATTAGAAACATTTTTGCTGCTGACAAAACAGAGGAATGGTGTATCACTGGTATACATTTACAAATTTTAAAGCAACAAACCATATTGCGAGTGTATGGTTTTTAGTTGGAATTGGAGAAGCCGGTGATGACTATGCGTAGTGTGTGTGTGCGTGCGTTTGTGCGTGTGGGTGAGGTTTTAGCATTTCCTGCTCAAAAGGATGTTGATATTTGCAGTGATGTACTAAAACATTTTTACTTTACATTTACTGTGTTTGTAGCAGTAGTTATGTTTCATGTTTTACAGAAGCTTGGACCTTTGACTCCACCATCTCCAGGAAGCTGTATTCGCCGCTGACCGTGTGGTTATGGCCCATGAGGACTTCAACACACACAGGACTCTTGATGACTTTTCACAATGATCAGAAATGTTTGGACGGACGGTCTGAGCATGACCAAAGTGCTCCATCAACCCCACGGATCACCAAACACCAGGCATCTGCTATGACCAATGATGGGACCTGCTCCAGAAGGGGGTTCATCATTGAAGTGCAGAACCACAAGAAGCAGTTGTGGTACGTTTTGACTTGCTGCACATTTTGGTTTGTATAATATGCTAGATGTTATGGTGAAAGGGTGAGAAACAGTTAGTGTGAATCTCTTAGAAAAGAATAAAGTTATTAAGAAACTGGATAAAACTGTTAATGTGATGCATGTAATAATTTTTTTATTTAGAAAAGGAAAACATTGTGAAAACTGTTGAGGTAACGAGTGTGATAATTTTATTATTAGGAACATTTTTGCTGCTGACAAAAAGCAATTGTGTTTCACTGGTATACCATTTCATTTTTTACAGCAGCACATCAAATAGTGTATGTTTTTTTGTTGGAATTCAAGAAGCTAGTGATTATAGCTGCAGTTATGTTTCATGTTTTACAGAAGTTTGGACCTTTGACTCCACAATCTCCAGGAGGCTGTATTGGCCGCTGACTTTGTGCTTGTGGCCCATGAGGACTTCAACATGCAGAGGATTCTTGATGGCTTTAACCAAAGTGCACCATCAACCCACACCGACCACCAGCTGCAGTGCATCTGTTATGACCAATGATGGGACCTGCTCCAGAAGGGGGTTCATCATTGAATTGCAGAACCACCACCAGGAGTCGTGGTACGTTTTGACTTGTAGAATGTGCTAGATGTTTGTGTGAAGGGTGAGAAACGGTGTAAATTTCTTGGAAAGGAAAAAGACTCTTAATGTAAGGAGTGTAATGATTTTATTGTTTAATGAGGAAAACTTAGAGAAAAAAACATTTTATATAATGTGTCTGATGATGATTATGATTTAATTATTAGAAACATTTTTGCTGCTGACAAAACAGCAATGGTGTATCACTGGTATACATTTACAAATTTTAAAGCAACAAACCATATTGCGAGTGTATGGTTTTTAGTTGGAATTGGAGAAGCCGGTGATGACTATGCGTAGTGTGTGTGCGCGTGCGTTTGTGCGTGTGGGTGAGGTTTTAGCATTTCCTGCTGAAAAGGATGTTGATATTTGCAGTGATGTACTAAAACATTTTTACTTTACATTTACTGTGTTTGTAGCAGTAGTTATGTTTCATGTTTTACAGAAGCTTGGACCTTTGACTCCACCATCTCCAGGAAGCTGTATTCGCCGCTGACCATGTGGTTATGGCCCATGAGGACTTCAACACACACAGGACTCTTGATAACTTTTCACAGTGATCAGAAATGTTTGGACGGACGGTCTGAGCATGACCAAAGTGCTCCATCAACCCCACGGACCACCAACCACCAGGCATCTGCTATGACCAATGATGGGACCTGCTCCAGAAGGGGGTTCATCATTGAAGTGCAGGACCACAAGAAGCAGTTGTGGTACGTTTTGACTTGCTGCACATTTTGGTTTGTATAATGTGCTAGATGTTATGGTGAAAGGGTGAGAAACAGTTAGTGTGAATCTCTTAGAAAAGAATAAAGTGCTTAAGAAACTGGATAAAACTGTTAATGTGATGCATGTAATATTTTTTTTATTTAGAAAAGGAAAACATTGTGAAAACTGTTGAGGTAACGAGTGTGATAATTTTATTATTAGGAACATTTTTGCTGCTGACAAAAAGCAGTTGTGTTTCACTGGTATACCATTTCATTTTTTACAGCAGCACATCAAATAGTGTATGTTTTTTTGTTGGAATTGAAGAAGCTAGTGATGTTTATAGCTGCAGTTATGTTTCATGTTTTACAGAAGTTTGGACCTTTGACTCCACAATCTCCTGGAGGCTGTATTGGCCGCTGACTTTGTGCTTGTGGCCCATGAGGACTTCAACACGCAGAGGATTCTTGATGGCTTTAACCAAAGTGCTCCATCAACCCACACCGACCACCAGCTGCAATGCATCTGTTATGACCAATGATGGGACCTGCTCCAGAAGGGGGTTCATCATTGAATTGCAGAACCACCACCAGGAGTTGTGGTACGTTTTGACTTGTAGAATGTGCTAGATGTTTGTGTGAAGGGTGAGAAACGGTGTAAATTTCTTGGAAAGGAAAAGGACTGTTAATGTAAAGAGTGTAATGATTTTATTGTTTAATGAGAAAAACTTAGAGAAAAAAACCATTTAATATGAGTCTGATGATGATGATTATGATTTAATTATTAAAAACATTTTTGCTGCTGACAAAACAGAGGAATGGTGTATCACTGGTATACATTTACAAATTTTAAAGCAAGAAACCATATTGCGAGTGTATGGTTTTTAGTTGGAATTGGAGAAGCCGGTGATGACTATGCGTAGTGTGTGTGTGCGTGCGTTTGTGCGTGTGGGTGAGGTTTTAGCATTACCTGCTGAAAAGGATGTTGATATTTGCAGTGATGTACTAAAACATTTTTACTTTACATTGACTGTGTTTGTAGCAGTAGTTATGTTTCATGTTTTACAGAAGCTTGGACCTTTGACTCCACCATCTCCAGGAAGCTGTATTCGCCGCTGACCGTGTGCTTATGGCCCATGAGGACTTCAACACACACAGGACTCTTGATGACTTTTCACAGTGCTCAGAAATGTTTGGACAGTCAGTCTGAGCATGACCCAAAGTGCTCCATCAACCCCAAGGACCACCACCTACCAGGCATCTGCTATGACCAATGATGGGACCTGCTCCAGAAGGGGGTTCATCATTGAAGTGCAGAACCACAAGAAGCAGTTGTGGTATGTTTTGACTTGCTGCACATTTTGGTTTGTATAATGTGCTAGACGTTATGGTGAAAGGGTGAGAAACAGTGTGTCTCTTGGAAAAGAAGAATAACTTATCAAGAAACTGGATAAAACTGTTAATGTGATGCATGTAATAATTTTTATTATTTAGAAAAGGAAAACATTGTGAAAACTGTTGAGGTAACGAGTGTGATAATTTTATTATTAGGAATATTTTTGCTGCTGACAAAAAGCAATTATGTTTCACTGGTATACCATTTCATTTTTTACAGCAGCACATCAAATAGTGTATGTTTTTTTTGTTGGAATTGAAGAAGCTGGTGATGTTTATAGCTGCAGTTATGTTTCATGTTTTACAGAAGTTTGGACCTTTGACTCCACAATCTCCAGGAGGCTGTATTGGCCGCTGACTTTGTGCTTGTGGCCCATGAGGACTTCAACATGCAGAGGATTCTTGATGGCTTTAACCAAAGTGCACCATCAACCCACACCGACCACCAGCTGCAGTGCATCTGTTATGACCAATGATGGGACCTGCTCCAGAAGGGGGTTCATCATTGAATTGCAGAACCACCACCAGGAGTTGTGGTACGTTTTGACTTGTAGAATGTGCTAGATGTTTGTGTGAAGGGTGAGAAACGGTGTAAATTTCTTGGAAAGGAAAAAGACTGTTAATGTAAAGAGTGTAATGATTTTATTGTTTAATGAGAAAAACTTAGAGAAAAAAACCATTTAATATAATGAGTCTGATGATGATGATTATGATTTAATTATTAGAAACATTTTTGCTGCTGACAAAACAGAGGAATGGTGTATCACTGGTATACATTTACAAATTTTAAAGCAAGAAACCATATTGCGAGTGAATTGTTTTTAGTTGGAATTGGAGAAGCCGGTGATGACTATGCGTAGTGTGTGTGTGCGTGCGTTTGTGCGTGTGGGTGAGGTTTTAGCATTTCCTGCTGAAAAGGATGTTGATATTTGCAGTGATGTACTAAAACATTTGTACTTTACATTTACTGTGTTTGTAGCAGTAGTTATGTTTCATGTTTTACAGAAGCTTGGACCTTTGACTCCACCATCTCCAGGAAGCTGTATTCGCCGCTGACCGTGTGCTTATGGCCCATGAGGACTTCAACACACACAGGACTCTTGATGACTTTTCACAGTGATCAGAAATGTTTGGACGGACGGTCTGAGCATGACCAAAGTGCTCCATCAACCCCACGGACCACCAACCACCAGGCATCTGCTATGACCAATGATGGGACCTGCTCCAGAAGAGGGTTCATCATTGAAGTGCAGAACCACAAGAAGCAGTTGTGGTACGTTTTGACTTGCTGCACATTTTGGTTTGTATAATGTGCTAGATGTTATGGTGAAAGGGTGAGAAACAGTTAGTGTGAATCTCTTAGAAAAGAATAAAGTGATTAAGAAACTGGATAAAACTGTTAATGTGATGCATGTAATAATTTTTTTTATTTAGAAAAGGAAAACATTGTGAAAATTGTTGAGGTAATGAGTGTGATAATTTTATTATTAGGAACATTTTTGCTGCTGACAAAAAGCAATTGTGTTTCACTGGTATACCATTTCATTTTTTACAGCAGCACATCAAATAGTGTATGTTTTTTTGTTGGAATTGAAGAAGCTAGTGATGTTTATAGCTGCAGTTATGTTTCATGTTTTACAGAAGTTTGGACCTTTGACTCCACAATCTCCAGGAGGCTGTATTGGCCGCTGACTTTGTGCTTGTGGCCCATGAGGACTTCAACATGCAGAGGATTCTTGATGGCTTTAACCAAAGTGCTCCATCAACCCACACCGACCACCAGCTGCAATGCATCTGTTATGACCAATGATGGGACCTGCTCCAGAAGGGGGTTCATCATTGAATTGCAGAACCACCACCAGGAGTTGTGGTACGTTTTCACTTGTAGAATGTGCTGGATGTTTATGTGAAGGGTGAGAAACGGTGTAAATTTCTTGGAAAGGAAAAGGACTGTTAATGTAAAGAGTGTAATGATTTTATTGTTTAATGAGAAAAACTTAGAGAAAAAAACCATTTAATATGAGTCTGATGATGATGATTATGATTTAATTATTAGAAACATTTTTGCTGCTGACAAAACAGAGGAATGGTGTATCACTGGTATACATTTACAAATTTTAAAGCAACAAACCATATTGCGAGTGTATGGTTTTTAGTTGGAATTGGAGAAGCCGGTGATGACTATGCGTAGTGTGTGTGTGCGTGCGTTTGTGCATGTGGGTGAGGTTTTAGCATTTCCTGCTGAAAAGGATGTTGATATTTGCAGTGATGTACTAAAACATTTTTACTTTACATTTACTGTGTTTGTAGCAGTAGTTATGTTTCATGTTTTACAGAAGCTTGGACCTTTGACTCCACCATCTCCAGGAAGCTGTATTGGCCGCTGACCGTGTGCTTATGGCCCATGAGGACTTCAACACACACAGGACTCTTGATGACTTTTCACAGTGATCAGAAATGTTTGGACGGACGGTCTGAGCATGACCAAAGTGCTCCATCAACCCCACGGACCACCAACCACCAGGCATCTGCTATGACCAATGATGGGACCTGCTCCAGAAGGGGGTTCATCATTGAAGTGCAGAACCACAAGAAGGAGTTGTGGTATGTTTTGACTTGCTGCACATTTTGGTTTGTATAATGTGCTAGACGTTATGGTGAAAGGGTGAAAAACAGTGTGTCTCTTGGAAAAGAAGAATAACTTATCACGAAACTGGATAAAACTGTTAATGTGATGCATGTAATAATTTTTTTATTTAGAAAAGGAAAACATTGTGAAAACTGTTGAGGTAATGAGTGATGATGATTTCATTATGAGAAACATTTTTGCTGCTGACAAAACAAAGCAATTGTGTATCAGTGGTATACCATTTCATTAACAGCAGCACACCAAATTGTGTATGCTTTTTTTGTTGGAATTGAAGAAGCTAGTGATGTTTGTAGTAGCTGTTATGTTTCATGTTTTACAGAAGCTTGGACCTTAGTCTCCACAATCTCCAGGAACCGTATTGCCCGCTGACTATGTTCTTGTGGCCCATGAGGACTTCAACACACAGAGGATTCTTGATGGTTTTAACCAAAGTGCTCCATCAACCCACACCGACCACCAACTGCCTGGCATCTGCTGTGACCAATGGTGGGGCCTGCTCCAGAAGGGGGTTCATCATTGAATTACAGAACCACAAGCAGCAGTCTTGGTACGTTTTGACTTGTAGAATGTGCTAGATGTTTGTGTGAAGTTCGAAAAACAGTGCAAATTTCTTGGAAAGGAAAAAACAACTGTTAATGAAAGGAGTGCAATGTTTTTATTGTTTAAAGAGGAAAACTTAGAGAAAGAAAAGGAGAAAACTATAAATGTAATGAGTGTGATGATGATGATCTAATTATAAAATGTATTGAAATATTGAGAAAACTATAAATGTAATGAGTCTGATGATGATGAGGATCTAATTATAAAATGTATTGAAATATTGAGAAAACTATAAATGTAATGAGTGTGATGATGATGAGGATCTAATTATAAAATGTATTGAAATATTGAGAAAACTATAAATGTAATGAGTCTGATGATGATTATGATTTAATTATTAGAAACAATTTTTGCTGCTGACAAAACAAAGCAGTGGTGTATCACTGGTATACATTTGCAAATTTTAAAGCAACATACCATATTGTGTGTATGTGTTTTAGTTGGAATTAGAGAAGCCAGTGATGACAATGCATGGTGTGTGTGGGTGCATGTGTGTGTTCGAGCACGTGTGTGCATGTGAGTGTGCGCGCCTGGGCGTGCATGTGTGTGAGGTTCTAGGAGTTCCTGCTGAAAGGAATTTTGATATATGCACTGATGTACTAAAACACATTTTCATTTTACATTAACTATGTTTGTAGTAGCACCTATGTTTCATGTTTTACACAAGCTTGGACTTTTGACACCACAATATCCAGGAAGCTGTATTGGCCGCTGACCATGTGCTTGTGGCCCATGAGGACTTCAACACACACAGGACTCTTGATGACTTTTCACAGTGATCAGAAATGTTTGGACGGACGGTCTGAGCATGACCAAAGTGCTCCATCAACCCCACGGACCACCAACCACCAGGCATCTGCTATGACCAATGATGGGACCTGCTCCAGAAGGGGGTTCATCATTGAAGTGCAGGACCGCAAGAAGCAGTTGTGGTATGTTTTGACTTGCTGCACATTTTGGTTTGTATAATGTGCTACATGTTATGGTGAAAGGGTGAGAAACAGTTAGTGTGAATCTCTTAGAAGCACCTATGTTTCATGTTTTACACAAGCTTGGACTTTTGACACCACAATATCCAGGAAGCTGTATTGGCCGCTGACCATGTGCTTGTGGCCCATGAGGACTTCAACACACACAGGACTCTTGATGACTTTTCACAGTGCTCAGAAATGTTTGGACAGTCAGTCTGAGCATGACCCAAAGTGCTCCATCAACCCCAAGGACCACCACCTACCAGGCATCTGCTATGACCAATGATGGGACCTGCTCCAGAAGGGGGTTCATCATTGAAGTGCAGAACCACAAGAAGCAGTTGTGGTATGTTTTGACTTGCTGCACATTTTGGTTTGTATAATGTGCTAGACGTTATGGTGAAAGGGTGAGAAACAGTGTGTCTCTTGGAAAAGAAGAATAACTTATCAAGAAACTGGATAAAACTGTTAATGTGATGCATGTAATAATTTTTATTATTTAGAAAAGGAAAACATTGTGAAAACTGTTGAGGTAACGAGTGTGATAATTTTATTATTAGGAATATTTTTGCTGCTGACAAAAAGCAATTGTGTTTCACTGGTATACCATTTCATTTTTTACAGCAGCACATCAAATAGTGTATGTTTTTTTTCTTGGAACTGAAGAAGCTAGTGATGTTTATGGCTGCAGTTATGTTTCATGTTTTACAGAAGTTTGGACCTTTGACTCCACAATCTCCAGGAGGCTGTATTGGCCGCTGACTTTGTGCTTGTGGCCCATGAGGACTTCAACATCCAGAGGATTCTTGATGGCTTTAACCAAAGTGCACCATCAACCCACACCAACCACCAGCTGCAATGCATCTGTTATGACCAATGATGGGACCTGCTCCAGAAGGGGGTTCATCATTGAATTGCAGAACCACCACCAGGAGTTGTGGTACGTTTTGACTTGTAGAATGTGCTAGATGTTTGTGTGAAGGGTGAGAAACGGTGTAAATTTCATGGAAAGGAAAAAGACTGTTAATGTAAAGAGTGTAATGATTTTATTGTTTAATGAGAAAAACTTAGAGAAAAAAACCATTTAATATAATGAGTCTGATGATGATGATTATGATTTAATTATTAGAAACATTTTTGCTGCTGACAAAACAGAGGAATGGTGTATCACTGGTATACATTTACAAATTTTAAAGCAACAAACCATATTGCGAGTGTATGGTTTTTAGTTGGAATTGGAGAAGCCGGTGATGACTATGCGTAGTGTGTGTGTGTGCGTGCGTTTGTGCGTGTGGGTGAGGTTTTAGCATTTCCTGCTCAAAAGGATGTTGATATTTGCAGTGATGTACTAAAACATTTTTACTTTACATTGACTGTGTTTGTAGCAGTAGTTATGTTTCATGTTTTACAGAAGCTTGGACCTTTGACTCCACCATCTCCAGGAAGCTGTATTCGCCGCTGACCGTGTGCTTATGGCCCATGAGGACTTCAACACACACAGGACTGTTGATGACTTTTCACAGTGCTCAGAAATGTTTGGACAGTCAGTCTGAGCATGACCCAAAGTGCTCCATCAACCCCAAGGACCACCACCTACCAGGCATTTGCTATGACCAATGATGGGACCTGCTCCAGAAGGGGGTTCATCATTGAAGTGCAGAACCAGAAGAAGCAGTTGTGGTATGTTTTGACTTGCTGCACATTTTGGTTTGTATAATGTGCTAGACGTTATGGTGAAAGGGTGAGAAACAGTGTGTCTCTTGGAAAAGAAGAATAACTTATCAAGAAACTGGATAAAACTGTTAATGTGATGCATGTAATAATTTTTATTATTTAGAAAAGGAAAACATTGTGAAAACTGTTGAGGTAACGAGTGTGATAATTTTATTATTAGGAATATTTTTGCTGCTGACAAAAAGCAATTGTTTTTCACTGGTATACCATTTCATTTTTTACAGCAGCACATCAAATAGTGTATGTTTTTTTTCTTGGAACTGAAGAAGCTAGTGATGTTTATGGCTGCAGTTATGTTTCATGTTTTACAGAAGTTTGGACCTTTGACTCCACAATCTCCAGGAGGCTGTATTGGCCGCTGACTTTGTGGTTGTGGCCCATGAGGACTTCAACACGCAGAGGATTCTTGATGGCTTTAACCAAAGTGCTCCATCAACCCACACCGACCACCAGCTGCAACGCATCTGTTATGACCAATGATGGGACCTGCTCCAGAAGGGGGTTCATCATTGAATTGCAGAACCACCACCAGGAGTTGTGGTACGTTTTGACTTGTAGAATGTGCTAGATGTTTGTGTGAAGGGTGAGAAATGGTGTAAATTTCTTGGAAAGGAAAAAGACTGTTAATGTAAAGAGTGTAATGATTTTATTGTTTAATGAGAAAAACTTAGAGAAAAAAACCATTTAATATAATGAGTCTGATGATGATGATTATGATTTAATTATTAGAAACATTTTTGCTGCTGACAAAACAGAGGAATGGTGTATCACTGGTATACATTTACAAATTTTAAAGCAACAAACCATGTTGCGAGTGTATGGTTTTTAGTTGGAATTGGAGAAGCCGGTGATGACTATGCGTAGTGTGTGTGTGCGTTTGTGCGTGTGGGTGAGGTTTTAGCATTTCCTGCTCAAAAGGATGTTGATATTTGCAGTGATGTACTAAAACATTTTTACTTTACATTTACTGTGTTTGTAGCAGTAGTTATGTTTCATGTTTTACAGAAGCTTGGACCTTTGACTCCACCATCTCCAGGAAGCTGTATTCGCCGCTGACCGTGTGCTTATGGCCCATGAGGACTTCAACACACACAGGACTCTTGATGACTTTTCACAGTGATCAGAAATGTTTGGACGGACGGTCTGAGCATGACAAAAGTGCTCCATCAACCCCACGGACCACCAACCACCAGGCATCTGCTATGACCAATGATGAGACCTGCTCCAGAAGGGGGTTCATCATTGAAGTGCAGAACCACAAGAAGCAGTTGTGGTATGTTTTGACTTGCTGCACATTTTGGCTTGTATAATGTTCTAGACGTTATGGTGAAAGGGTGAGAAACAGTGTGTCTCTTGGAAAAGAAGAATAACTTATCAAGAAACTGGATAAAACTGTTAATGTGATGCATGTAATAATTTTTATTATTTAGAAAAGGAAAACATTGTGAAAACTGTTGAGGTAATGAGTGTGATAATTTTATTATTAGGAATATTTTTGCTGCTGACAAAAAGCAATTGTGTTTCACTGGTATACCATTTCATTTTTTACAGCAGCACATCAAATAGTGTATGTTTTTTTTGTTGGAATTGAAGAAGCTAGTGATGTTTATAGCTGCAGTTATGTTTCATGTTTTACAGAAGTTTGGACCTTTGACTCCACAATCTCCAGGAGGCTGTATTGGCCGCTGACTTTGTGCTTGTGGCCCATGAGGACTTCAACACGCAGAGGATTCTTGATGGCTTTAACCAAAGTGCTCCATCAACCCACACCGACCACCAGCTGCAATGCATCTGTTATGACCAATGATGGGACCTGCTCCAGAAGGGGGTTCATCATTGAATTGCAGAACCACCACCAGGAGTTGTGGTACGTTTTGACTTGTAGAATGTGCTAGATGTTTGTGTGAAGGGTGAGAAACGGTGTAAATTTCTTGGAAAGGAAAAGGACTGTTAATGTAAAGAGTGTAATGATTTTATTGTTTAATGAGAAAAACTTAGAGAAAAAAAACATTTAATATAATGAGTCTGATGATGATGATTATGATTTAATTATTAGAAACATTTTTGCTGCTGACAAAACAGAGGAATGGTGTATCACTGGTATACATTTACAAATTTTAAAGCAACAAACCATATTGCGAGTGTATGGTTTTTAGTTGGAATTGGAGAAGCCGGTGACTATGCGTAGTGTGTGTGTGCGTGTGTTTGTGCGTGTAGGTGAGGTTTTAGCATTTCCTGCTCAAAAGGATGTTGATATTTGCAGTGATGTACTAAAACATTTTTACTTTACATTTACTGTGTTTGTAGCAGTAGTTACGTTTCATGTTTTACAGAAGCTTGGACCTTTGACTCCACCATCTCCAGGAAGCTGTATTCGCCGCTGACCGTGTGCTTATGGCCCATGAGGACTTCAACACACACAGGACTCTTGATGACTTTTCACAGTGCTCAGAAATGTTTGGACAGTCAGTCTGAGCATGACCCAAAGTGCTCCATCAACCCCAAGGACCACCACCTACCAGGCATCTGCTATGACCAATGATGGGACCTGCTCCAGAAGGGGGTTCATCATTGAAGTGCAGAACCACAAGAAGCAGTTGTGGTATGTTTTGACTTGCTGCACATTTTGGTTTGTATAATGTGCTAGACGTTATGGTGAAAGGGTGAGAAACAGTGTGTCTCTTGGAAAAGAAGAATAACTTATCAAGAAACTGGATAAAACTGTTAATGTGATGCATGTAATAATTTTTATTATTTAGAAAAGGAAAACATTGTGAAAACTGTTGAGGTAACGAGTGTGATAATTTTATTATTAGGAATATTTTTGCTGCTGACAAAAAGCAATTATGTTTCACTGGTATACCATTTCATTTTTTACAGCAGCACATCAAATAGTGTATGTTTTTTTTGTTGGAATTGAAGAAGCTGGTGATGTTTATAGCTGCAGTTATGTTTCATGTTTTACAGAAGTTTGGACCTTTGACTCCACAATCTCCAGGAGGCTGTATTGGCCGCTGACTTTGTGCTTGTGGCCCATGAGGACTTCAACATGCAGAGGATTCTTGATGGCTTTAACCAAAGTGCACCATCAACCCACACCGACCACCAGCTGCAGTGCATCTGTTATGACCAATGATGGGACCTGCTCCAGAAGGGGGTTCATCATTGAATTGCAGAACCACCACCAGGAGTCGTGGTACGTTTTGACTTGTAGAATGTGCTAGATGTTTGTGTGAAGGGTGAGAAACGGTGTAAATTTCTTGGAAAGGAAAAAGACTCTTAATGTAAGGAGTGTAATGATTTTATTGTTTAATGAGGAAAACTTAGAGAAAAAAACATTTTATATAATGTGTCTGATGATGATTATGATTTAATTATTAGAAACATTTTTGCTGCTGACAAAACAGCAATGGTGTATCACTGGTATACATTTACAAATTTTAAAGCAACAAACCATATTGCGAGTGTATGGTTTTTAGTTGGAATTGGAGAAGCCGGTGATGACTATGCGTAGTGTGTGTGCGCGTGCGTTTGTGCGTGTGGGTGAGGTTTTAGCATTTCCTGCTGAAAAGGATGTTGATATTTGCAGTGATGTACTAAAACATTTTTACTTTACATTTACTGTGTTTGTAGCAGTAGTTATGTTTCATGTTTTACAGAAGCTTGGACCTTTGACTCCACCATCTCCAGGAAGCTGTATTCGCCGCTGACCATGTGGTTATGGCCCATGAGGACTTCAACACACACAGGACTCTTGATAACTTTTCACAGTGATCAGAAATGTTTGGACGGACGGTCTGAGCATGACCAAAGTGCTCCATCAACCCCACGGACCACCAACCACCAGGCATCTGCTATGACCAATGATGGGACCTGCTCCAGAAGGGGGTTCATCATTGAAGTGCAGGACCACAAGAAGCAGTTGTGGTACGTTTTGACTTCCTGCACATTTTGGTTTGTATAATGTGCTAGATGTTATGGTGAAAGGGTGAGAAACAGTTAGTGTGAATCTCTTAGAAAAGAATAAAGTGATTAAGAAACTGGATAAAACTGTTAATGTGATGCATGTAATATTTTTTTTATTTAGAAAAGGAAAACATTGTGAAAACTGTTGAGGTAACGAGTGTGATAATTTTATTATTAGGAACATTTTTGCTGCTGACAAAAAGCAGTTGTGTTTCACTGGTATACCATTTCATTTTTTACAGCAGCACATCAAATAGTGTATGTTTTTTTGTTGGAATTGAAGAAGCTAGTGATGTTTATAGCTGCAGTTATGTTTCATGTTTTACAGAAGTTTGGACCTTTGACTCCACAATCTCCTGGAGGCTGTATTGGCCGCTGACTTTGTGCTTGTGGCCCATGAGGACTTCAACACGCAGAGGATTCTTGATGGCTTTAACCAAAGTGCTCCATCAACCCACACCGACCACCAGCTGCAATGCATCTGTTATGACCAATGATGGGACCTGCTCCAGAAGGGGGTTCATCATTGAATTGCAGAACCACCACCAGGAGTTGTGGTACGTTTTGACTTGTAGAATGTGCTAGATGTTTGTGTGAAGGGTGAGAAACGGTGTAAATTTCTTGGAAAGGAAAAGGACTGTTAATGTAAAGAGTGTAATGATTTTATTGTTTAATGAGAAAAACTTAGAGAAAAAAACCATTTAATATGAGTCTGATGATGATGATTATGATTTAATTATTAAAAACATTTTTGCTGCTGACAAAACAGAGGAATGGTGTATCACTGGTATACATTTACAAATTTTAAAGCAAGAAACCATATTGCGAGTGTATGGTTTTTAGTTGGAATTGGAGAAGCCGGTGATGACTATGCGTAGTGTGTGTGTGCGTGCGTTTGTGCGTGTGGGTGAGGTTTTAGCATTACCTGCTGAAAAGGATGTTGATATTTGCAGTGATGTACTAAAACATTTTTACTTTACATTTACTGTGTTTGTAGCAGTAGTTATGTTTCATGTTTTACAGAAGCTTGGACCTTTGACTCCACCATCTCCAGGAAGCTGTACTCGCCGCTGACCGTGTGCTTATGGCCCATGAGGACTTCAACACACACAGGACTCTTGATGACTTTTCACAGTGATCAGAAATGTTTGGACAGTCAGTCTGAGCATGACCAAAGTGCTCCATCAACCCCACGGACCACCAACCACCAGGCATCTGCTATGACCAATGATGGGACCTGCTCCAGAAGGGGGTTCATCATTGAAGTGCAGAACCACAAGAAGCAGTTGTGGTACGTTTTGACTTCCTGCACATTTTGGTTTGTATAATGTGCTAGATGTTATGGTGAAAGGGTGAGAAACAGTTAGTGTGAATCTCTTAGAAAAGAATAAAGTGATTAAGAAACTGGATAAAACTGTTAATGTGATGCATGTAATAATTTTTTTATTTAGAAAAGGAAAACATTGTGAAAACTGTTGAGGTAACGAGTGTGATAATTTTATTATTAGGAACATTTTTGCTGCTGACAAAAAGCAATTGTGTTTCACTGGTATACCATTTCATTTTTTACAGCAGCACATCAAATAGTGTATGTTTTTTTGTTGGAATTGAAGAAGCTAGTGATGTTTATAGCTGCAGTTATGTTTCATGTTTTACAGAAGTTTGGACCTTTGACTCCACAATCTCCAGGAGGCTGTATTGGCCGCTGACTTTGTGCTTGTGGCCCATGAGGACTTCAACATGCAGAGGATTCTTGATGGCTTTAACCAAAGTGCTCCATCAACCCACACCGACCACCAGCTGCAATGCATCTGTTATGACCAATGATGGGACCTGCTCCAGAAGGGGGTTCATCATTGAATTGCAGAACCACCACCAGGAGTTGTGGTACGTTTTGACTTGTAGAATGTGCTAGATGTTTGTGTGAAGGGTGAGAAACGGTGTAAATTTCTTGGAAAGGAAAAGGACTGTTAATGTAAAGAGTGTAATGATTTTATTGTTTAATGAGAAAAACTTAGAGAAAAAAACCATTTAATATAATGAGTCTGATGATGATGATTATGATTTAATTATTAGAAACATTTTTGCTCCTGACAAAACAGAGGAATGGTGTATCACTGGTATACATTTACAAATTTTAAAGCAAGAAACCATATTGCGAGTGAATTGTTTTTAGTTGGAATTGGAGAAGCCGGTGATGACTATGCGTAGTGTGTGTGTGCGTGCGTTTGTGCGTGTGGGTGAGGTTTTAGCATTTCCTGCTCAAAAGGATGTTGATATTTGCAGTGATGTACTAAAACATTTTTACTTTACATTTACTGTGTTTGTAGCAGTAGTTATGTTTCATGTTTTACAGAAGCTTGGACCTTTGACTCCACCATCTCCAGGAAGCTGTATTCGCCGCTGACCGTGTGCTTATGGCCCATGAGGACTTCAACACACACAGGACTCTTGATGACTTTTCACAGTGATCAGAAATGTTTGGACAGTCAGTCTGAGCATGACCAAAGTGCTCCATCAACCCCACGGACCACCAACCACCAGGCATCTGCTATGACCAATGATGGGACCTGCTCCAGAAGGGGGTTCATCATTGAAGTGCAGAACCACAAGAAGCAGTTGTGGTACGTTTTGACTTGCTGCACATTTTGGTTTGTATAATGTGCTAGATGTTATGGTGAAAGGGTGAGAAACAGTGTGAATCTCTTAGAAAAGAATAAAGTGATTAAGAAACTGGATAAAACTGTTAATGTGATGCATGTAATAATTTTTTTATTTAGAAAAGGAAAACATTGTGAAAACTGTTGAGGTAACGAGTGTGATAATTTTATTATTAGGAACATTTTTGCTGCTGACAAAAAGCAATTGTGTTTCACTGGTATACCATTTCATTTTTTACAGCAGCACATCAAATAGTGTATGTTTTTTTGTTGGAATTGAAGAAGCTAGTGATGTTTATAGCTGCAGTTATGTTTCATGTTTTACAGAAGTTTGGACCTTTGACTCCACAATCTCCAGGAGGCTGTATTGGCCGCTGACTTTGTGCTTGTGGCCCATGAGGACTTCAACATGCAGAGGATTCTTGATGGCTTTAACCAAAGTGCACCATCAACCCACACCAACCACCAGCTGCAATGCATCTGTTATGACCAATGATGGGACCTGCTCCAGAAGGGGGTTCATCATTGAATTGCAGAACCACCACCAGGAGTTGTGGTACGTTTTGACTTGTAGAATGTGCTAGATGTTTGTGTGAAGGGTGAGAAACGGTGTAAATTTCTTGGGAAGGAAAAGGACTGTTAATGTAAAGAGTGTAATGATTTTATTGTTTAATGAGAAAAACTTAGAGAAAAAAACCATTTAATATGAGTCTGATGATGATGATTATGATTTAATTATTAGAAACATTTTTGCTGCTGACAAAACAGAGCAATGGTGTATCACTGGTATACATTTACAAATTTTAAAGCAACAAACCATATTGCGAGTGTATGGTTTTTAGTTGGAATTGGAGAAGCCGGTGATGACTATGCGTAGTGTGTGTGTGCGTGTGTTTGTGCATTTGGGTGAGGTTTTAGCATTTCCTGCTCAAAAGGATGTTGATATTTGCAGTGATGTACTAAAACATTTTTACTTTACATTTACTGTGTTTGTAGCAGTAGTTATGTTTCATGTTTTACAGAAGCTTGGACCTTTGACTCCACCATCTCCAGGAAGCTGTATTCGCCGCTGACCGTGTGCTTATGGCCCATGAAGACTTCAACACACACAGGACTCTTGATGACTTTTCACAGTGCTCAGAAATGTTTGGACAGTCAGTCTGAGCATGACCTAAAGTGCTCCATCAACCCCAAGGACCACCACCTACCAGGCATCTGCTATGACCAATGATGGGACCTGATCCAGAAGGGGGTTCATCATTGAAGTGCAGAACCACAAGAAGCAGTTGTGGTATGTTTTGACTTGCTGCACATTTTGGTTTGTATAATGTGCTAGACGTTATGGTGAAAGGGTGAGAAACAGTGTGTCTCTTGGAAAAGAAGAATAACTTATCAAGAAACTGGATAAAACTGTTAATGTGATGCATGTAATAATTTTTTTTATTTTGAAAAGGAAAACATTGTGAAAACTGTTGAGGTAATGAGTGATGATGATGATTTCATTATGAGAAACATTTTTGCTGCTGACAAAACAAAGCAATTGTGTATCAGTGGTATACCATTTCATTAACAGCAGCACACCAAATTGTGTATGCTTTTTTTGTTGGAATTGAAGAAGCTAGTGATGTTTGTAGCAGCTGTTATGTTTCATGTTTTACAGAAGCTTGGACCTTAGTCTCCACAATCTCCAGGAACCGTATTGCCCGCTGACTATGTTCTTGTGACCCATGAGGACTTCAACATGCACAGGACTCTACACCAACCACCATCTGGAAGGTATCTGCTATGACCAATGATGGGACCTGCTCCAGGAGGGGGTTCTTCATTGACCTTGGACATTTGACTCCACGTATTGGCCGCTGACTGTGTTCTTGTGGCCCAAGAGGACTTCGACACACCGAGGATTCTTGATGGGCTTTAACCAAAATGCTGCATCAACCCACGCCGACCACCAACTGCCTGTCATCTGCTATGACTTGGTTTGCCATGCATCATAGTCAAGTCAAGCTGGTCAGTGATGGAAAGAAGAGTAGGATCTGGTGCATTTACAAAGTAATTGTCTTATTTCTTCATTCAGTGGCATTCAAGTAGTCTTGCTTGATAAGTGTTCAGTCTGTCTCCTGTGAGTATGATTCCTGACAATATTTTTTTTCTTTCCAAATTTTTTTTAGTTTTTGTTTACATCAATAATAGTAAGACTTGGATGATAGTGCCTGGGGTTAAGGTTCCCTGCAGGATTCGGCATCATGCTAGGGGCCACTGAACAGTTCAGTCTCTAGCTGGCAGGGTAACTTAGCCTAGTTCATAATTGTTTTTCTTCTGTGCGTTTTTGAGTCGGCGTTTTCAGCAATTGTGTCGTTGTTCATTGGCATTAGAGTAGTTGGTGCGAAAATACTTGTGTGGTTCCTTTGCCCTCAGCTTGTCTGATTCCTGCATTACATTCTGTTTCCAGCGGGCATTGTCCTGCAGAGTGTTGACACATACATGCACACATATGCACGCCCACCCCGCCCCATTGTGTGTGTGTGTGTGTGTAATTATATATATATATATCTATATCTATATCTATCTATATCTATCTATCTATCTATATCTATCTATCTATCTATCTATATATATATATATATATATATATATACAAATATGTATATGTGTGTGGTATACATTGTGTGTGTATATATATAATATATATATATATATATATATATATATACATACACACACAGTAGGTGACTCTTTGTGTGTGTGTGTGCGTGCATGCGTGTGTGTAAATTGTCATAGTGGACATAGATCTGTTCTCTTGCATACATCTGTGTAGTGGGGGCATGGATGTCCGGAAGATTGAGACAGTTTTAACTTGGCTGTAGAAAGCGTCTTTAAAAACAAGGTACAGACATATCTAAAAAGTTCAAGAAGAGACGACTCGTGTAGTTCAGCAATGAACCAAACGCGCTTCTGCCTTTCTGTGCTGTGATAGATCAAGATCAAGGTGGTTCTAAATAGTGGAAATCACTCGCACACACATGCTCACGCATGCATGCGTGCGCGCGCACACACACACACACACACACACACACACACACACAGACGACAGTCCATATATTCGAAACTCTGGAAATATGTATATATCGATCTGGTAGCAGAAAGCTCAGTTGATTTCATTATGTTTGACTCGGAGCTGGTCGGAAATAGAAGAGGAGCTGGTGCATTTTCAAAAGAACGAAATTATTTCCTTGTTCAATGGCAATCAAGTAGTCTGTAAGAGTTGCAGTTGATACGTGGTTCGTTTCTCTTTGGCTTGTTTTGATTACGGTGTTCACAGTCGGTCTCCTGTGAGCAGGGTTCCCGGCGATATTTTCCTACCATTTGTTTACAGCAATGACAGCAAGATTTGGATGATAGTGAGATGGGCCCAATAGCTGAGTGATTAAAGCGTTGGACTTTCAATGTGATGGTCACGGGTTCGAATCTCGGTAACGGCACCTGTTGGGTAAAGGGTGGAGATTTTTCCGATCTCCCAGGTCAACATATGTGCAGACCTGCTTGTGCCTGAACCCACTTCATGTATATACGCAAGCACATCAAAAGTAAACATTAAAGATCCTGTAATCCATGTCAGCGCCATCACCCTCCCCAATAGAAACGAAGGGTAGTTTTAAAGGGTGAGGCGAAGGTTTCCTGCAGGATTCGGCATCATGCTAGGGGCTGCTGAACGGTCTCTGGCTGGCCGGGTCACATAGTTTAAAGTGTTTTGTTTTTCCTGCACGAAAATAGGTCATCCTTATCTTCACCCAGGGCTGTGATTACCCAGGTCTTTACTGTTCTAAATTCATTTTCAGTCCGGTCTAATTAGGGTTTCTGGGACTTGATTTTCCGAAGTCGGTATACCCCAAGGTTTATGTCCCCCCCCCCCGGGTCTATGGCCACTGCTGACCACTGTTGACCGCACCCCAAAGTGCTCTAGATTTTATTTTGTCACGCCTGTGCATCATTCTGATGTCCTGGCAGGTTTTTGACTGTTGCTGGACCACAGTCAGTATATCCCAAGTTAATGTGGAGTGATGCCATAGAGGTAATGCGTCCACCTAAGAAGCGAGAGAATATGAACGCGCTGGTTCAAATCACGGCTAAGTCGCCGATATTTTCTCCCTCTCTGCTAGACCTTGAGTGGTGGTCTGGAAGCTAGTCATTCGGAGGAGATGATAAACCAAGGTCTCTTGTGCAGCATGCACTTACGAGGTCCATTGTGCAGCATGCACTTATCGCACGTAAAAGAACCCACAGCAGGAAAGTGGTTGTTCCTGGCAAAATTCTGTAGAAAAATCCACTTCGATAGAAAAACCAATAAAACTGAACGCAGGAAAACCTACAAAAATATGGGTGGTGCTGTAGTGTAGCGACGCGTTCTCCCTTGGGAGAGCAGCCCGAATTTCACACAGAGAAATCCGTTGTGATAAAAAGAAATACAAATACATATACAAATACACAACTGTCCTCTGATGACTTCTAACATAAGCACTGTCGGTCAGTAAATAAATTGTTTGGAAAGATTATTGACTGTTCGTTGTGACATTTAGTTAACTGATTATGCATATATGTACACTGAAAACGTAGATAAAAACAAATCCCAACTCGGAATCAAAGTTTGATCTTACTTGTATATTTCAATGGTTTTACACATCTTCCACAGCCAAGCTGTTACACTAAAGCCTTGCGTTTGATAAGCTGTAAGTGAACTTATTTTTTTATCATCCGAAACGAATGACTTAACGCTCGGTTTGATTTTGAAGTTGCCAAACTTGAGAGGTATTGCGACTGAGAGACCGAGATTTGAACCCAGACCCTCACAGACAATGTATTGGCAGTGTAGAGTGATGGACTAGAGGTAACGCATCCACCTAGGAAGTGAAGAGAATCTGAGCGCACTTGTGCAATAAAAAAACAAAACTGGAGGCAGGAAAAAAAGGCGGTGCTTTCAGTGTAGTGATGCGCTCTCCCTGGGGAGAGCAGCCCGAATTTCACACAGAGAAATCTGTTGTGACAAAAAGTAATAATACAATAAGCGTCTTAACCGTTCTGCCGCCTTTCTTCTTCCATACGGCTTTCACTACTGAAATTATCTTGAGTGAGAAAACTCATTTGATTCATTAATTTTGTCCTCAAACATATCCAGAAAGTTAAGGAAAAGACAACTGGCGTAGTTCAGCATGCTTCTGCTTTTCTGTGCTATGATAGATTGAGATGGTTTTGAAGTAGAAGAGAACACACACACACACACACACACACACACACACAGAATGGATGGTAAAGGCATCAGTCATCATGGGGGTGGCCTCTGTTTTTAAAGTTCTTTTCTGGTTCTCTGTGTGACTTCTTCTTTGGGACCATGTGACAAGGCTGTACTCTACGCTTTCTGTCAATGATATCCTGGCATCAAGCCAGACCTGGGAGATGCAGATACTTTGTATATGTACATTTTGTTCTAAATGTAAATCAGATGAAGAACATATATGGAAGATTTGATAACAATTATGCGTGCAGTATTTCTTTTTGCTTTTTTTATTTTTTATTTTTAAGGAAATGGATAAATAACAGTCATGACTGTGTAAATGGGATTATTTTTTCTTGAACTGCTTTTGTTTTTGTTATGAAGGAAATTAAGATGATAATGACTGGTATGCTGTGGGATTTCTTTATTATTAAACAAAGAATATGGACAATTCATATGTATATGTGCATTTTACAGCAGCCTTCCCTGTAGTTATGAAAGTTTTTTTTGGTTGTTTTTTAAAATACAACAGAAATGGGCATGTGGTGGTCTTTTCATAAAGAAAACTGAATTTAATGTAAGAAGTGTGATACTGATTTTATTATTAGAAACATTTTTGCTGCTGGCAAAACTGCAGTGGCCTATCAGTAATAAACAATTGATAAGGTTTTACAGCAGTACACCATGTAGTGAGTGTTTTAAATATTTTTTGGTTGTAAATGAAGCCACTAAAGACTGGACATGGGGTGTGTGTGTGTTTCACAAACGTCACTGTATCAAATATTAGCTGACAATGTTTTCGTAAAATATAGACAATTTTTGCTGATGTTGGCTGCTATTTTTTTTTTTTTTTTTTTTTTTTTTTATAATCTTTTTATGTTGTATGCTGTTTTCTTGTTGGTTTTCTTTTGTATGTGTACATTTTGTTCTAATTGTAAAACAAAGAATATGTATATGGAAGATTTTATAATAATTATGCATGCAGTGATTTTTCTTGCTTTGAAGGAAATAGATAAATGATAATAGTCATGACTGTGTAAATGAAATTACTTTTTCTTATGCTGTTTTTGATTTTATTATGAGGGAAATGAAGATAATGACTGTATGCAGTGTGATTTCTATATTTTTAAAACAAGTCTGAGTTCTGAAAAAAAAAGAAAAAAGAAATTGAAAAGAAAAGACCATCTCGCAAAGAGGGAAAAAGAATATTAAAGGCTGCTCGCTCCTTAATGGTTTCTTTGTTTTGTTTTGTTTTGTTTCATACCATACCAAGGAAATTAAGAAAACAGAATTGGAAAAGAAACAATGTATTAATCAAAAACTGACATGTTATATTAAAAAAAATAATTAAAAAAAAGGAAAAAAAAGTTGTTGGGTTTTTTTGGCCAATGAAGAAGGCATGTGAAAAGCACCACAAAAAAAAAAAAAAAAAGTAAGAAAAAAAAAGCCCAACACATAATAGTGCTGCATGCAACTGAGGCCACAAAAAAAAAAAAAAATAATAATAATAATAATAATAATAATGTACTGGCAATTTGTTCACAATGATATTCTGAGAAAGAAATACTTATCCAAGCTTTAAAATGTCGTCAGCATTGTGACAAGAGTTGTGTAGCAATGTCTTTTTTTTTTTTTTATGCGTTAAAACAGAGAGCAGAAAGCGCTCATTTTCAGATGAAAGACATGTTTCTAAATTGCCCTTAGTGTTTTTTTATAATTTAGTTTGGTTGTATTATCAGTTTATTCTTTCTACATTGTGTTGTTCACCCAACTCAGGGTTTGGTTTTCATATGTGTGTGTGTACAACACATGCATCCATATGTACACAGGTTGGTGGCCTTACACTAAAACAGTTCTGAGTTCTGAAAAAAAAATAAAATAAATAAAATAAAATAAAAGAAAAAAGACCATCTCGCAAAGAGGGAAAAAGAATATTAAAGGCTGCTCGCTCCTTAATGGTTTCTTTGTTTTGTTTTGTTTTGTATCATTTCGTTTCATACCATACCAAGGAAATTGATCAAGGAAATTAAGAAAACAGAATTGGAAAAGAAACAATGTATTAATCAAAAACTGACATGTTATATTAAAAAAAATAATTTAAAAAAAAGGAAAAAAAAGGTTTTTTTGGTCAATGAAGAAGGCATGTGTGTGTGTGTGTGTGTGTTGTGAATGTGTGTCTGCATGTTTTACATTTATTTGCTTATTTATCATCATTATTGTCTTTTTTTAAATTTTCATTTACTGTTATTATTGTAATTAAAAAAATTATTTATCTATTTCATTTTCATTTATTTATTTTTTCTCAAGGCCTGACTAAGCGCGTTGGGTTACGCAGCTGGTCAGGCATCTGCTTGGCAGATGTGGTGTAGCATATATGGATTTGACCGAATGCAGTGACGCCTCCTTGAGCTACTGATACTGATACTTTATGGGGGGAAAAATGGAAATACTAATTTCTTAATTTTCTTGTAAACATGAATGATGTCCTTATTAAATTCAACTTCCTGATTCAGAAACAGGATGTTTTGATTTGTTTAGAATTCCATCAATCATCATAGATGAATGAGGATGAATATTTTGTACTGCATGCTGATAAAGGGGATTTACTATCTGATTACTCTGTGTTCACTGCAACCCTCTTGGCATGTAATTGATAATATACATTATATGTGACTTGAAGAAAACAATAGTCGAAGTCAAGTGGTTAAAGTGTTGGACTTTCAATCTGAGGGTCCAGGGTTCGAATCTAATTAGTAATGGTGCCTGGTGGGTAAAGGGTGAAGATTTTTCCGTTCTCCTAGGTCAACATATGTGCAGACCTGCTAGTGCCTGAATCCTTTTTGTGTGTATATGCACGCAGATCCTGTAGTTCATGTCAGCGTTTGGTGGGTTGTGGAAACCAGAACATACCCAGCATGCACTCCTCCGAAAACGGAGTATGGCTGCCTACATGGTGGGAAAAGTAAACAAAATTGTCATACACGTAAAATGTTACATGTCTGCGCGAGTGTTATGTGTGCATGACTGAAACCTGATTGAATGACACAGGAAACGAATGAGCGCCCAATGGCAAGTAGGCAGCCTGTTGTGCAAATGACTCTGTGCCTGTAAAGCGCTTGAAGCTTGGTCTTCGACCAATTCTACGCGCTATATAACTATCCATATCATCATCGTTGTTTATGTAGCATTTTGGCTGAGCATGAGAAAGAGATTTTTTGTCAGTGTGTAATATTGAGTTTGAATCAGACCAGCCTGATACTTGTGAGAAGAGTTGTGGAAGCAGACTGTGACATCGACTCTAACAGTACCAGAGAGATGTTTAGAAAACATGCCGGAAAGGTGACAAATATAAAATATGCAGATAAGAGAAATTTTTCTTTTTTTTTAAAGCAAAATACATAGGTATAAAAAAAAATTAAAAAAAGAAAAAAGAAAAAGAAAAAAAGTGCGACAGAGTGAGAGAAACATGCACTTCAAATAGGACGTACACCAACATTAGTGAACAGAATACAAACAACCAAACTCAGTCAAATGTTGAGGAAAACATAGTTTATTCACATAATACAATCTGTCCACAGGGTTTGTTTTTTTTTTAAATTCTGAAACACGTCAACGTCAAGTTTGCAGTGGTGCCCCAAACCAGAACAAAGCTTTTCAATTCACCATCACAACCCTGCCACACCCGCAATACACAATCAATGATAATTTTAGACTTGTACAAAAGACAGATATATCAATAACCCTGGTCTGAAAATTCAAGACAGTTATCACATTGCCCAACTGATTAACAATAAATGATGAAAATGGGAAGTAAATAAATTATGAAAACAAACACAATCAAAAACAATTCAAGACTATCCTTACACCAGATGATTATAAAGGGAAAAAAACACACTTAAAAACTAAACAAAGAAATAAGTAGGTAAATAAAGTATACAAACAACACTCAGAGAAGACATGATAAATAGAAAAGATATATATTTATTTACGCATTCATTTATCTGACATAATGATGTTCAAACAACTTGGCACACATTCTTAAGTTGTCAGCACACGAACATGTATTAGAAATCATCACACCATTACACAACAGCACTTTATAGCACTTGACAAAAATCTCAAACAATTCACAGCTGTATTTTCCCCTTCAAGGCTGCAGTCACACAAAACGTGCCAAGTCTCCATTAAACATTTATCAGCCTGCTATTGAACATCACACCCTCAGTTTCAGTTTCTGTAGCTCAAGGAGGCGTCACTGCGTTCGGACAAATCCATATACACTGCACCACATCTGCCAAGCAGATGCCTGACCAGCAGCGTCACCCAACGCGCTTAGTCAGGCCTTGAGAAAGCAAACACACCCTCAGAGAAAGCAAACACAAACACAACCACCCCTCAGATCACCTGTTCACATGAAAAAAAACCAAAAAAAAAAACCTCTCTCCCCAACGTCAGTTTTGTTTTCATCTTCACTCTAAATACTCTCTCTCTTTTCCCAAATCTCACAAAACAAACACTCACATGCACACAAACACATGCACTTTCTCTCATATACAGACACACAAACACACAAGTAACACACACGTCAGATAGATTTCTGTTCCTCTGTCATGTTTTATAGGTGCCCTGGCACTCGTTTTTCATCCTCATTCTTTGCCAGTCAATCTAATTTTTCCTCAAACATGAAATAAGATGTTTTGAAAATGGAATGTCAAAATATAACATTACATATTTACCTCAGTATTTCAAAAAAGCCTCAAGGTCCATATTTAACAGTAGCTGTATCTGTCAAAATCAACAATCAGTAAAACAGGGAATGGAAGCAAACAATGAACGAAAACAAACTGATTATTCAAACAGAAAAAAGTTTTTTTTTTTTTAAAAAAGGAAGAAGAAAAAAGAATATGCACACAGAAAAATTCATATTGGACAATCACTGTAGATCATGAAACTTAACAACCAATTATAATGTAACACACTAAGATCTGTACAATCTTCATTCCCAGTCCTTTCACTCAGTCTCACTCTAATCAAGACAAGCAATAACACTGCACTACACAAAAAAAAACAAAAAAAAAGAAAAAAAAAAGGGAATGGTTCAATAAGGGAATGGTTTTTCTAGGATACCGATTTGTAATATTAAATGGTAATTTAAGTCTTGGACGGAAGATATCACAAACAATATATGTCACGGACAAACAAAATTACAAACATCAGAAGGCGATTAAATCTAGTATCACTGATCTCAGACAAGGCAAAATGTTCCGTAGAAAAGGTACCAGCCCACCCTTCACAATTAGATCTCCATCTGCTGGGTCTGTCAGTTGGAAATAGTCAGATTAAGAACATGAGAATGTATAAGAGACATAGTCTTCTTTGAAAACAGAAAATTTCCAGCAGCAGTGATAATGTTTCTTCTTTTCCGTAAAAGCTTACATTCTTTCACACACATGATATCATTGATGTAAACTACTAGCAGTAATGCACATTAAAAAAACACACACACACATTCTCTACCACAAATGCACACTACACACATACCTGCACATAATCACGTGTATGTGGGAACTTATTTGCATGACTGGACAGAGTTTCCGTTAGTGAGCATGCATGTATACCAGTGTCTAAATGAGTGCACACTAGAAAAATGTGTTTGTACTCACATGTGTGTCTCTACCCGTGCATCCACCAAACGCAACAAACAAAAAAAGTCACATAGGCACAACCTTTGAACAAAACCAAACACATGGTGATTTTGGTGTATTTTGGATAGAGGTTGAATGTCTTCCATTCTGCTGAACAAGTCAAGAAATCATACTGGAATTCCAAGGCCCTGTCAATGACCACAACTGATCTTTTCCTCTGTTTGCAATGCTGCAGCTGGAATCCAGCATGCTTGCAAGGAAAACATTTGCATAAAACACACACACACACGCAAGCACACATGCTTTATGTACACGTGTGTGTATGAACACAAGCACACATACTGAGGCTCGTGACAAAAAAGATCTGTTTATTATGGTTTGCAACAAAAACTTTATCTTGATCTACCCCCATTGTATATCCTCTAACAACACAAATACTTGTTCTTTTTTTTTTTTTTTTTTTTTTTTTTTTTGCTGTAGACTTTTTTTCTTTTTTTTTTTTTATTTTTTTTTTTTTTTACTGGTTTGCTTTATTTGTCTGTCTGCCAGTCCATGGACAGGTATTGTATACTAAAGATTCGCAGAAACATCTTAACTTGTGCCTTAATTTGAGTGAAATTTCTCTCAGCGAATGAGTGAGAAAACTGTCGTTTATTGAGATCAAAGAAGGAGAGACTGCAAGTGGATTAGCAAAGGAATGGACGGAAACACAAATGGCCTTAACAATACTAACACATTCAGAATTAGGTGACATAAAAAAAGAGCACAATAACCAGTCCCCCTAGTGTAAAAATATAAATTCAAAAGCAGACAATATCAAATATTTCAATCATTTGGTCTACAAAAATATGGAGGCTACTTCATGGCTACTTTATGCCAGAAGGAAATTTTAAAAACAGGTACGTCAGTAAATGATATGTGTATGTTATTTTGTAAGGCTTGGGAAGAAAAACAGTTTCAGATGCAATGAAAACATCACAGCGTTTCAAACAGCACAACCTAACGTCACCTCCAAACATGGATATCTTGTTCTGACAGACCCTTAATCCATCAGAAGCTCTTGTAATCCACAACTTCCTGATTCCAGCCCAAATCAGATGATCAGCAACCTTCATCAACATGAAGTAGAATGCAATGAACCTACTTTTTCATCTGTATGTCAAGGGTAAATTCATACTCCCACCCAAATAAAGTTTCTTTGTGTATCAAGATGACCTAAGACCATCATCTTACACTGACCTCTTGTCCTACCAATGAAAAAAACAAACATCAAAGGAAGCAAAGTGATGTCGGTGCAAAGTGAGAGGTGGGGCAAGCAACTTTGGTTAAGTGAGAACAAACACAACAAATGAGCCTCTGTTATCGAAAATAATAAATTATTCTGTATTCTGTATCTTCCAAGATGTTAGATGCCTGTATGCCGACTATGAGGCACTCAAGTGTAATTTAGACTTCTCAAGCATATATACCTACAGACGCTCCTCTGTGGCTTAAAGGCAAGAGATCAACACATAACATGAAAAGGAAAGTTAGCAATATCTGATATTCAGGCATTCCATTCTATATAATATTTTCACATAAATGTTACTCAGTTTTACCATTAAAACATTTTTCTACAAGAAAAGATAAACTGCAATAAAAAATTAAAAAAAAGAAAAGAAAAAAAAGACTAAGATATTTAGATCTTGGCTGACTACGATGTAAGAGACTGTTTTTTGTATCACAGCTTGTCAGGGTTATGTTTACACTCGGGACACAAGTGAGTAAATAACCGATAAATTCATGCCAACTGCGACTAATGAAGAAAAATGGCCATATACTTCTTTCCAATGAACAGATTCTCAAACCATAGATATCCTTACCCAAAATCCAGCCTGCTTAACCAATATTCACTTGGAATGTCTTCAGTTTATATATTTTATTTTGTCTGAAAACAGACTATAAAACCATAGCTTATAGTTATATATGTCTGGTCCCACGGGGGGGGAAAAATTGGAAAAGCTATCCGTTTTGTAATTAAGTACAACGGCATATTCTATTTTCATCATACTGAATTGTACAATGCCATTTGCAAAGTTCAACTGAGAAGAAGATATATATGATTATAAATAATGAAGAATTTCAATAAAACTCAACATTTGTATTTGATCAACAGCACAGAACACTATCGCTTGATAAACTGACAGGAAATGATGATTTCCACAGGCGCAGATTTTACACTCACACACAGACACAAACACATTTACACACACAATCACACATACACTGATATTCTGAACAATCCATGCAGAACACCACCGTCAAAGAGGAACGACCTTTGAAGTCTATATCACATTGGTGCTATTCTTCAGCCCCTCCCTCTCCCTCTTCAGCAAGCCACCCGCTCCCTCTATCCCATCACACGTTGTCACCACCGGGGAACATATCATCAATCACCTCCTCCTCCACAAACTCTCCCTCCTCCTCCTCGTCCCCTCCACCCCCAGCGCTGAAGCCGTTGAGGCGGTTGTCGGTGGCCTTGTTGGAGAGAGGGATGTCTAGAGCACGGTGCACAGCCTCGATGGTCTTCATGTTGACGTAGAAAGCCAGGTTCACGCCAGGCAGACGACCGCGCATCTCCTCCAGAGCGGCGTGGGCCTGTGGATCACCAGTGTCACTGTTTACATGCTGTTTGATCAAAGGTTTTGTTTCTCTAAATACACATCTGTACTTACTTCTTTTTTTTTTTATTGTGCAGCATTGGCCTATGGGTCATCAGTCATGGGCCTGTGAATCACCAGTGTCACTGTTTACATGCTGTTTGATCAAAGTTCTTGTTTCTCTAAATACACATCTGTACTTCTTTCTTTTTTTTATTGTGCAGCATTGGCCTGTGGATCACCAGTGTCACTGTTTACATGCTGTTTGATCAAAGTTTTTGTTTCTCTAAATACACATCTGTACTTACTTCTTTTTTTTTTTTTTTTTTATTGTGCAGCATTGGCCTGTGGATCACCAGTGTCACTGTTTACATGCTGTTTGATCAAAGGTTTTGTTTCTCTAAATACACATCTGTACTTACTTCTTTTTTTCTTTTTTTTTTTTTTTACTGTGCAGCATTGGCCTGTGAATCACCAGTGTCATCAGTCATGGGCCTGTGGATCACAGCTGTCACTGTTTACATACTGTTTGAAAAAATGTTTTTGCTTCTCTCATTGCACATACGTACTCACATTTCTTTTCTTAAATTGTGCAGCATT
The DNA here is from genome assembly GCF_041734735.1 of Babylonia areolata. Taxonomy (NCBI): domain Eukaryota; kingdom Metazoa; phylum Mollusca; class Gastropoda; order Neogastropoda; family Buccinidae; genus Babylonia; species Babylonia areolata. Next base: position 53,752,913 of record NC_134876.1, on the reverse strand, counting down.
TACCTGTGAATCACCACTGTCACCATTTATGTACTGTTTGAAAATGTTTTGTCTCTCTCCAAACACACATGTGCAAGAAAAATATTTACGAGTATGTATAATGTGCATCACTTTGTCTGCCCTTTTTGTGTATATTTTTTGTGGGTTTTTTATTTTTTATATACCTAATTTATGTTACTGGAACAGATTTTGAAGAATAGGAAGACAACCACCACGTTATAATCAAGAGAAACCCTGCTTTGCTTATGAACGATAAGGAAATGCATGTTGTAGATGACCACTCTGCTGTCACCCTGTTTACGGAGCAGACAATCCCAGTTCTGCATCATCTGACTAATCAATGCAAATTAAAACATGTATCCACTGTCTATCTGGAAATATCGAGTGGATCTGGCAAAATTCTAGAATGTAAAACCCATAACAGAACAGTCAAGTCTAAAAACTGATGATATATGCCCCCTACAACCCCCCATTCCCCCTGAAAAAGAAGTGCAAAGCAGCATTCAATGGTAAAAAGACCCTTCCCTCCTGTAGCCTTATTCCTTTTTATCATCAACGGATAGCTGTTAAAATCTTCCCTCCACACAGAGTACTCCCCCCCCCCCCCCCCCCCCGACACCCCCCCAAGCTACTTCACCCCCCCTCGCCCCCCGACCCCTATTCTGTTGTTGTTGTTTTGGTCTAATATTACTCTTTGTGAACAGAGGTAAAATCAATGAACAACAACAGTGTACATTCACCAAACTCCATGCCAAACACACAGGTCCAAACAACACACTCTTCTCACACCCCTAAAAATCAAGCAACACACGCTGTGTAGACTCTCCCATTCAGCACAGATCCCTTCTCAAACACAAACTATCTGCCCTGACACCACACCACCAGAGTACTCACAGCCTTCCAGCGCTCTTTGCGAGCGTAGTGCTCGATGAGGAAGCCGTAGACGTCTCCGATGCGCACAGCGTTGTCAAGGTCTGGTTCCTCCAGCAGGACCTGGCACTGTTTGGCCGCTTCCTCCTGGTTCTCATCGTACGACCTGAAAGATAATGGGTGAATTGTACACCTGCTGTGCTATCAGACAAAATACCACTGTAGGATACTGCATAGACCTGTGCTGTAATATGCTGATTCGCTGTGCTGTGCTGTGCTGTGCTGTGTTAAACAAACCAGATTGCACTGCAAATATACACTGTATCAACCAATAATCAGGTACAGTAACAAAACCCCAAATTTCCCTAACTGCATACTGTTGTGTTAATAATATGTTTTCAATAATCGATCAGTTTGCCTGGTTTTGTGATGGCATACCTTTCCTGTGCATTTCTAATTTGCCTGATGGTGCAATGGCAATATATATCTACTTTGTATTTCTAAGTGAGTGACTGATTTAGTTGACCAGAATGACTACCTCAAGTGGAACAAGTCACAACAAAAAACCCAGAGAGGGGAGAGGATTTCTGAAGCAAACACGAACATCTATCTGTTGTTCTGGGTGACCAGTCACAACTTATATGGTCTCTTAATCTTCACACAGTTTAATGAACTGGTTAATGAGATGCCAGACAAATGTATCACTGAAAGAACTGTCACTATGACTGCATGCTTACAATCAGTGACTGTACACTTTGGGACACTTATCTTGTTTAATCAAACATATGATGACTGGAGAAAATAACACACAAAATAACATCAAAAACTTTGTGGCTCACCTTGACAAGTCAGGCTGATGCCTGTGTTAAAATATCCCAAAGTCATGAAAAGTAAGTTCTGTTTGAGTTCTGGTGATAGGTCCTTTCAGTAATATCATATGTTTGCTGTGTCAACTGTTCCAATAAAATTACTCTGCCTATATTTGGGTTTTCAAGCCTCTAGTACAAAATGCCACACTGAAATAAGAAACCGGGACTAAATACCAAATCAAAATAAAGTTGTACTAAATACCATATTGAAATGAGAAACTTGGACTAGATATCACACAAGAAGAAGCATGCACTTAATCCAACACTAAAATCAGAAACATTCAATCAATACAACACTTAACTGAGACACACTGTCACAGCTGCCTCTCCACTTTGAAAACTGGCACAAAATGACAAGACAAGGGAGGTGAAACAATCAGTAGACACGGCTGTTAACAAGACAGGGGAGGGGAAACAATCAGTAGACATGGCTGTTAACAAGACAGGGGAGGGGAAACAATCAGTAGACACGGCTGTTAACAAGACAGGGGAGGGGAAACAATCAGCAGACATGTCTGTTAACAAGACAGGGGAGGGGAAACAATCAGTAGACATGTCTGTTAACAAGACAGGGGAGGGGAAACAATCAGTAGACACGGCTGTTAACAAGACAAGTGAGTGAAAACAATCAGTAGACATGGCTGTTAACAAGACAAGGGAGGTGAAACAATCAGTAGACACGGCTGTTAACAAGACAGGGGAGGGGAAACAATCAGTAGACACGGCTGTTAACAAGACAAGGGAGGTGAAACAATCAGCAGACATGGCTGTTAACAAGACAAGGGAGGGGAAACAATCAGTAGACACAGCTGTTAACAAGACAAGGGAGGGGAAACAATCAGTAGACACGGCTGTTAACAAGACAAGGGAGTGGAACAATCAGTAGACACGGCTGTTAACAAGACAAGGGAGGTGAAACAATCAGTAGACACAGCTGTTAGCAAGACAGGGGAGGGGAAACAATCAGTAGACACGGCTGTTAACAAGACAAGGGAGGTGAAACAATCAGTAGACATGGCTGTTAACAAGACAAGGAGGTGAAACAATCAGTAGACACGGCTGTTAACAAGACAAGGGAGGTGAAACAATCAGTAGACACGGCTGTTAACAAGACAGGGGAGGGGAAACAATCAGTAGACACGGCTGTTAACAAGACAAGGGAGGGGAAACAATCAGTAGACACGGCTGTTAACAAGACAAGGGAGGGGAAACAATCAGTAGACACGGCTGTTAACAAGACAGGGGAGGTGAAACAATCAGTAGACACGGCTGCTGACCTGCGAGCTGTGATGAACTTCTTGATGAGGGTCATCTTCTGCTTCAGCTGACCCAGACGTTCCTCCTTCATCACCTCGTCTCCCTGGCTCTTGCTCATGCACTTGTAGGCCTCCCCGAGAGCTCCCAGTGCCTTGTCATAGTTCTGGTACTCGTCGATCTCCACCTGGTCCAACACAGGTAAAAGGTTAACTCATTCGATTCCATGTATGAGATACTCGTACCATGATTACTTCCTCTGTGGACCAGGTACAAGTATTCTCAGACCAACACACTATTCTGTATTTTGTTCATTCTTGCTTGGTACAGTTCGCATTCTGAACTGAAGTGAATCCGGAAATACGAAAACGAAGCTTTGTCTGACCGAGTAAAACAACAATTTTCCATCGACTGTCGCTGTTTTAGTGAAGCACACTGTTTTTTTCTGCAGTGGTGTCATGCAGTGCTGGACAAGGGGAGTTGCAGCAGGCATGTAGCTGTGGGGCAGAATGAGTTAAAGGTCCCGTAACTTTTTACAGCCATTATGGGCAGTGAATTCATATCCACTGTATCTGAGGGGTTTGGCAAAGGAAGGCGGACGAGGCCCAGTCCTCTCCTTCCCCTGGCACAGAGCAACAGGTTACTGGCATCGTGTTTTCATCACCTGTATTCATGCATGCCAAAAAAAATGTGTAAAAATGTGGGACATCCTCATCCTCTCCATACGTGTGTGTGTGTGTGTGTGTGTGTGTGTGTGTGCGTGTGCGCGCATGTGTGTGTGCGCACGAGCGCGCGCATGGTTTTTGTGTGCATATGTTGTCTATGTGTGTATGTGTGTGCATGTATGTGAGTGCTAAATGTATGCATGCATTTTACATGTGTGTGACTGAGCATGCAAGCACATGTTTGTGTGCATGTGGACAAATCTGTGTGCATGCGAGTGTGTGCGTGTCAAATTGTGCAGGTACACCAGTGTGCGCACAGAAGCATGTGTACATATATATCTGCAGAGCACACGCATCTGAGACAGGAGACACACAAAAATTACAGAAGTCATGTACAGATTTCCCCACTAACATGAAACCCCCAGTGACCAAACAAAATACTTCCTCTCCATGATGCATCTTTCATGACACAGGATCCACTCTTCTAAATCTCTAAAACATCAATTCTCCCACCTCCTGACCCAAATCTTCCAGAATGAATACCTTCTCAGAACTTTTATCACTCCCTCATTCACACACTTCATCTTCTCCAACTCCCTCCACACCCACCTATAACCTGCCCCCCCAACCCCCACAGGTATCATCCCTTCCCCTCAGATGAACATCTCCCCCCCCCTCCCACCCCATCCCCTCGAGTGTTCAGCACACAATAAAAAAAACAGCAAAAAATTCACCACCTTACAGACAAGAGAACTTACAACACACAGAGCTTGACTACACAGAATCACAGCCAAGTCGGGCGAAATTTGTTCACGAATGTTTCTCTTCTTGTTATGGTCATGATTTATGTTTTATAAGCTTCAAGGTTTTATGACAATAAAAAATATTCCATTCTATTCTATTCTGGACCAGACCTGTGAGCAGGCCTCGTAGAAGGACGCCAGCGAGTCGAGGGCCCGGCCCTTGGTGTAGAAGCCGATGATGTTCTTCATGATCTCGGGGTCCTTGCGCCAGTCCAGCGACTGCAGGTAGTTGGCCGCCATCACGTAGATCTCCTTCTGGCGGGAGACTCCAGCGAAGAACACAATCTTCTCCGTGTCGCCGGACTTCAGCAGCGCCTTCATGGCCTGGCGATTGGCAAATCACACAGTTCAGTGATTCAAATCCATTCAAATTCAATTTGGAAGATTTTATTGTCAGCTTCAAACAATTAAAACATAAATTTTTCTTACTGCTCGTTCAAATGTTTTGTTTGTGTGTGTGTGTGTGTGTGTGTGTGTGTGTGTGTGTGTGTGTGTGTACGAGCCAAATGTGTGTGTTTTTCTTGTTGTTTGTTGTTGTTGGTTTTTTGTGTGTGTGTGTGTGTGTGTGTGTGAGTGTATGTGTGTGCATGCATATATGTGAATATGCGTGTCTGCATGTCTGCAAGCATGCATGCCCATCTGTGTGTGTGCAGGTGAGCATGTGTTGCTCTTGCTTTGGAGTGCCTATCTTCTGTTGTCATCATTATTTTTCTGCTAACATTACACAGATGATTAATTTATAATTCTTTAGTTGTGACCATATTTTTCTGCTAACATTACACAGATGATTAATTCATATTTCTTTACCTGTCTTCTGTTGTGATAGGAAATTTTCTATCTAAAATTACATTTAAGTAACATACTTACCATGACCCACCAGTGCAGACTCCGGCAGGGGTCTGACATTCCTGTCCTGTGCAAACTACTATCCGCCTATGCGGAGAAAACGAAAGTAGCTATGGCCAATAATCTCCCGGAAGTAGGTAACCTCCCGTTTGCCTCCCTGACTAGCGCCCTCTTTTTACGGCAGCCATTATGACTCCTGTTCCTGTGCTCTTCATACGGCTAAGTTTTTGTTTTTTCTGCTAAAATTACACAGATTATTAATTTATAATTCTTTAGTTGTGGCTGTCATTTTTCTGTTATTACACAGATGATTAATTCATATTTCTTCACCTATCTTCTGTTGTGATCTTTTTTTTTTTAATTCTTTTTTCTTTTATTAACATTACACAGATTATATATTCATATTTTTTCTCTTTCTTCTTCTCCATGTGTGTGCGTGTGTGTGCATGCACGCACATGTGTGTGTGTGTGTGTGTGTGTGTGAGCATGCACCTGTGTGTGTGTGAGCATACACCTGTGTGCGTGTGTGTGAGCATATGTATATGCATGCATAGATGTGATGTTTGTTCGGAAGAATGGGTAAACTGGGGATGTAGGTAATACAGTGTGTATTTTTTGTGTGTGTGTGTGCAAAACTCTGCTGATAATACCTTGACTTTGTTTCCAGCCTGTGTGAACTTCTTGGTGGCCAGGTGGTACTGGCCCTGCAGCATGCAGACCTCCCCCAGGGCCTCCAGCAGCTTGATGCGCTCCATGCTGTCCCCCTCACCCTCCTTGCCTGGCGTCAGCTTCTCTGCCAGGTCCTCCGTGATCTCCACATGCTGGTCCATGCAGATCTTCACCGCCTCCCAGTACTGGGCCCCACCACACAGCACACAGCGACAAAATGCATGCCTGATTCAACGACTAATTTGTAAACCACACACACAGATACAGACATTTGCACATGCACAGACACAAACACATGCACAGACACATGCACACATACACAAACACAACACCAAAATGCATGCAATGATTCAAAGATAAATTTGCAATTGCACACAGACACAGACACGCACACATACACACACACATACAACATCAAAATGTATGCAATGATTCAAAGACAATTTTGTGATCGCACGCATACACAAACACACAGACACACAGTCACACACGCACACGCACACACACACATCACACACACACACACACACACCAACAAAATGCATGCAATGATTCAAAGACAAATTTGTGATCACACACACACACGGTGACACACACACACACACACACACACACAAGCACAAACAAACACACACTCCAGTGATAAGACAAATGAATACTCCTACTGTGAACCACTTTCATACACAACCACTGAACAACCCCCATCCCCTACACACCCAGAGATGAAATAAATGAAGCAAGCGCTGAAAAACCACTGAACACCATGTGCCCACCACTGCTGCCAAGTCTGAACTCTCTGACATTGTGACATTGTCACTTTAAGTCCAGCTGTCCACACACCGCAATATCATGACTGCCGGACAATCTTCAGAAATTCAACCATGCGTCAAACACAAAATTATGCCACATCTGATAAAAACAAACAAACAACAACCAGCAAAAAATCATAGTTCATGACGCATCATCTTAACCATTAATCTCCTTTAGGCAAATTGCACTAGGCTGTGCTTTTCACGTTCATATAACAACCGCCATTGAGGCAAAGTAAAAAATCAGGAACTAACACCTCTACCACACCACCCTTCACAGAAAAGACCACAGCCACGAACAACTAGGCGAAATGCCAATAGGTCATTAGACTCACCCCAACAAAAGTAGAAAGCCCAAAACCTGCACATCCCACTGCCCACTGACCTTCTTGCCGATGGCCAACAGGTCCACAGCCTTGTCGTGCTGCCCGTTGTCGATGAAGAAGTTGGCGCAGCGCTCCAGCAGCTCGGGGTCTGCCCGCTCGTCCAGGTCACTGGAGATCATCTGCAGGGCCCCAAACTGCTTGGCACTGAAGGCCAGGTCCAGCGCCTTGGAGAAGTTCCCCGCCTGGACCACATTGAATGTTATGTGAAAAGCACGTTTTCACTGTATTGTATTCTAGTTGGCCTTTGGGAACTATTGTGTCAAAAGGTATTATCATTAGAATTATCTTCCTTGATACTCAGAGAATATAGGGGGCGCCAGAGGAACAACAACGGCTAGGGCCACAGCAGCTGACAGTCTAGTTTCGGTTTGTTTATTTTCAGTTATTAAATATATTCTTTGTCACACACGAGATGTGTTAATCTTCTTTGTCCAACGTTAAGTATGTGTAATTAAATCTTCTTTGTCCAAGCGACAACAGAACAGGAATCATCCCAACGTCAACTGTCCTAAAAGCCCTCTAGTCCAAGAGAGTGGGTGTGTGTAACGTGGGCAAAACACTCTCCACTATAATCAAATTCTAGCTCAGATAGTCAGGACAGCAGTTCCCTCCTCTGCTGTTCTGATGGTCATAGTTGGACACGACTATCATACAACAAAAAAATGTATTGCGTTGCATTCCATTGCATTGCATTGTACTGTATCAAATTCCATGTTCTATATTGTATCATATCGTATTGTATTGTACTGTATTGTATTGTATTGCATTGCAATGTAATGTATCACTTTTTGTCACAACAGATTTCTCTATATGAAATTCAGACTGCTCTCCTCGGGAAGAACGCATCAACACAGGGCAGCACCGCCCTTTTTTTTTCTGCCTGAAAGTGTATTTTGTTTTTACTATCAAAGTGGATTTTTTTCTGTTGTAATTTGCCAGAGACAGTCTGTTTGATGCTGTGGGTTGTTTTATGTGCATTAAGTGCATGCTGCACACAGGGCCTCAGTTTATTGTCTTGTCCTAATTACTAGCGTCCAGACCACCACTCAAAGTCTGGTGGAGGGTGAGAAAATTCAAGCGTGTATGGGATACGATCCTGCACCCTCAGATTCCCTCGATTCAAAGGAGTATGCCACCACTCCACTTGATGCTTGTGTTACAAATTGTAAACTGACAGGCACAGAACACCAGATCCAGTTCTTCTGAGAAATTGCCCGCCTGGACCACAAAATGATGGTGATGGTGTTGAATTCATGAGATGGCCAGCTAACAGTATGTTGATGATGCTTGCGTCAGTGATTACAGATAATATTGCGGATGATGTGTAAGTTAAGGGGCTTGTTTCTCAGACAAAAAACCAAAACAAACAAAGCCGAGTACATACACAGAGTTTCAGTACCAAGGAGGTGTCTAAGTGTGTGGACTGATTCATATACCTAAACCACAACTGCTGTGAAAAATGCAAAGGCACAGGTGTCTGACCTTTGCTTAAACACAATGCACTGATCAGGCCTTGACAACATACCCTTGGTTTGTGTAAAACATCAACATAAAATGAACGCATGCCTAATGCAATAATACATTCGCACTTCCATCACATGCACTGATATGATCCTATATCAACAAACCAATCCATAACTGTTTCCTTGTAAGTTTTACTTATAAAGTGAAACACATATACACTCATCAACATGACACTGACACACCTCCACATACACACTCACATACACAAACACACACACACACCTTGTGGTAGAGCATGACAGCCCTGTCCAGGGTGTCCTGTCGCTGCTCATAGAAGCGTGCGGCCTCCATCATGTCCTCTGGCCGACCCATCAGGGCAAGGTTCACCAGCTGGTCCTCAAATCCATGCTCCTGACAGACAAACACACACACACACACACACACACACACACATGCCACAGGCACTTGGATGACAAATCTCCACTGATGACGGACAATGTAAACACAATCACAGCTAGCAAACGATCTGAAGATGAAGACTGCATAACCATTCCTGATTTCACTTTCTGGTCTATAACATACACACACACGCACGCACGCATGCGCGCGTATGCTAATTTCACTGTGCAAGTGTGGAATGGGTCAGACATAGTGTTTATTTCTAACAGAAAAAAAAAGTCACAGAATAATCAGAATATCATGACTGGCAGTAAACAGGAAAGTCTTTTTTTTTTCTACCTCCCTCTCTCTTTCATTTTCTTTTTCTTTTTTTACCTCTGCAAAGCTTTACACGATATCACAATTTTTATACAAGGCATAAAATATCTATATCTTTTTCCTTTCCCCTTGCATAATACGACAGTAAAGCGTAACTACATGTAACAGAAGACACTGATATATATATATATATATATATATATATATATATATGTATGTATGTATGTATGTATATACAGATTCATTCATACACACACACACACACACACACATACAACCGTTCACCTTCAACCCCCCTCCCCCAGCACACACACACACGCTCACCACCATCCATCCATCCATACATACACCCCAAACACCACCACCCCATCCCTCCCCCCTGCCCTCTGTCCTCCCCCCTCCAACCTTGCAGAGGCGGATGGCACTGCCGAAAGCCTGGGCCCGAGTGAAGAAGTGGATGGCCTCCTTGATCTGGTCCTGGTTCTCGTACTGCCGGGCCAGGTAGTAGCATGCCGCCTTGTCCCCCGTGTCATTGCACACTTTGGAGGCCTACACATGTGTACTCATCATCATCATTAATGTCACTCATATTACTATTATCATCACTCTCATTATCATCGTTATCATCACCTCAGTAAAAACTAGTTACCATCAACACTGTGGTAATATTGATCATGACCGAAAAAAGTACACAAATTAATCTATATAAGTTTGAATACATTAAACTGAAGTAAAAGCATGTGGAAAAATCTTTGTGCATGTAAGTGCGTGCGTGTCATTATGTGTATGTACATCAGTGAGCACACAGAAGCATATGTACGAACCCCCCCACCCCCACCCCCGCTCCCCCCTCCCACACCCCCCCCCCACGCCCCTCCCTTCTGCTTCCAGCTGCACACTGACCTTGTCCATGTCCCCGCAGTAGCAGTAGACACGGACGAGGGAGAAGAAGTCCTGGGAAGTCTCGTAGTACTGGATGGCCGTCTCCATGTCCCCTGTGCTCTCCATGAACTGGGCCCACCATCGCCGCAGTGTTCTGGTGGCACACATCAAGGCAACCAGTGAGGGGTCAGGGAGGGAGGCAGGGGAAAGGCAGGAGGGAAACAAAAGACACTGACATGTAT